>NC_090933.1:911151969-911455000 GCF_040938575.1 Ambystoma mexicanum | reverse complement strand
ACAAAGTGAAAACGTTTGTTGAATTGCCCTACCTCTTGTTTTTTGAGCATTTTTCGGAAGCCTGTTCACCAGAGATGCGTCAGTGTGTTGCTGACCAGAACATTTTGGACCCCTTTAAGCTGGCTAGGTTGGCTGATAAGTGGGTCTCCCACCGGGTGTCCCCTAAGGACTCCAGTGGGAAGGACGAGGTCAAAGAAGAAAGGGCCTATCAGAAAGCTGACGAGTCCCAAAAGCAGTCACAGTCGAGTAAATCAAAACCTTCCTGTCTGAAGACCCAAAAACCTAGTGGGGATACGTCTGTTGTGGGTGGGAGTAAGAGTAGTGGTCCACCTGCTGCAAAGCAGGGTCCCAGTGGTCCCAGTACCATACCCTGCACTCCCGGCACTTGTTGGGATTGTGGGGCTCTGGACCACCGAAGGGGTGATCCCAAGTGTAAGGGTAAGGCACTTGGAGTCCAGGCTGTCAGCCTGACCTATCCCTGCTCCGTACCTGAGGTGGAGGCCACTGTCCTCCCCTCCTCTACTGGGATCACCTTCGGTGCTCCCGTAGAGATTTCCTTAGCGTCCCTTGGGCCGTGCGACCAGTACGCAGAAGTACTGGCGACTATCCCACAGAACACTCGTAGGTTTTTGAGAAGTGCCCTCTTGAATGGCCAGCCTTCTACTGGTTTGAGAGACACTGGGGCAAGCATGACAGTGGTGGACAGGACCCTGCTCAAGCCAGAGTACTATGTAGGTGCTCCTCTGAGAACCACGAGGTTAGCTGGTGGGCCTCCCAAATTATCGCCTGTAGCCTTAGTCAACATTACGATTGGAGACAAGACAGCAAAGCTTCCGGTCCTGGTCAGGACAACGTGCCTGCAAACATTTTGTTGGGAAACGATTTGGTCGAGTTAGGGATGATCGCGGATGGTCTACACATGGCTGCTGTGGCAGTCACCTGATCGCAGGTCACACAGCGTCCGGCTGCGAGCCGGGTACCCTCGCCGATGAGGAAACCAAAGGCGCGAAGGAAAAAGAAGAGTAAGTAGGCCACCTCTGTGGAGGGAGCCCCTGCTCTTCCTGCTGTTCCGACAGCACCCATTGGGATCCATTCTCTGGACGGGCTGGGTCCAGTGGTGAATCCCGTCTCAACTCCTGTGGGAGAAGAGCCAGAAGACTTTCCTGTGGGAGAGGCTCTCAACCCGGAGGATCATCCCGAACTTCAATGCTTGTTAGCTGAAGGGGGACCCTCCCGGCAGACGTCTGAAAGGGACAGATTGGGTGCCACTCTCTCGAGGGTCTGAGGAAACAGGCCCTGTCCCAGGCACAAGGAGAAGTGCCTAGGACGTTCTGGATTTATTGGGAGGGTGAGCTCCTTGTTAGTGAGCCCACTAAGCCTGAACCTGGTGCCCTCAAGAGGTTGGTTGTACCCCAGGTTTACAGGCCCTTCCTGCTGCAGTTGGCGCATGAGGTGCCTTTGGCTGGTCATCTTGGTACTAAGAAGACTAAGCAGAAGCTCTCTGCCCATTTCTACTGGCCCCGGATGGGAGTAGAAGTGGAGTCCCACTGCAGGACCTGCCCAACTTGTCAGTTGTCTGGCAAGACTGGAGTGTCATTGCCCCACTGCAACCATTGCCAGTGGTTGGCACACCATTTGAGAGGGTGGGCATTGACATTGTATGTCCCCTTGACCCTCCCACGTCAGGTGGACATCGGTTCATCCTGGTCTTGGTCGATCTGCCACCAGGTACCCTGAGGCTATACCCCTTCGGACTATTACTGCCAAGGTGGTTGCCAGGGCTCTCCTGGGCATTTTCACCCGTGTTGGATTCCGTAAGGAGGTTGTCTCTGATAGAGGATCCAACTTCATGTTGGGAAGAGTGCGGGGTAAACTATACGTTCTCCACCTCTTACCACCCTCAGACCAATGGTCTGGTTGAGATATTTAACAAAACTCTCAATGGCATGCTAGGCGCTTTGGAAGAGCCCCTAAGGTAGAAGTGGGATCGTCTTCTGCCATGCCTGCTGTTTGCTTACCGAGAGGTACCTCAAGAGGGTGTTGGTTTCAGCCCCTTTGAGTTACTCTTTGGACATCCCGTGAGGGGGCCCCTTGCCTTAATTAGAGAAAGTTGGGAGGCCACCCCTCCAGGTCCCGCCAAGCAAGTGGGGAATTATGTGTTAGGCCTCAGGCAGAGGATGACACAGATGATGGGTCAGGCAACAGCGAATGTCAAGGCCAGCCAGGAATTGAATAAGTACTGGCATGACCTTAAAGAATCACAGGTGTATTGGACTCTGGGACAGGAGGTCCTCGTGATGGAGCCTACCAAGCCTCGGGCTTTGGCGGATAAGTGGAGTGGACCCTTCAGGATAATCTCCAAGATGCGCGAGGTCAATTATCTGCTTGACATGGGAGTCTCGGAGGTACCCACTCAGGTATTCCATGTTAATAGGCTCAAGCCTTTCCACAGGCGAGCCGAAGTCTCATGTCTCTTGCTAGCTTCAGAGCAAGAAGAGGATGAGAGTGAGCCCCTTCCTGATTTGCTGCATAGCAACCCTCAGGATGGCTCAGTGGAGGGAGTACATTTCTCTCTCGATCTGACCGTCGAGCAGCAGAAGGCGTGCAGTACACCTCTCTGTTCTCACTGACACCAGGCCTTACACCGTGGTGTAGGCACGAGATTGACGCTGGTGACAGTGTGCCTGTCAAAAGCAGGTGCTACCCTATGTCAGATACTGTAAAGAACCACATCCAGGCTGAGGTTGTCAAGATGTTGGATCTGGGTGTTAATGAACCCTCAACCAGTCCCTGGTCCAGTTCAGTGGTCCTTGTCCCCAAGGCAAGTTCCCAGGCAGGCACCAAGGATTGGAGGTTCTGTGTGGACTACCGAGGAGTCAATGCCGTCACCAAAACTGATGCGCATCCATTGCCCAGGGCTGATGAGCTCGTGGACACCATAGGTGCTGCCAAATTTGTTAGCACCTTCGACCTTACCTCAGGCTATTGGCAAATAGCTCTGACAGACCATGCCAAGGAAAAGACGGCGTTCTCAACACCAGAGGGACTCTACCAGTTTAGGGTCATGGCTTTTGGGTTGAAGAACGCCCCTGCCACTTTCCAGAGATTGGTCAACCATGCGCTCAGTGGGCTGGAAGCCTTTTGTGTGGCTTACTTAGACGACATTGCCGTCTACAGTTCCACCTGGGAAGAGCATTTGACGCATCTGGGTAAAGTGTTGCAGGCCTTAAAAAGGGCTAACCTCACTATCAAGGCCACCAAGTGCCAGATTGCTCAGGGGAAAGTCACATATCTTTGTCATGAGGTAGGAGGGGGTCAAATCCAACCTCTCCCCAGTAAGGTACAGGATGTACAGGACTGGGAGACTCCCACTACTCAAACCCAGGTGAGAGCCTTTTTGGGCCTCACGGGGTATTATCGTAATTTCATGGCAGACTATGGAACCATAGCTGCACCCCTGACAGCTCTGACTTTGCCCAAACAGCCTAGGAAGGTTAATTGGACGGAGGACTGTCAGAGGGCCTTTGATTGCTTGAAAGGAAGTCTGTGTAGGGCACCTGTGTTGTGTGCGCCCGATTACAGCAAGCCCTTTATCGTTCAAACTGACGCCTGCGACACCGGAATTGGAGCTGTCTTGTCCCAGTTAGATGACAAAGGAAGAGAACATCCGATCATATTCATCAGTAGACAACTTAAGGGTAGGGAACTTAGGTGGGCTACTGTTGAAAAGGAATGGTTTAGTATAGTTTGGGGCCTTAGGCGTTTTAGACCCTACCTTACCGGGTCTACCTTCAAGGTCCAAACCGATTATAAGCCCTTGAAGAGGCTTTTGCAGATGAAGGGTGAAAACCCGAAACTGCTCAGGTGGTCCATTAGCCTGCATGGGCTAGACTTCACCATAGAGCACAGACCAAGGAAGAGTCACGATAATGCAGATGTCCTTTCCAGAAGGTATGTTGACCGTCTGGATGAGGGTGTCTTTCTCGTGGGGGATTAGGCACCCTAACCTTAGTCTGGGGGGGAGGGTGACTGTGATGCTGGAAATGTATTGGAGGGACAGGGCCTCCGTATCCTTGTCCTTTACTGCTTTTTATCGTGTGTTCTGTCATGTTTTCCGCGCAGGAGTTCATGTGGGACTCCTGCCGGTGCAGCTCTCTCTCTTGGTTTGGTGAACAGACCCATGGGATATCCTTATGGCACCCATGGGTGGGGTGCAACCCTGTGCCCCTAGTGTATGTTTTTGGGAACCTGTGTGTGACCCACAGAGTATGGTACGGGCTGGTGGCAGCTCTGTGCTGAAAAGACTGGTGCCCTGAGTGTCCTCCATTTTGGGATGTCCAGGCCCTGTCATTGGAATCAGTCGATTCCTGATGGAGACAAAATGGCCCCCATGGCCTCTTGCCTTCCATCGCCTGTTACCTTGATCTTCCCGAAGTCCCGGGAAGCCCTGCCTCTGTCCCTTCCCCCTGACTGGCTGTTGGGTGGAAGTTCCATATATGGTAGTGTAGGGAAGTGCCGACCAGACTGGCTGGAGCCTTCTCAATGACCGTACATTGTGGGTACGCCTGAGGGTGGGACCTGGGTGAATGGCGTGTGTGACGAATATGCATTCTATGTTGTGGGTGTCTAGTATCTGGTGGTTGACACAATGACTGAGACAGCCCTGCCCGAAACTGGTATGAATGCAGTATGGAGTGTTGAATGGCTCGGTACTTGTCCCAATACACATAACTTGTTGTGAATTTCTGTAGAGCAGTGAATGGCCTGAATGCACTGTGTGTCTGATTGGCTGCCTGCCTGCCTGAATGCCCTTAGTCGTGATTGGATGCTTGAGTGTGAACCAGCGGAATGAATGGGAGATCAACAGTATATCTGAGGACCTCTCACTGCTAGGAATCGTGTTCAGAGGCTGAAGTCAACTACGACGAGTAACTGGAGCAAAGCTTGACCTTGAAGATCTGCTGGACGAGAAGAATTGCTGTTGCTCTCCTTCACAATCTGAATGCTGCTGTGCCTCCAAGGACTGACCCAGCGAGGACCTGGTAAGGCACCCTCTTCCCGAGCTACGAGGGACCATCGTGCACCAGCAGATCTTTGACAAAGCTCCCTGGTAGACAGACCTTCGACAGGCTGCCGACCTGAGAAGGGGACCACTGCAGAATCACAAGGAGAAGCGCCCGGACTGTTGTCCGCCATTGTCGACGACCGCTGTCGCTGACTGGTGCCGCAGTGCTCCCGTTTGCCTAAGAACTTTGGAATCCAAGGACGCTCTCGTCCGCATCGTCGCTGCTGTATCCTGCTGGAGAAGGCCTGACCGTCAACGCGCCGAGGAGTATCCACCGGTAGGTTTCCTGCCACCCAAAGACCACAGAGACGCCAGCGAATCGACGCCCCTTGCTGGGCCACAGTTCTTCAAACTCTTTGCGGTCCAGAACTATCGACACCTAGGTGCCCCGTACGCCTCTTCCTTGCAGGACGTTTACGCTTCCCCGTCAACGAGCACCGCTAGGAACGATGCAGCCACTTCAACATTGTAGCTCGACCTGTTCTCCTTTGGACGTTTGACGACCTGTGACTCCTGCCTGAAAGGGAGGACGCTGAAGAAGGGCCGTCGATTCCCCGACAAGGAACGCTGCAACGTCAAGGTACTTTGGGGTTGCAGAACTATTGGAAAGTCTAGTGTGAAGAATATATGGACTGGGCTTGTGATACATCTTTACTTTACAGGTTGCCCAGGTGGGGGGATCTCCACACAGAACTGTGTCTAGGTAGCGGGACCAGTATTCTACCAATTGTTCAACCATCTTGCTTTCCTTCCTCTCTCTACTGCTGGTTTCCTCTTTATTTTGATCTGTGCGTTATTCTGACCGTATGCACTTTAATGAGATCTGATAACGTTAGTGGTACCACTTTAGAACTGTATATATTTACCATTGTTGATTTTCGGAGTACAAAGTGAGTTCTCGTGATAGTGTATGTGTATGTGACCTTGAATATTAATTATAAGACTGTGTTTTAACCAATAGAGTGGGCGGACATTCCTTTGTGGGTGCTTGGGGACTACACTGTACTTAAGACCCAGCCTGCATCACCTCCTGAGAAGCTAGGCCTTGATTGCTCGACCACGTACCAATAATAGAGAATCTTGGCTGGGGTCCTCTGTGCCTCTCCTCTACTATATAGAGAGCAGAAGTACAGACACCCCCCACCAGCGTCTTCACACTGGCCCAGATTTGTGCCGGTCCAGGGAAGGGTGACCATAGGCAAGTGCCTGTGAGGGATGCTGGGTGTGACTGGTCGTGGACGGGCTGGCAGCAGTGTGACTAATGGGGGAACAGGCCCCAGACGGTCTTGTATGCAGGGAAAGGGGTCTTTTTATTGTACCTTGCGGTCAGAGGGAGCCAGTGGAGGGATTCGAGGGTTGGAAGAAAGCGGTCCTGGAGCTTGAGGCCTAGGTTGATTCATGCACCACTTTTCTTGATTTGTATGAGGGGGCATAGGGAGGCAAGAGGTACAATGAGGGAGGGCTACTGCTGTTGTCATACCCAGTGGGAACCAGTGCTCTAAAGACATTGGGATCCTGGGGGTAGGTGAGGTAGGGAAGGGTGCCTCTGAGGTGGTGGTGCTGTGAGTTGGCCCTCTTGCTATGGTTTGTTATGTGCAGATACGAGGTGTGGGATGGGTCAAAGGTGTCAACGGGTTCTGTGGTCTCTTAGGGGGCCCATGAAGGTGGCCTAGTAGTGGGTGGGTGTCAGGTACAGCTGTCAAGATGAGTAGCTTCTCTGTCTTGCTGGTGTTGAGGTAGGGATCGTCGGCAGGCCACATTGCATGATTGGAAGTAAGGCGCTCATTTTTTTTTTGTTGGATAAAATATTTTATTATTTTAAAGGTACAAACAAGACAAAACAGAAACACATTAACACTTAATCAATACTTTCAAACAGACAGGTATACATTTCTTCTTGGCTTTGGCTCTTCTTTGCACATGCTGTGAAAATTGTTGCGCTTCGCAGGTCTTTAGGCTCATCTCGATTGCCTGGATTCGTTATTTTCAGAAATCCAGCAGGCTTTTGGTCCTTTTCTACATGCCCTCAGTTATCCTCCCAACTTTGCCATATCTTCGTCGCCTTCCCTGGGCACCCCCTTGTGGTATACACTCTCCTTTCCATTGGTACGCACATGTCTACATCCGTTACCCACTTCTCGTATTGTGGGGGTAAGGCCGAGTCCCACATTTGAGCTATATTCCTCTTTGCAAGGCCTGTGGATGTTGCGAACATACGCTTTTCGAATCAGGATAACTCAATATCTTCAGCTATCCCCAGTATTAGCAGTTTGGGGTCCATTGGTATCTCCCGGCCAATCACTGTTGATAGCCTTTCGCAGCATTTTTGAGGATGTGGAAGAAGGTCTCTCTTGTTTGGCGACATCATAGACAGTTGGGGTCCGTCGCTCTTCCCCATTGGTGCAAGGCCTCTCTGGGATAATATATCCTATGCAGGATTTTCAGTTGGATCAATCTGATTCTAGCTGAGATTGCGGTTTCCCTGGGATACATGAGGGCTGTAGTCCATTCCTCTGGTTGGATTGGACCCATGTCTCTTTCCAATTTCTCTTTAAGCCCTGTGAGTTCTGTTGTAGCAAATGAGCTGATTGCATTGTACATTGTAGAGGTTATTTTGTGGTCAATTCGCTCCATCACTATGTTTCTCTCAACCGGGGTGCACTCTGGCACGTTGGGGAAGTCCATCTCACTTGTGGCGAGTGCATGTCTCATTTGCCTGTAATGAAAGTGTTCTGTGGCAGGAAGATCGAATTCGTCCCTTAGGGCTTGCAAAGTCTTTATTTCTCCGTTCCTAATCATGTCTTCTAGCCTTCCTATCCCAGCTTCTTCCCAGGCCTCTCATTTGGGGAGCTCTCTAAGTTCTGGAAGATGCTTGTTACGCCACAGGGGTAGTTTCAGTGTAACCTTTCCTTCCCAACCCAGGTATCTATGTACGTCTGTCCAGATTCGTGTTCTCTCTGTAGCTATTGTAGGTGGGAATGGGCGGGTTTCCTTTTGATAAAGACCTTCTATTGGCGTGATCCCCTGCTCTGCTTGAGTGTCTGCTCTGTTGTGCGGTAGTGTTGGATCGTTATGTAGGATGTAATTTACTACTGACATTTGGGCTGCCCAATAGTATGTTTGTAGGTGTGGGAGACTAATCCCTCCCTCCCATACTGAGCGCTGTAGAGTTTTTAGTGCGATTTGAGGATGCCTTCCACTCCACAACAGTTTCCTGAGTGTCTCATCTAATTTACGGAATTCTATTTTTGGTATATACAAGGGTGCATTCTGCAGGATGTATAGGAACCTGGGTAGGGCCAACATTTTGAACAGGGCAGCCCTTCCTAGCAGGGTGAGCGGGAGGGTCATCCAGTGCTTCACATCATTAACAAATCTATCTCTTATTGGATGCAGGTTTTTCTCTACATATTGCGTTAGGTCTGTCATGATCTGTATCCCAAGATATCTGCTCTTGCACAGTTGTCTAGAGCCGCTACTTCAAGTCCCTTGATCGGGAACAATAAGGATTTAGTATAGTTGACTCTTAACCCGCTAAAGGTCCCATAGGTATTTAATATATTCGTGACAAAGGGGCATGAAACTGCTGGGTCGCTTAGGTAGATCAGAAGGTCGTCCGCATATAGGGACACTTTGTCCTCCCACTTCTGTGCCCAGTGAAATCCCCTCCAAGCCTGTGACTCTCTCAGCATTATCGCTAGTGGTTCAATTGCCAGTGCGAATAACATCGCAGAAAGGGGACATCCCTGTCTGGTTCCCTTCCCAAGCTTTATACTGAGTGAGGACCAGCCCTTTACTCTGATTTCTGCAGTCAGGGCATTGTATAGGAGTTTGACCCAGTTTGTGAAGTGGACTCCGAATCCCATTTTACCCATTATGTGTCATAGGGCCTCCCAGTGGACTGAATCAAAGGCTTTCTCAAAGTCAATAGTGAGGAGTGCCAGTGGATCCTGTAGGGATGGTGCTTTTTCAATGGCAGCTTGGAGTCTATGAATGTTCATTCGCGTGGATCTCTGTGGCATGAAGCCACATTGGTCCGGATGGACCAGGGAGGGTATCACTGTCTGTAGCCTGTTGGCCAGCATTTTTGCCAGTATTTTGGCTTCTGTGTTTATGAGCGAGATCGGTCGGTAGGAGCTGCATGCGTCTGGTGGTTTGCTTTCCTTGTGTATTACCACTATACTGGCCTTCCTTAAGTCTGGCGGGAGGATTCCTTTTTCTTTTGCGTACAAGAACATTTTTAGCATATGAAGTGCCTCCTCTCCGGTGCCAATTTTCTTCCATACTTCCACTGGGAAACCATTGGGCCCTGGGGTTTTCCCATTTTGGAGCTGCAAAATGGCTGTCGTCAGTTCTTCAGTTATTTCGGCTTTGAGTTGCAGTCTCTGTGTCTCGTTTAGCGTTGGGATGGTTAGCGAGTCCAGTATACTGGGATCCGTTGGCGTTGTGGGCGGTGCATATAGTGTTTCATAGTAAGTTGCAAAAGCCTCCGCAATGCCTGGGTCAGTTGAGGCCCATTCAGTGTTTGTGGTGCTTATGCGGCGCACTTGAAGGTGCCCTGTCTCTCTCCTTTCCAACCAGGCCAGCATCCTGCTGGCCTTATCTCCTGTCTCGTAAAGTCTGGCGCGCATGGTTCTGTGCGCCTGTTTCGCACATGTCAGCGCGACGTTGTGTAGTTTCTTTTGTGCCATTTTCAGGGATGTGTTGTCTTCCTCCGCTCCCGTGCTTGTGTATTTCGCCTCGGCGCGTTTCACCTCTGCTTCTGCATTGTCAACATCTTTCTTATGTGCTTTTTTGTGTGCAGTTGTCCAGCTCAGTTTTTCACCTCTTAGAGTCACCTTGTATGCTTCCCATACTATCCCCTTGTCACCCACTGAGTCTTGATTCAGTTTGAAATATGTTGCAGTCGCTTCCCAGATCTTCTCTGTTAATTCTGGAAATCCTAGATAGTATGCATTCAATCGCCACCTCGGCGGAGGCTGGGGTCTCTCTGTTTCCAGCAGCATCGTGAGTGGGGAGTGATCTGATATCCCGCGGGGATGTAGAGTTGCATCCATTACCTTGGGGGAGGAAGAAATAGTCTAATCTAGACATCGACACGTGTGCACCTGAATGAAATGAGAATTGTTTCTCCGATGGGTGAAGGTCTCTCCATGCGGCTTTCAGGCCTAATGTTGACGTAAAGGTGGCAAGTTTGGTTGGTATCGACAGGTTTCTCCCTCTTATATGTGTGCGATCGTATGTAGTGTTCATCACCTCATTGAAGTCTCCGCCCACCACTATTGCGTCTGCTGGATTATTTGTTATTAACAGAGTCATTTCTTCAAGTAAGGCTGTCATGAGTGCCGGGGGCGAGTAGACCGCCATTATGGCTATGGTTTGATTCCATAGTGTGCCTTGCATGAAAACAAATCTGCCTCCAGAGTCTTGAGTTGCATTGGCTATGTCGATCGGGGTTCTTTTGTTTATCAAAATTAGTACTCCTCTCGAACCCATGGAGAAGCCTGCGTGGGTTGCCGTCCTATACTTGGTTCTCTTGAAGAATTGGCAGTTGGTGCCTGCCAAATGCCTTTCGGTGAGCAGCACTATATCTGGATCATGCCGATTTATGTATTGTATTACTAGCCTTCGCTTTATACTGTTTCCCAGGCCATTCACATTCCATGTCATGAAGGCGAGTTTCTTTGCATTATTTCCAGCTGTGGCCATTGGTCTTTGGATTTAGTTCTATGTGAGAATAGTCATCCCTTGCGATCTTCATGTGTACTGTGATGGCTGTAGTCCTGCTGCGCCATGTGCCAATTGAATACCTGTGTAACACCCAACTCCCCCTCCCCATACTCCATCCCCAACTGAAGCATCTGTCGCCCATTGAGCAAAACGTTTAACTAATCGAACTAATACTAAGTGCAAAAGTCTCTTTGGTATAAGAATACCTCAGTAAGCACTTCGTGTTGTGGGGGGTTGTGCCTTGCTGGGTTGCGGGCCGCCAGCATTCATTTTCCATTTGCTATAGTTGTCAGGCGATTTTCGCTTAATCTTATGCCATGTTCATTTTCATCATTCGTCCGCCCTTGCATTTATTCATCTTGTCTTTGTGGTATTGCTTCCATGTCTTGGTGAGGTGGTTCTTCTGGTGGCTCATTTAGCCGCGGTCTGTTTCCGTCTCGCTTCTCGTCATTTGCGTGGGCTCCAGTCTCCTTTCAGATTTGTCTCTACTCAGGTCCCTGCTTCCTTAGGATCAGTGAAGTGTGTCGTCGTACCGTTGTGGTATTTTTTAGGTGGGCTGGGAACAGGAGGCCCTATTTCACGTTCAGTGTCTGTAGGCGCTTTTTAAGGGGGTCAAAGGATTGTCCCATTTTCTGCACTTCCCTAGTGAAGTCCGGGAAGAAGCCTATCCTGGAGACGTTATGTTATCTCACCCTTTGTCCTGGCCATATGCAACACTGCATCTCGATCTCTATAATAAAGGATCTTTACTACCACAGTTCGTGGTTGTCCACCAGGTATCGGCCTGCCAGCTGGGACTCGGTGTGCCCTTTCTATCGAAAAGAGTTTCAACAGGGTCTTGGGAGCAAATAGGTCGGCGATCCATTGCTCTAGGAACAGTTCCATACTCTCCTCTTTAGCCTTTTCAGGCAGGCGAAGAACACGGATGTTGTTCCTCCTTGACCTGCCCTCTCCCTCTTCTACCCTGCTCTCCAATACCTTAATGCGTGCTAGTGCTCTGTTCATTTGCCGGCCCATATTTCTCAGTTCGTCCTCTGCAACAGATATCCGGGTCTCAGCCTCTCTGGTGAGGGGCGAGAGTTTCTGAAGATCGTGGCGCAGCAGGGAGTCTTCTGTGGAAATGCCATCCATTTTAATGTCCATAGAGGTTCGCGCGTTGGAGATGGCATTCATCACGTCTCTTAGGGAGAAGTTTTCTTCAGGATTTTGTGAGTCTTCAGAGCTGCTTGGTTCTGTTGTCGGAGGTAGGGTGGTAGTTGTATATTGTTCCATTGTGCTTTGATTGGCCACCTTTTTTGTCTTGTCTTTGCCCATTGCAGCAGATGTTTGTTGGCTTGGTGTTGCTGTGAATAGCACAGAGTTTATTGTTGGGGCTCGCCCTGTGAGGGTGGTTTGCTCTGTGGAGCTTGTATATTGTGGGGAGATTATTATCCTGACCGTTTCACTCGCCTGCGTAACTTCTTGTTTAGTTATGTCAATTCTCCCTTTGTTGTTTTCTGCAGGTCTTGTTTTAGTGCGCAACACACCGAATGGGTCCCTCCGTCTGTCGGGCTAGTCACTGGACCCGTCCAGCTTCACTTTAATGGTTGTGGGGGTTGTTACAGTCTATATTCTGAATGTTACTTTGGAATGTCTTGATCTACCGTTAGAATTGGGTGGAGGATTCCCTTTACCTCCTGCTTTCCTGGCAGTTGGAAATTCGTTAAGGCTGTATGCTACCTGTGGACTCAAATGATCCACCTTTGTTCACCCTTCTCAGTGCAGCAAACAGTTCTTGTTATCTGTATGTTGGGCCAGCGAGGTCAGCGGGCAAGATGGGGGAGGGGGAGGTTGGGGGGTCTTTCCCCACCTTTTATGCACTGTGGTGCCCTCAGTTCTGTGTCCAGCACTTGCATGCCACTTCCCCCTCTCCTTACCGGCTTCTTTGTGGAGGATGCCAGCGGGCGCTCGACGTAATACGGAGTGCCCCGAGTGCCCATGCAGGGCCGAGATGTTGCAGTCTGGTCCGCCCACGGGAGCGGCCCCGGTCCCGTGGGAGCGCCCCAAGCTTCACCGCTCCCCCTTAGTCGTAGAGTGGGGAATTGGAGCCCACCCGCTCGCTCACACCTCGGGCTCACTGGTTCCAATGTCGGGCTCCGGCGCCTGTCCCTCGCCTCGTACGTGTCAGCTGCTACTGGTTGCGAAAGGGGGGCCCGCCTCCGGCGAAAGGCGGCTGCCCCAGCAAAGGCAAGGCACCGCCGGAGGAAGGTGTGTCTCTGCTGCTGCTGGTTGTAACGCTCACCTGATTCTCGCAGAGGCGCCGGTCTTGACTGGGCGACTACCGTATCTTCAAAGGTGATGTGTAGCACCCGGTTGGCTCTTTGGGCTGGACCTCTGTGCACTGTATGCCTGACGTGTAGAGTAAGATGTCTGCAGATAGAAAATATGGGGTTAATGAACTGGGGTTATTGGGGTGTCCCTATCTCTTTCCTCTTCTCCTCTCCTGTAGACCCCCAAAGGTTAACGCTCTCACCTTAGGTAAGTGAATGCCGAGCTCTCCATCTGCCTCGGGGCAGGGTGCTGTAACCAGTTTCTTCACTGGATAGGTAGCGCAGGCCTCTTGACTTCAGAGGACTGCTGTCCGTCGTTTACTGCACGAACGGTAAGTTTCGAGTCATTCAAATGTCTTTAAAGTCTTTAGTAATGATGTCTCTTGTTTTGCAGGGTTCCGGCTATGGCGGATGACGGGCTGAAGTGAGTTGAAGATGGAGCCCGTGTGATGAATAGAAGCGCCTGGAAGCACGTAAGTAAGCGCTTGTTGCCTGCTTCACTATGCGCTCTAACTGTCTTTTTATTTTGCAGGTACGAGTTCGGAGCGGCTGCAGGGTGCCGGAATACCCACTGGATTAGATGTGGAAAGGAGTCATGGCACGTGAGTATTAAAGTTCCCCAATGTCTTTAAACGCACCTTGTTTTGTCTTTCAGATGCGGGATGCAGCGCCGAAGAGTAGGTAAGCCTTTGCCTTTCAGATGCCGGAATGCTAACCTGTTCTTTCTTGTCTTTATAGGTGTTGCTGAAGACTGGATTCAGGATGGTAAGCCTTTGCCTTTCAGATGCCGGAATGCTAACCTGTTCTTTCTTGTCTTTATAGGTGTTGCTGAAGACTGGATTCAGGATGGTAAGCCTTTTTCCTTAGGCCCAGGACCGGATGCAGAAGACACGATGAGCGTTCCGCTGCAGAGGTTGCAGAATAACGCAAAGCAAGATTCATCCACCGGGTGTGGTTTAAATAGCCTCCTGTAGTGCTTAGGTGTCTCCTTCCACAGCCACGCCTAAGTAAGAAAAGAGTTCCTGGTAAGAAAAGAGTTCCTGCCTTCCAGAAGAGTTCCAGTGTTCTGAATCTAGGGAGTGGCTCCAGCCCCACCCAACAGGAAAAGTAGTTCCAAACAGAAGAGGATCAGAGGCTCAACTGGCAGGCAAGTAAGCAGCATGGTCTGCTGAAGGTAAGTCCACCCAAGCATTATGAGCCCGGCGCTTCCAGCGCTGGGACTGGGCATATTTATGAGCCTGGTGCCACTGGCGCCAGGACTGGGTCCAAAAGGTCCCAATTGGGACTGGTTGGCACTCGGAACCTGGGTTATGGATCTGCTTCCAAGGGAGTTGGGAAAACCCTGAC
This sequence comes from Ambystoma mexicanum, assembly GCF_040938575.1. Taxonomy (NCBI): domain Eukaryota; kingdom Metazoa; phylum Chordata; class Amphibia; order Caudata; family Ambystomatidae; genus Ambystoma; species Ambystoma mexicanum. Next base: position 911,440,549 of record NC_090933.1, on the reverse strand, counting down.
CTTTTGGAAGCAGAGATCATGACACTGGTCTCCCCAGTGTTTCCGCACCTCAGCTCCGTCTGCCTTCGTGGGTGCTAGTCTGTTGCGGCTGTTCGAGCGACCATCTTGGGTTTCCGCCGGCGGCGGTCTCTGTACTTTCTTGAGCAGATTTCTCGAGAGTCAGCTACTGGAATGCTTCCCAAGCTTGTCAATTTGCGGCAGTAGGTGTCTGCTCTTAGTTGATGTAGTTATTGGTCTCCGTCTTTGCAGTTTTACTTCAGGATCATGAAGGATTCTGCTGGCGGCCCAGGAGCTCAGCTAGATCACGTCTCCATGTTGAGCCCGCTGGCCACAGCCCCAAGGCACTCATTTTTGAGAAGGGATGGAGAGGCAGTACAGGATGGGTGTCTGTAGATGGGCAGTGTGTCATCAGCATAACGGTGGGAGTGGGGTGCAATGGTGTTGATCGGGTGGGCCAGAGGTGTGCAGAAGGTTTAAATGGTGCCCTGAGGGACACCACAGGTGGGGGGAGTGAGTTGGACGTGTGGGAAGGGCACTGTTGTACAGGTGTCAGTTGGACAGGTAGCCGTTCACCCATGCCAGTGCCAGGTACGTCAGGGTGCCTTGTATCCATGTATGCATGTAAGTGTGCCATGGGGGCAGATAGCTTGTGGTACATGCATGCTGCCTTGGAGAGTGTGTGCCTTGTGTATGGGTTGCTTCTCATGTTGTTGGTGTCTACACTTGACCCGTACTCATGTGGGTATGTGTGTGTTTTGAAGGGGGATGTTTGTGCACCCTTGGCCATCGGCCATGGTTCATTGGCCACTGTATGCGTTGGATGTTGTCTGTTGTCGTGCAGTTGGACATGTGTTTGTGTGTTGTGTGCTATATTTGCATACCCGCAGTCATTGTTTTGGTGTTGCACGTTGTACTCATCAGCCTCTCCATGTGTCCCTGTGCCAGCCTCTGCCGCTCTTACACCATTGATGTCTCAGAGATGCAACTTGATTGGGGAGCCCGTCCCGCCTCCAGTTGCCATTCCTTCTCTCCTGTGGGCCAAGAGCAGGTTTCAGGCTCTCAGGTGGAAGCCGTCCCATTGCTTGTGGCAATATTGTGAGGTATGGGGGACAGAGTCCACAGTCGACCGCTTCTGTGCCACCTCCTCCCATATTGTAGTCTTTTGCATTTGGCTTGACTGCCTGTGGTCTGTTACAAATAGCTCCCCGACATTGCCCACAATTTTGTCAGTTAGCACTGCCAGTTTTTGCTCTGTGAAGAGTGGTTTCCTCTGGCGGACATCTGGGACACTTGACTTCGATGCTGCAGACATGATGCCGGTGTTACAGTGACCGGATGGCAACAGGAAGTGGGTGATTTTATATGGACTGTGTTTTTCAAAAATGGCCACCAGCGAGTTTCCAGTTCCTATGATGATGTTGTTTCTGGTCACGGTTTTACTGTTGCTGGTGTTTCCATAGTATACATGCCGGTAACGGTGTCACTGGCATTTTTAGTGAAGGGAACACCACTAATTTCATCCTAACCTGTTTCCGCCATGCTGGTGGCACCATTTCTGGCATGCTGGAATGCACGCTCCCAGTATGTTGTGATGTGCAAGTGAGTCAGTGGTTATGGCTGCTGGAAATGGTGCCACCGGGACCACAGAATCACTGGCAGTATACTGCCAACTATGTAATGAGGGCCAAAGTGTACACTAGAATCAATCCTCAAATATCCAGATTCAAGAATAAGATCGTGGCACCAGTACAAAAATGTGTGGCTTGAAGACAAAGTTCCATTCAGTTTATCGGGGCAGGTGATGTTCAGGGCACAAGTGATATAAGCTCACCAGGCCAGAGCTTTCAGTATAAAGTTGTAAAGGCTCTGTGAAGTTGCAGCAAGGTAAATGTCTCTGTTCAAAAGTTCCAACAGAAATCAGGCAGTGAAAGAAGAATTCCTTAATCCACAAATCATAATCATAAATTCCAACTAAAAGTTCCAACTTGAGATACCCGAAGTACCAGGGCCACTTGCATATGAGGTCATTAAAATGAAAAGAATTACCAGCAGTTGGTAACTGTCATGATGCCTACCCCCGGAGCACCAGGCCAGGCCCAGCACCCCCGGGAGCAGGCATCACGCCCCCGGGTAAAAGCCCAGCGGCCCTTTATAGGGGCTTTTTGGACTCTGTCCTGGCGCCGTTGGCGCCAGGCTCATGTTGAACCATCAGTCCTGGCGCCGTAGGCGCCAGGCTCATAAGGGGAAGTGTTTAGTGCACTTACCTGAAGCAGACCATGCTGCACACTCACCTGATGCAGACCATGCTGCATGAAGAACCAAGCCAAATGAGGCTTAGGAGGACTATTTTTCTGAAGAAACTATGTTTTTACTTGGGTGGGGCTGTGGAAGAATACTCACCTGGAAATTCTTCCAAAGCTATTTAAGCCTCGCCCGGACAGCCACACGTGCTTCGCGTTGTTCTGCATCCCAGCAGCTGAACGCTCACCGTGTCTGCTCCTGCACCTGGACTCCAGCCACGCCCGCCTTGAACCTGGAACACCTGTAAGGGAATAAGAGAAGAGAAAGGTGAAAACCAAGAACTATTTCAACCTTCTTACCTGCATCCGGAATCTTCACGCCAGCATTCCTGAAGGAAGACTTCCATTTAAAAGCACCGCGTTGCTCGCTACAGCGTCGCGCTTCACTCACCTGTTCCCGAGACGCCACCCGGCTCCATCGCGGCTCTCAGCACCAGTCGCCACATCTCTGCACCTAGGGGAGAGAAGAAGAGACAAAAGGTGAGCAAGGGAACACAAGAGGAAAGCCGAATTTTCAGCCATATTACTTACCGGCTTTTCTTGGTGAACCATTCCACATCTCGGGTCGGCGCCGCATCTTTGGCAGGTACCGCACCCCGGCCCCTATGGGGAAAGGACAAAAGACATTACTGGGGAATTATAAAGACATTTAGAGGGGTCGCCCTCATCACTAACTCACCTGATTTTACCACCGGCAATTTAACCCCTCAATGCATCGCCTTTGTTCTGCACCAGAAATAAAGGACAGAAAAAACAACATAAAAGGAGGCTCACACTTGAACTTTTGCATCTTCATACTTAGGCGTATCGCTCAGAAAACTCAAGTGGATGTGCCAGCGCCATTCTGAAAACCAGTGAAGTAACTGGACGAACGCGCGCCCCTGCACCAGAAGCAGCATGGAGAGTTCATCCTTCCAAACCATAAGGTGAGCTTAAACCGGTGGTTTTGGAGGAAGTCAGAGAAGAACGAAGGAGGGAAGAGGGGAGCAAGCACACTATTCAGCAGACAGTTAATCCCCTTTCTCATCTGCAGAAGGATATTCCTACGGGCCAGACAAGCAAGATTTGGGGGTCCTGTTCAATCGGTGGTCCGAATTCTGCGCATCACGCTTGAAGAGGCCACAGCAACCCAGACCAGACCAGCGCCTCCGTGGGAGCCAGGTGAGCGTTACAGTAACCGCAGGGGCCATAAATTGCAGGTATTGGTGAGCCAAGAGTAGTGGCCTCCACTCTTTGCCAGTTCACTGCCACTTCAGGGGGGATTCCTCATTGTTGAGGGGACAAATCCACGGGCAAGTAACTGGCCAGTTGCAACTTTGTTCAGAGCTACTGGTTCTCGGGAGTACTTCCACGGGATTGCAAAGCATACCTTTTGGCGGCTGCGCTGTGAGATCCAGAGGGGTAAGGTACTGGAGGTGGTATGCCAGAGGTGGGGCCTGAATCGGGGTCATTCCCTCCAGGTTTTCGGCCACCTGATGAAGGGGCCTTTGCAATAGCCCCCACAGGGACCTCACTGTGTGGAAGAGGCTCAGAAGCTGTGGGTCCTGGTTCAGCACATGAACACACATGTTAGACAGTCCTAACTTAAGTTCTCTGTTGCAGCATTCTACATGCACGCTAGAATGGGATGATATGCACAATGCAACTGTTGAGCTATTCCTAGGGCTTTGCACACTTGTTTAATAACTTGACCAGTAAAACGGGTACATCGGTCGCTGTCTATGCTAAAGGATAGCCCATATTGGGGTATAAACTCTGCCAACAGCCTTTTTGCCACTGTAATAGCATCTGCCTGCCTACATAGTTAGGCCTCTACCCACCCAGAGAATATATCAACCATGAGTAAACAATAAGTGAAGTTTATGCAGGTGGGGAGCTGCATGAAGTCTTTCTGCACATGCAGGAAGGGACCTTTCATCACTGGACACGCAGACATCCTCTCCCAACATTGTGTGTCAGATATGTAACACAGTTCTCGCAATAACCTTGAGTCAAAGAGGCTAAACCAGGGGCCATCCAAGCTCAAATCAATAGGCTAATCAAAGCATTTTTACCTATATAGGCTAATCAATGAGTTTCATGGACCAGGTAGGTGAGGATCAGTTTGGGTGCCACCAGGCAGCCTTCTGGCGGATACCACAGGGAATCTGCTACTAATTTACAGTAACATTGAGTCCAGATCACCTTTTCAGCTTCAGGGGCTTGGTCTTTGAGGAGGAAAGGGAGGCCAGCTGTGACTGTAGGACTTCAACACAAACAAAAATGTCATTAGGATCCAGGGGTCCGTTTAAGGCCACTGAACCAGATGCACCATCTGCTAGTGTATTTCCTTGGCCTGTGAATGGTTACAGTTACAGTTGGTGGGAGTAACAATGCATTCGAAAAAGCGGACACATATTTTCCATTCAATATTGGGGTGTCCGTGGATGTTAAATATCTACGTTGCTTTCAAAGGACACCAAAGTCGTGCACAACCCTGTGAGCATACCTGGAGTCTGTATAGATTGTGACTGATCTATCCCAGGCCAAGGCACAGGCACGATTGAGGGCTATGAGTTTGGCGGCCTGTGCAAATTTGGCCATGGACAATTAATATGCTTCTAAGACGGCATGGGGTACATACAGAATAACCAGAGACAAATTCCCCAGTTTCTGGGACATGGTTGCAAGAGCCATCGACCAAGAGGATCAGCTTGGCGTTCAACAGGCGCACTTCTGATAAATCAGCTTGGGGTGACATAAGTGTTTCAACAACAACATGAAAGTCATGCGGTTCCTTGTCCTGCAGGGTTAGCAGCAAGGAAGCAGGGTTCAGGAGTGAAAATCGGTTCAAAGTTACATTAGCAGCAGACATTTGCAACTTTCCACATAGGGTGAGATGGGAGTTAGACACATGCAGTGTTAATCCTTTATGCAATAATGACGATACGGCATGGGGAACTGCAATCGTGACAGGATGACCTTGTACCAGTGAGTTTATCTTTTCTATTAACAAAGCAGCAGTGGTGATGTCTTAGCTGGGAGTCCCATGGCTACTGTACCTAAGGCTACCCTATAGTAGGATACAGGGCGATGCTTGGCACCGTGTAACTGAGTCAACACACCTTGAGCCAACCCGTTGCATTCATTGCAGTACAGCACAAAGGGATTACTATAATCCTTCAAGCCTATAGTCGGAGCCGTTGCGATTGCTAGCTCACCTCCAGGGAGCTGTCTGAGTGGGAGTGCACCAGTACTGCTATTGGGTGTTACATTCGGGGACCCTTAAAACATGGCTGAGGAAGGTGAAAAAAGTTTGGAGATCCCGGCTCATAATTCAGGTGTAAACTGGCCGACCATAGAGTTTATTGGGGTGGACTGATGATGGGTTGGCAGTTGGGTAGAGTCTTGGCTAACCGGTTGATGTTTGGGTGAAACATTTAAAATAGCTGGCTTGTAAGTGTCCAGAATGTCATCAGGAGTTTCCTTTGGCGAGGGCTCCTCTTGGATTATGGCATATACCTGTTTGTACCTGGCTTTATAGGTCGGTACCTGCAGGTTAGAGTACTTGTTTTTCAGGGGTAAACTGGCCGACCATAGAGTTTATTGGGGTGGACTGATGATGGGTTGGCAGTTGGGTAGAGTCTTGGCTAGCCGGTTGATGTTTGGGTGAAACATTTAAAATAGCCGGCTTGTAAGTGTCCAGAATGTCATCAGACGTTTCCTTTGGCGAGGGCTCCTCTTGGATTATGGCATATACATGTTTGTACCTGGCTTTATAGGTCGGTACCTGCAGGTTAGAGTACTTGTTTTTCAGGGGTTAACGTGATCCTGGAGCTTTTCTTGCGTGTCTTTCAATGCCCGGGTATTGCACTCACACTGTCTCTTTGTAGCTTTTGTATTCCAGTCTAGATAACTGTCCCAATGCCATTGGTGTACACTTGCACTTGCACCTTTCTTTTCTCACGCCTGAAGTACTTTTTTATGTTATCTAAGTCAAATGTGCCTTCCTTGGGGAGGTGTCTAGGTGATTCACTCTGTGTATTTCCGTGCCATTTATCCCGGGAAGGTTGCCCAGAGCAGTGCCAGTGGTTCAGATTAATTCAAAACCTTCCACCCATCACTTTTTTGGTTATAATTTATCCCGATACATGCTTCCGGTGAGCAGAGAGTACACATGAAGTGTTCTGGACTTCCTTTCGGTGGAAGTGGCACTTGTCTAGACTGAACGCGTCTTTAACAGCAGATGAGGATTTCTGTGCTCCTCCTGTGCCTGGATTTCTTTGCTCCCCCTGTGACCAAGTGCAATGGAAGAGTGTTCATAACCTCAGCTCCCTTAATGGTAGCTGGTTCATGTGTTTGTCTAGAGTTGAGTACTTTTAGGCATGGTAGGAATTTGGGTAGCCTGAGTTCTAATCAGTGCAGATTTGGAAGTGGGAATATTGTAATCCCTATTTTTTGAAGTTGGGAGTAAAATGATTTTTTAGGGAGTAAAAATGTAAGTCTGATTTCCAATGGGAGTATTTTATAAGCGGGTAAAAAATGTTTAAACTGGAGAACGGAAATATTTTTGTAATGATGATGATTTCTTTGCGCCTAGGTATTCATGCACATTAAAAGATACAGGTTTACTGCTCCCATCAGGCAGTCATAATAGTAGTTTCCTCCTGTGGTACTACATGCACTACTGGTCCAAACATATCCATGGAGCTTTGTGGGTGAAAGCTTGTTTTTGTTGGGAGTATTTTTACTCCCTATTTTTATTTTTGGGAGTATTAGCCAATTTTCTGGGAGTAAAAGTGTAGGGCTGGGTCTAATGACTTAGTATGTAAAATTCTCTGACTAACTGAATAACCACGTACTTTGGAAGGGTGGGGAAAATGTGCTTTTGAAGTTCTGACTATCCACATGCCAAAAATATGGGTATGTGTGCGGTCAAGAGAAAACTCTATATGTAACTGATCTTCAGCACACATTGCACTGTAAACTGCCTTTCATTCTTCGCAGGTGTTTCGAAATATTGAAAACTATTTTACGATCACTGCTTTGTAAGAAGAACATTTATTTATTTTTGGTCTTCCAGTCCAGCAAAGAAATTAGAAAACATAGTAGAAAATGTCCACTTTATGTATCCAATATTATTTTAAGTTCAAATGATGCCATCATTTGCTTGTACAGTTCTAAGGGTCTCATCAGGGGTTGGGTGGAGCTGCAAAAATGCAGCGATAATGCTATTACTGCTGCATTACCTCTCCGTCCAATCCCGAGTTTGGGCACAAATCTCTAGCTTTCCGGACATTTTTGGCACTATTACTGTCAGTACTGTTACTGCCGGCGGCAATAGCAGCAAAAAGCCCCATAGAGTCGTATGGAAATAAAATAAATGAGGAATTACAGCGCCATCGCAACTCGAGAACCGGCGCAAATTGTGCCGGACCGAGTTGTGGTAATGCTAATAGCGTTGGCGGTGTCCCGGTGCAATTACCGCCGGGAAACTGCCAAGGCCCTGATGAGGCCCTAAGTGTGCCCAAAATAATATTTTGCATTTTAGTGGTATGGTGTCATAAAGCTTTTTATCATTTTTATTTGTTTGATGTGATTGGTTATGAAGTGAGGTTGTGATGTACTTTCTGTTGTTTTTGAACTTCCCTCATCAGAATCAACATTTCTGCTTGGGCCCCTTCCCTGCTTGTGCTCTTCTGGATTGTTAATAGAGAATCCCTTTTGAGGGTTTATCTAATGTGCTATTATTACTTCTTGTTGTACGAGATATACATTTTCTTGCTTCCCCGTGGATTCTGAAGATTCCTTACTGTTTGAGGAAAAGCAAAAAGATAATAATTTAAGTGCAAGGTTACAGGATACTAGAACTGCAGACTAGAATCTAAGGACCGGAATCAACTCAGGACAGAAACTCTGGACTAGGATAACAAGGACTGAACTGCAGACTGGTAACAAGGAACTTTAACTATGGACTGAAATAACAAGGGCAGAACTGCAGACATATAACAAGGAAGCTCAGGACTGGAATCAAGGAGGCTAAAGACAGGTAACATGGACTATGGGCACAGAAAAAGGAACTGCAGGAAGGGAACAAGATAACTGGTGGTAGAGAGCAAGGGGCTGCAGACAAGGAACAGAGGACTGCAAGCAGAGCAGCAGGGCTTCAGTTCAGGAAGCACAGGGGTGCAGGGCAGAAGGCAGGGGCGTGCAGGCAGAGTAGCAGGGCCACAATTCAGGGAGTACAGGTTCTGGAAGCAACATAACACAGCAGAAATCCAAGGATCAAAGTACAAGGGACTGGTAAGTGAACTGAATGTAAGAGCCCTGTGCTCCAGCAGGCAGCTGCTTAAATACATCCTGTCCTGTGCTGAAGCAGGCTAATTAGCAGCACCTGTGGCACCACAACTGAAGGTAATCTGCCTGCTGCCCCTCTGGTCCTGAAAAGTGAAATCAGCACTGATCTCTAAGGCTTCTGCAGATTGTAGTTCTAAGTCTACTGCATAGGAATAGCCAGGGGATGAGAACAGCCACATGTGCCATATGGGATATGTAGTTCGTGAAATTAAATAAGGAAGTACCAAAGTCTTGCAAACGGAAAGTAAAGACAAAATTATGAATAGGTATTGTCCGAGGAGGATTATGGTGATGAATGAGCCTCAGATTCTCCACAATGGATACCAATTGGTTCTCCGGTGGCACAGTTGTGACAGTATGCTCCTCCCCAGACCAATATAGCTAGATCAAAAAGAAGACTATAGGCCTCATCACAAGTTCGACCTCAGCCATTAAATGTGGCGTTAAGGCTAATACCGCTGCATTTAAGGGCTGGCCAAATCATGAGTTGGGCGGAAAGTTTGAATTTTACCTCCAGCTTTTTGCTGGAGATAAAATACTCCACTTTCTGCCGATGTTTCAGCACTATTAGCGAGGCACTAATTGCGCCAGCACTAATAGCGCCACCAAACCCATTGGGTCCAGTGACCCCAATGGGGAATGTGAACTTACTGCTGCACTGCTACTTGTGATCCGGCGCTAATAGTGCCAGACTGAGTAGCGGTAATGCTATTTGCATTGGTGGTATCCTGGTGGTATTACCACTGGGATACCGCCAAGGCTCTGATAGAGCCCTATGCCCAAGGCTTGTCTCCCTACAGCAGGGTTTAATACTGTAATGGAAGCACATGAACGTCCAAACCTGTTTAAGGCTTTCAAGCCATAGTCTTTAGCAGAGGAAACTTTGGCATCTTTTATAAGCTTGGTGTTTGAATACTGGATAGACACGGTTTCAGAGACACAAAACACTGAAGTGTGTTCATGGACGGAGGAACTGTGAAGCTCTGATGCACACTGCATGGTTTCTTCATTTCTGAAGGCAGAAGTTTTCCTTAGGCCTGGCAATGGTACAGTACTGAACGGTAGGAACCAGGGCTTCGGCTGCATTGGTTGCTTCATGGAGGTCTTTCAAATCTATGAAAGTATTGATAGGAGGTGTGATTTTTTCAGAAGGCAAGTTGGGTATTTAATTGCATATTGTAAACAGGGGGCATCTTTGTTCACAAATGAATCTTCACTAACAATCAAGTACCTGCAAGGGTTCTTTAATGGAGCAGTCTCCACTAGGCACTCAGTTGTCTCCTAGATACAATAGCAACCATCTCCACTACAAAGTGATTGCAGGGATGCAGATCAGGATTCCCTTGACGAATTGTCCAGTCTTTGTAATCAGTAGTAAAGGCTTTGTGCAGAATGACACACATGACTGTGCTTAGCAGTAGATCGTGGACAATTTTGTTCAAGTTCATGCATTCCCTGTTGGTTCGGGAATGATTGGACAGGCTGGAAAATTGAAAGCAACCCTGATTTCTAAGGTTTCTGGGGATTGTAGTTCTAACACTGCTGTATAGGAATATCCAGGAATGAGAACTGCAACAAGGTCCATTGTGGGATATATAGTTTGGGAAATAAATAAGGAAGTACTAAAGTGTTGCAAACAGAAAGTAAAGACAACATTATGAATAGGTATTGTCTAAGGAGGTTTAATGTGATGAATCTGTCCCACATAGTTCACAATGGATGCCAATTGGTGGTCCAGTGACATTATGAAGAGGATAGGTGTGTTGAAATAAGGTTAACATTCAGTAACCATGCTTTGCAAAACACTTCACAATATGACAAATAGTAACATTGGATTTATTATGTATGAGCAGTTTTGAAACCTGCAAATCGGTTTTCTCTAGGATGAGCATGAAAAAAGTAATCAAACTGCTCCTCATACATCATATGCTGCTTGACTACATAATAATATCTTCTCAAAGTGGGGGTTATTCCAGTAATTAATATGCAATAGCTATTTCTATATCGTTTATGATTGAAATGTTATGAACAATAGTGTTCAGTTTGAAATGGGTCTGTTTTACAATGGCATTGCATTTTGTATTAGCAAATGGAGGCTTCATGGCTGGGACACACTCTTATAGAAGGGAAATTAGAAGACTATTTCTCGGAAGATAAAGCCATCAGGCATCCATCTTGCAAGAAAGTGACTAACCTTATCTATCAGATGGTGTTATCAGGGGCAGATGGCATATTTCCCAAGTTTGAAAGGTGTTAATGAGAAGCCTTTTTAGAAGCTAAAGATTGTTTATCACTGATTGATTTCAAGTGACATTGGAAGTAATTGAACTTTAACATCTGTGCTTTTGAAGATTTAGGTGGCATAATGCACACTTATGTCTTCCTAAATCTATGGATTTTAAATTTGACAACTCTTTCCAGCAATCAGTCACTAGAGAAGGCACAGAACAGTTTCCTACCAATTTGGACACCATGAACTGAGCTGAATCACTCTATCTAACCTTTCATCCTGTTCACATATGTTTCTCTGCTCTCGTTTATAGAATGTTTACAATTAATTTATAATGCACTTCACCAAGAGGCAAATGTTAATGCTCGAATGCAAATGAAGCTTTCGTTACTTCCTGCAAACTTCAACAAAGCACCCTGTAATGTCCTTTTAGTTAAGCAACGTACAACTCTGCCTGTTGATTAGGCACAAAGACAGAGGGTCACTAATAGGAGGCAGGTGCTGTCTATTGCCCAGCTGAGGGACAGAGATAAAACAAGGGAAGGTCAGGAGCAGTCCCTTGCAATGATCCATAGTAAGTAAAAGGAACACAAGTAGCTGCAGGCATCAATGTGTACAGACTCTCGTAAACAGGAGCTGTTTAGAGGACTTACCCAGTTTGGTGTTCTGGCTCCTTGCCCCACCAACACCTATCTCCCTGATTCGGCACCCCCTAGAAAGCAGAGAAACCCCAACCATTCAAGGAAAAACCACCCAGGAAATACAGAAGTCTAGCAAGAGGAATGCCGCCATTCCGGACAAAGCCCAGAGGTGAAGGTGTAAGAGGCTCAACTGGGAAGAAGTACAGAATGTGTGGCAAGGGAACAGGCGCACAGAAGAAGCCAGCGCTTGGCTACGAGGTGCATTGTAGTGTAGTTGGAGTGCCACCAACTGGGAGTGGGCCAAGTGAGCCATATGAGTGGATACATTGTAGCAGAGGAGGGCCTGAGAGTGCACAAGACTGCAAAGGCAGAACGAGGACTTTTTTTTATATGACCATGATCTTGAGTGCCAAAAATCCTATTCACAGTTAAGACAATGGGCCTCATTATGAGGTAGGTGGTAAGGGATTACCGGCACCGGATAAGACACCGGTGCTGGTAATCCCTTACCACCCTATTCCGAGGTCCCTTAGCGGGTCCCTTCCTTAACGCCTGGTTTTACCAGGAGTTATGGATGGGACCCGTTAAGGAACTTCAGAGCTAATAACGGTACTGCAAATTGCGGTACCGTTATTAGCTCCATCCCCATTCCCATTGAGCCCTATGGGGGCTCGAATGGGAATGGGGAATGGTTCCCGGAATGGGGACTTACCGGGTCCTCCAAGATTGGAATGACCCGGTAAGTCCCTATTTCAGGAACCGGACCCGGAATGCGCTAAGGGGGTAGCCATGGTGCTAATAGCACCATGGTTACCTCCTACCTCGTAATGTGGCCAAATGACATATGAATCCCTAAAATGCAACCCATGGGGGAAGAATATCATATAAACATTACTTAACAATTAATGAAAACACATATTAAAGGAGATTAAAATAATAGTTTTACGTTCCAACCATGTACTCATTAATTATAGGTTTGCTTGATATGTGCATGACAGACCAGCAGCACACCGACAATATGCCAGGCATTAAGTGAAGCTTCATATACACAGTCATCTATACTGGATAAGTCATCATAGGAAAAAAAGCAAATAGCCCAAGTCAATTTATCATATGTTCAGGCATGACCCTCTTTTGCCTAGACCCACATTTGCAAGTCCAGTACAGCCTCGTCTGTGCCGTACATTATTGCATATATCACTACTACCTCATATGTCCAAGTACACCCTCGTGTGCCCCATCAGTTTCTCAAATGCACAGGAACTACAACATGTGCCACTGTACAATGTCATAGGGCCTCATTGCACGTTGTGCGCTAAAAATCTAAATTTACCGGCATGGCGCTCTTAACGTGTCCGCCCTCGCAAGAGGGCGCTAATAGCGTACCATTACGAGTACGCGGACACGAGCATAGTGCCATGCCGGTAATGACCCTACCGCCATACCACTAAAGACCCCAAAAAGTCTCTTACCGCCTTCGACGAAAGTGCAGATAGCAACTCCGCCCTCACGCTGCATGCAAATAGCGGTCACCGCTATTATCGGTGACCGTTAAATTGAGGAACCGGAAATAGCGTCATCGCAAAGGAACGGGAAAGAGCACGGCGGCCATCTTCAAAAACACAATCCATTGCCATCCTCTGCAACCTGGACCTGTTTGGAGTAGCTTGCAATTGGAAATCATCAGGAACACCTTCAACATGCCCAAGGCATTGAAAAAAACCACCGACCGCAGCGGAAAGAAAAATTTACCTCAGAGGAGCTAATCATGCTGACCCAGACCCTAGCTGACAATGCCTCCCTGGTCTTTGCCAGCGACATGCGGTGGGAGATTCTCATGAAAAAAAATACAATCTGGGCTGAGGTTGCATTAAAAGTCAGTGCTGTGGGCACCACCACCCGCAACGTGCGTGAGTGCCGAAAGCGGTGGGATGACCTGAGACTCCGGGTGAGAAGCATCCTTGCCGAAAACCACCAAATTGCCACAGCAGGTGGATCTGGGTCACCCATAAAACTTAAAGAATGGGAGGAGACACGCGCCAACCTCATAGGAGTTGAATGCATAGAGGGAGTCGGCACGATGCAGCATGGCGTGGCAACCACTTCAGATGGAGGTGAGTGTACACATGAAAGCATGCAATGTGAATCTACTGGTCCCCCCAAATGTGAGCCCAGAATCACCTCATGGATGGCCAAACATCCACACATGCATCACACCCTGGTCATGTCAGTGTCAGACCCAAACACACACACATGCACACATCACCAGAGACAGGTGCCACACACAACCATGCATGGATGAGCCACTGTACTGACACATCACCTGCATCCTTTACAATGTAGTCCAAATGGCCACAACTGCATTATTGATGTATACTGCATTAAGTACATTGAACCGTAACCAATGACATCCCCCTTCTTGTTCCCGACAGGCTCACATTCAGACAGTGAGGATGCTGGCAATGCATCACAGGCATCCCCTGCGCATAAGAAACAAAGAGCTTTGGACACAGAGGACACCCCCACAACATCAAGGGGTAAAGGCAGAAGGGTCCCGATGCAGAGTGCGAAACATCGGTGGAGCGCAACCTCCAAGACTCAAGTTGCCACACCACCAACAACTGCCCCACCTCCGGAGGTTAACCCACCACCACCGATCCCGGCCACAGAGGGCACACCCTCAGCTCCAGCTAGTTCTGCAGGAGAGGCGGCAGCCACTGCCCCACTATCAGATGTGGAGGACCCCACCGACTTCCACATGGAGATGCACACCCCAACCCCCCCTGGAACCCCTGAGCCATCACCACAGCACACACCTGGGTCCAATGTCACTGGCGATGAGAACATGGGAGCTTTTAGTAGCCCCCGGTGGCTTCATCTGTTGACCTGGTACCATCACAGGCCACAGCAGCCACACCACCTGAACCCAACACTGCCCTCGACCTGGCAAGCATCAGCCAGCAGCAACAAGAAATAACTGTGCTGGTTGGGCAGCATGTTTAGGAGGCTGTCCGTCTCAGGGCAGACATTACGGAGACAGCAAGGCACTCCAGGGAGGGGATGGAGGAATGTACAGACATGCTGTGTGGGGAGATCATCCGAGTCAGGGAGGTCCTCACACGGATAGCGGACGCATTGGACCGCCAATTCCCACCACCACCAGGACAGTCTGCCACATCCTCATCTGCCAGTTCGAGGCAGACAAGCCCCCTCCGCCGCTCCTCACGCACCACCAGGCGCACCTCTAGTCAGCCTCCCAATGCTGGTGTTGGCAATGGCCAATAGGGAGTGCATGCTGAAGCTTCCGCGTGCATGGCTGGAGGAAAACATTGTGCAAGACACATGTGGAACTGTTGTGGGGGCTTGGGGGAAGGGTGTTATGGGACTGTTGTGGGGGGTGGGGGTAAGGGTGTTATGGGACTGTTGTGGGGAGTGGGGGGAAGGGTGTTATGGGACTGTTGTGGGTGGTGGGGGAAGGGTGGTGGGATGTTTGGGGACATGCACATTTCCTTCTTTACGTTCCTTAATACACTGGTGGTTTAACAAAACACAGGCTTGGACTTCTTCATTGTGTATGTGTACTTTATTGACGCCATGGTCCATTGTGCGCTTCAAAACAGACACCAGTGCATTACTACCCATATCCATGTGACGGTACGAAACCATGTTACTCAGAATATTTGGTTGATCAAATGCTGTCTCACAGCACATCCCTCCTGGCCATCCCCTCTTGCATGACCTGGATCCCCTTCACCTCTGTCCTCATCACCATCATCATCCTCACCAGGTGCTTCTATTTCAACATCAGGGGGCAGTGGCACATTCCGTCTGATACACATATTGTGCAGCATGACACATGCCATGTTGATCTTGGCCACCTTCTCATGGCCACACAACAGAGCGCCACCAGACCTGCTAATGCACCTAAACCGTGTCTTCAAAAGGCCAAAAGTCTGCTCGATCACAATGCGGGTACGGGTATGTGCACGATTGTATTCCTCCTCGTGCCTGTTCTGTGGGTTCCGTACAGGGGTGAGGAGCCACCTCTTCAGGGGATAGCCGACATCACCTGTATGGGGGGACGAATGGGGTCCTGTTACTGTTCACCTCAAGAGCGGCCTGTTCATATCACACAAATGGACTTTGCATTGTGATTGAAGTACACAATTAACAGCATACATGCAGATGGTCTGTGTGACTGCAATGTGCAAAGGTGAGCTCGCCCCTGCAAGTAGACATGCCCCATTAATGCCTCCAAAAGTAATTGACATGTCCTGGGTGAGGCCAGGTCTTAGGTGTACCAGGGCCCAGGCAGATTTGGTACCACACTGCTGGTGTTATGCCATTCCAACATTGATGTTCTCATGCTGAGAGGCATCACTTCAGTGGTGCCATTGGTGCGTGGTGCAATGCTATGGCTAGGGGTGTCCATTTGCATGCTTTCAAGGGCACATTGCATTATTGTTGTTGTGCTGGACTAATACTGTATGACTATCTTGACGGCATGTATGACATTTGTGTATTTTGAGGCGTGGAATGTTGTGCAATGTGGATGGAAGTATAAGGTTTCTAGACCTGGATTGTCATCTATGTTGTGTAGCTTATACTTGCATGTCCATTCATCTCAAGTACGTTGCAGGCTTCCCAGATGGACATTGGCGTACATCTGTATGTGCATTCGTCCGACGGATGACAAGCTACACCCATTTCAAGTATGTATCCCCCCCCCATCACACTGACATGTGCTTGCCCTGCAACTCACCAAGTAGCCACGAACGTTGTCTGGCTTGTCGCTCCATGTAGCGTGGGATAGTTCAGTTCCGCAGGACCATGGAATCATGGGTTGATCTGGGGAAACGGGCACAACAATGTGTGATTACCTTGTTGGCGTCACATACCATTTGGACATTGATGGAGTGGAATTGCTTCCTGTTTCGGTAGACTACTTCATTGTGATGTGGTACCACCAATTCCACATGGGTACAGTCGATGGCCCCGATGCAACTTGGGATGCCTGCCAGTGAATAGAAGCCAACTTTGGTGTTTGCAATCTCCTGGGCATTCCGTGGCATGAATATGTGTTCAAGTGCATGCTTCAGGAGGGCATCGAGTACCTGGTTCAGCGTGCGTGAGAATACTGGTTGTGAGATGCCATGCATCTGGCCCACTGTATGCTGGTAGGTTCCTGTGGCCAGGAAGTGGAGCACAGTCACCACCTTGAGTAGAGGGGGGATGGCAGTTCGGATGTTTATGAGGCTCACAATGTCGTTGTGTATCATGTCCACGATGCTGGTGATGGTATCCCGGTCCAGACGGTACAGGGTGTGTATCTGCTCTGGGGTTAGATTAAATGGACTGGCTCTGATCCTGGGGATTGGTGGGTGCCTCTGTGGTATGATTAGGTGCCGTGGTGGTGCTTGCTGTGCCTGTCTTGCCCTCCTCCTCCTCCTGCGTCTCCTCTGTGCTGCCTGTTGTTGTTGCTGCTGCGCTGCAATCATGTCCTCCAGCCCATGTAATGCTGCAAGTATTGGAACCATCTTGGTGTGGGAAGGGGTATGGTGTGCTCCTTTTGGGCTGCCACAGTCTCCATTGCCTCCACCTGTGCTGATTGTGTCCACCTGTGGCAGGTGGGAACACTGCTCAGTTCTCTTAACAGGTGGTTCGCAATGGCGGTATTAGCGCCATGGAGGTAAGGGGTTTTGGGGGCTTTAACATGCCGCTATTGGCATGTCCGCTCGCCTTGTGATACTGTGCTATTAGCGGCATGGCGTTATTTACGGGATGGAGGGTCACGTGCACGCGGACTGCCCGCTATTAGTGGCACCGTACTTAGCGGTGCTGCTAATAGTGGTGAGCCGGGTCGTAATAGCATGGGGATTTAATGTTACCGGTATTCCATTACCGGTAACTTTAAATCCCTATCGCCTACCATGTGATGAGGCCCATAGTCTCAGATCCATCCATCCATCATGTGCTCTAGCCCTCTTTATTGAGTTCAGGTGCTGCCTCACATACTCAGCCTTAGGTAACCAGGCTCAACCTCAGATGTCCAATACCAACTTATGTCTTGTTGGGGCCTCATGTGACCAGGTAAAGTTTCTGGTGGCCGGGCACAAACTCACCTGACAAAGCATCACGTGTCCAGGAAAACCTTATATGACTGGCTGAAGCCTAGCACCTGCGCCATGTGCCCAGGCAAAGGACTATGTGGCATAGCCTTAGGTGTCCAGTACAGACTTTATATATCTTACATGCAGTGTAGAATATCATATGTCCACCTAAAGCTTCATGTGTCATAAAGGCTGTATCTCACATGTCTGGGTATCCTGAACCTTATGTGAAATGCAGCCTAACATGCCTGTCTAGCCTAATATGACCAGTCTGCCCAGTAATGCCTATTATCAGGCCTCACACATAAGAAAAGGACGAGGGCATTGATGTATGTTTTTTTTAATTCAAAATATTTTTCAAGAAGTAAGGCTTAGGATGCAAAGGTGCAGGTATGGGTTATGGTGTGCTGTAGCAAATATCACGAAGATATCAAGCCTCTTAAGAATAAAAGATGTACACCTCTATGGAGCAAACCAGAACTAAAACAGTTCTGTAATTGTTTAAAGCAGGCTGGGTTGTAGTTTGTGAAAGAACTACATAGCATGCATGATAACTGGAAGATGAGTTGAATTCAACAAAGGAAAAGTAAAGGATGATTTCTAAAATGTATGAAGGATTTATGCGAGCTTTGAAAGACCAGAACGTATGAACATTATGAACATTAAGGTGAGCTACGCCTCACTGTGAAAGATTCTTCAGAGAGGAGCCAATTACAAAACCACCACTTTTTTGTTCTTTTTCATTTATATGTGACCTGAGAGAAAATTGCTACAATGTATGGAGGAACTACGAGTTGCCTGAGATGTTTATTGGAAGAAGCCATATTCGAGCCTCATGCTGGTCATATTTCCTAGCCTACAAGACAGCTGAGGCAGAGGAGAGGGGTGTGTGTGTGGGCAGATCATGGGTGCCTGTTTTCAAAGAAACTAATGGTAAGCACCAATTTTATTAAATTAGGATTGGGTACATGCGGGATCTAGGAGACTGAAAACGAATTAGGATTACAGTTCCAGAAGGCAAATTATGAAACTGTGGGTTAAATAGGAAGTACCATTAATTAGAAAGTGAAAGAAGGAAGTGTTGAAGAGCACCAGGTAGATATGGACAACAGAAGATAAAAAGTGAGCCCTCATAAAGGAGGTAAGGTTAGATTTTAGTACCTGTTAACATAGAAACAAAATTGGTTTAGAGCACATGGTGATAATAATTTTAGAAAGTCACAACGTCCTATGATTATGACTGATATGGGGGAGTATGATGAAGGATCTTTCATGCTTGCTTCACTTTTATGCTTTGGCACTTAATTGATAGAGACATGCAAGGTACTCATGGTGGCAACAATAAAGACAGACACAGGTGTTCACAGTTTAAGGGTGTTTATTAAACTGTATATGCAGGTTTGAAAAACGCCTAATCTAAACCTAAATCTAAAATGGTACCAAGTTACAACCATCAAATAATAATAAGGCAGTCCTAGTGGCGTCTTGTCAAATGAAAGGGCTTATACTTAAAAAAACGATTGCCAATCCTTACAACTAAATACTAAAAGAGTGTGGGATGAGATTCACAAGAAAGAAAGTGTTCACAAAAGATAAATCAGGATGTGGTAGCCGGGGGTCTCCCTTCCCCCTGTTTTGACCACGGGACAAGGCGGGAGTCCTGAGCACAGCACACTCTCGAGCTTTCCCAGCTTGAGATGACAGTTTTGCTTTTAGCTACCAGGACCTTCAGTGGTTAACTCTCTTTTCAACAAAAAGTCTCTTGCTCTGAGGACCTAATGTGTTAAAAATAACAGACAAAAAGGTTCCTTTCTAAATGTACGTTGCGTATTGACTTTTCACCCTTGGGTTCCCCTCTTCCGGGCTCAGACCGCTCTCGAATATCAGCCTCGCTATGTCAGGTTCACTACGGCTTTTTCTCAAAACAATTTCACCTGTGGCATTCAGAAGTCTTAATGTCTTTTTAAACAGTTCACTGTGGACATCCCTCTGTCAGGTTCACTCTTGTCAACACGCTGTTCATTGGGACTTCAAGCTTCGCCTTGTTCTATCACCATCCCTTTGTCGGGTTCACTCTTGTCAATTGATGACAATCACACAATTCTTTCTCTTTTCTCATTATGCAGGATTCATCTCCCTGAGCTTTCCAATTACTTGCAGGTCAAAGACTATCGACTGTACAGGGGGTTTTGCTAGACCCCTGTATAACTACTTTGACCTTTTCCTTGTGGCTCTCCTAGGGCCTTCTGGAATTGGTAGTTTCAACAAATGTGGGATCCACCAGGTTCTCTTGAATGAGTACCCACGTGGTGCCGGACCTCTCTGCAGCTGGCTTTCCCCTAAGAGTTAACAATTCTTTGTACTTCCCTTAATTTGCCATTTGCAATTTTCATTCAACACAGTTTGGTTTCTTATCAGTTCTGCCCTCGACTCGCTGCATGTGATGAACTGCTTGGCTTTTCTTGTCTCTGGAGTCAAGGATGCTACCACAGTAGCACGCGTCTCTTCTTGTCCTGGTTATCAGTGTAGGCGTGCTCTGTGTACCGTTGACATCTGCTGCAACACGCACTGGCTATTGTTTGCGGTTTTATGATTCCTTCCACAGAGGTTTCCCGAGTCTGGGTCGGAAAGGGCAAGGTCGCTTCTCTCTTTGTCACCCCTTTGGTTATCGATGCCTTTCTCCTCATCTTGAACTGCCGCCCTGGGATAGCTGCCTCGTCGTGCGGTCTGCCTTGTTCTTAGTGTGCTCTTGTGCTAACCTTTTATCCCTGTGGGGAAGGGAAAGGGCCATCAAGTGTGTGTGGTTCTGCTCAATTGCCTGACTCTGCCTGACCCTTGTTTTGGGACATGTCAGGTAAACGGCTCTAGGGTTAGTGCGTTGTCTTTCGTGGTGTAAGAAAGTGTTTGTGTCAGAAAAGGGGGGTAGAGTGTCTGAGTATCCTACGTGGTAGGCTGTGGAAAAGGTGTTATAAGAAGGGGGATACTGCATCCCACCCGTCAGTGTCCCACTTCCACTCCCCGAGGACCCCTCATCAGGTGATCCACCCTCACTGGTCCACCCCAAGGAACTGGATCCAATAGTGATGGCCGTGTCCTGGCCACCTGGATGATAGATCCCTGGGGACTAGTCAGGGAGACACCTTCATGTTTCTCACAGACAGCAGTTTAAAAAATAAAATAATATTGCTCATAGCACACACCCAACATTGAGCTTGGCATGTTATACAGTAGCCCAGTATTGCTGAGAGCAGACCGGGTTGGCTAGACAGGAATGAAATAAAATGATCACCTGTACACAATGACTAATGTATTAATAGGTTCATAGTTCATGGATGTGATTCAATGGAACGACGAGTAAAGACTTTGCACCTTTCTGTTTTTGAATTATAGATCTTATGTATTTGACTTTTGTTAAGCAAGTTTAATAAGTTATACAATTTTGAGACAGCACGTTGTGAGCACAGGGTAATGTTATTGTGGGAAAGATACAATTGAATTTGTGGGTGCCTATAATGAGGCAGACTGCCTTGAGTGGGGTCACATGTGTGACTTGAAGCACAATAAAGAGGGTGTTTCCTCATTTATTGATGAGATCATGATTGCTTGGAACACCATGCAGAAGTCGTGCGGGGGGATGAAGGGTTTGATTTTGTGAAGTGTGGAGATCTGGTGCCACATGGTTTGTGGCAATTTAGCTATGTGCCTTTGGAAATAAGGCTACTGTTATTAATGAAGCTCAAGGATTTGGCTGAGTTTGAGAGCTGCAGGATGAACCCTTCCCGGTGCATAATTATAATTATAATTGTACTTTTATAACAGGCTCAAATCGGAGACCAGTTTCTAAGCGCAAGACCGGGATGCAAACCTGTGTTGCTATGCGCTGTCTTCCTTCCAAGACAAACACATTGCCTCTGAGCTATTCTTCCGGCTGTCACACAGGCATTGTTTCACAAGTTGTTGTTTGCTAGGGGTACCGAATAGGATGAATTTGGTCATGGTGACATTCAATTTGAGGTAGACATTTGCCATCCATTTTTGTATGGCGACCAGGCATAGAAGGGGGTGAGTGATATGCTGGGTACCACTGACCTTAAAGTACAACTGAGATATTTAGAGGAGCTCCCAAACATTCTATGTATAGACGGAAGACAATTGGGGAGAGGATGAAATATTGGGGGACCATACATGTGACTGGGAGTTATTTTGATCTCAATGTGCCCGCCAAATAGGTAGGACAAGAAACCATTTTAGGACCGATCCAGAGAAGCCTATCCTGTTGGCGAGAAGGGAGATCAGTGTTAGGTAGTTGACTGTGGCAAAGCCAGCCTAGACGTCCAAGAGGACTAGGAGGAATGAGTCCGCTGTTTCAGTTATCTACAGTTATTCGCAAGAACACAACATCCATAACTTAAATGGTTGCTGTCTCAGTGCTGCATTTAGGGTAGAAGTCGGACTGGTTGTCACAGAGGAGGCAAAGCTGGTCGATTTGGGCAGGTAATTGGATTTCACCTACTTTCTCGATAAGCCTTCTAATGAATGGAAGGCTTGTGATGGTCCGTCGTTGGTTAGTTCCTCTGGGTTAAGTGAGTTTTGTTTTAGAAGTGGTCATATAAGAGCTGTCTTCAACACATCTGAAAATGCACCTTCATTGGGGTGGGAGTTCACAATACCAAGGAGCTTGTTGAGCACTGGCCTGGTGAGTTGTCTAATGAGGGAGGCTGGGACTAAGTCATCCGAGTAATTGGTTGGCATAAGGGAAGCAATTGTGTCTTAGCGATCATTAGAAGGGAGGTGGAAGTCAGTCTTGCAGGGTAGTGCCTCGAGGGATGGATAGCAGGCCTCCATCTGCTTTTGATGTGTTGATGTGACCTGTGATCCCATCAATTTTGTTAATTAAAAAGGTATGGAGTGTGTGACATTTCTCTTGTAAAGCTCGCACCAAAGGACAGTGGTGGGCTTGTCGTAGACCTTGACTACTTCGAATAAGGTATTTCTCCTCTTAGAGGCTGCCACAATGGTGGAGGTGTAGTAAGCCAAATTGGCCACAGAGATCATGTCTCTGCATTTGGTGCGCAGGGATTTTAGGGATGAGAAATCCTCTGGGCTGAGGTCCTTGCTCTATCACTTTTTAAGAGATCTGATTGCGAATCATTTATTGGCGGTGAGCTCTGTGAATACCAGGGTGCGGAGGGTATGACTTTGGTGCAACGAGATCTTAAGGGGTGTGTGTGTGTATCCGTTGTTTCCCGGTCCTGGTCCAGGAAAAGATGTACACCTCCCTCACCCAAGACCAGCGACCCCCATGGGAATGTCCCAGACCAGCTGGATAGGAAGGGGAGCTGCCCCTGCTAAATAAAATTGCTGTTAAGAGGAGATGGTGTACACCGTGAGTTCTTAGCTAACTAAGCATACACAGACACCAAGGAGGATTTTATGGGGATCCCAACGTGGTCCCCTGTTTAATTATAAAGAAACTTCTTTTTTTTCGAAACACTTCCTAGTTCCTTTCTCACATACCCCTGGCATGAGTACCAACTAAATGGGGATCTGCTACGTCAGCTCACCCTTCCTTGGACTGGTGTCAGGGACCCCTTCCCTAAATTCAGGTACCACCCACATAGAGTTTGAGGCCAGAGCATAGCCTGTGTGGGTGGTCCCACCTCAGCCAGACCACCACTTCCTTCTACTGCTTCCCGTCTTCCCTCTTATCCTCTAACAATAACAACCTACACCTACTTAACTTTTTACCTATTTAACATTCTGGTTAACAAAACCCTATTCCCTGCATAACATTTATACTACTTAACATCTATTACTTATATAAATATATATACATATACATTTATATACATTAAACAAAGAAGGGAATACTACATATAAAGGTAAGGGCCCAAAATGTCACCCTCACAATTACGACGGCCGAAAATGCAAACTTTTTTCTTACTTTTAACACCATTATATGTGGGGGGGGTATTATGTGATATAATGGTAATATGGGGGCACTGCAGGGGGTCTTCCCCGCTTATGTATGTGGTGTAAAAGGGGGTTTACAGCCGTCGTAATTATGGGAGTTGCAATAATCACATAGATCCCATATAAACACCTATGTAACGTTATGTCACAATGGGGGTGACTGCTGCAGTCAATCACCCCTTCACAGTATCTTAAGGGCTGTCTCTGGTGATTCTGCAAATATCCCCATCTGTAGGCTGGTTGTAGGGGACCTGGCCCCTGATGCAACTGGAGCTCTGCCTCCCTCGGTTCACTCTTAATTACACAATTGTACCTCAGCATTTTGTTCCTTTTTTCCTCTTCTTTCTTTTTAAATTTACTGTTTCCTGCATTCCATGCTTAAAGCAAAATCTCTTGACTCATTTCTAATAGCCAATCAAGTTCAATTTACTGGTTATTTCTTTACCATTTCTTTTTCTGCATCAGTTATTTAGTGCAAATATACACATTTCATAATAATTTTTTCTATACATGAAAACACATTGTGTTCATTGTGCGCCCGCTGGTATTTGTCATTTTTCAAACCAGTAGGGTGGCATTCACAATTACAAATTTGCAAACAATTCTAGCGTGAGTCCTAACTGCTGTTTACACAGCCAACATCATCTTGTGTAGTGAATCCCAGTATTTGCCCAAAAAAACACTATTCATTTGCAACCAGGTCTACGTCTCGTGTAGAAACATTTTCACACAGCTAATTCTGCTCTTCTATCTGTGGATTGATGTTTCGGCAGACCTATGGTTATACCGCCTTCCTCAGGACCGTGTCTTGTGTGGGGACCCTGGAAAGCAACAACAAATGTGTATGAACCTACTTTCTTGATAATTAAAAACTAGAAAGACTAAAAATGTCAATGAGCCAGAGCTTCTGTTTCTCTGTGACCTAATCACTGTAGTACTAACCTTGCTCAGTACTTATATCCTCCTGTTCTTTGTTTATTATGGACTTGGTGCTCCTTGTCTCTTGTAAGTGACCTATATACAATGATCATTGTGTAAATAGGATTATTTAACGTTCTGGGTATGTTCTGCACGAGTGCAGTGTATCCATAGTGCTACAAAAAAGTCTTACCCTTTCACTGGGTTCCTTGTGAAGTATTGTTGTAGGTAATGCAAGGATCTTCAGAGGGTGGAGTATTTTGCTGATCTATCTCACCTATGGAAAAGGTGCAGCTTTGGATGCTAAGCCTCTAATCTGCAAGATAGAGGTATTGTTTATATAAACATTGCAATGAGAATTGTAGTACCTGATTCTTATTATGTCTGTGGAACAAAGTCCATACCATATTATTTCTATTTTATTTGCTAGCATTCCCTTTTTGTAGTGGATTGCTCTCACTTCATATGGATCTGTAACAAGATTAAATAAATGGTCTCTGTGTCAGTATTGTATATTGTATGAATTCTCTGCCAATCATTGTTTGCCTATTTTAGAAAATCATTGCGTAGATCTCGGCATACGAGCAAGACGTTCACACTGTTGTGTATCTTCATGTTGCCAGAGAATTTCTCGGCTGTGTGTTCAGTTATAAATATGTGCAGGTTTGCCTGTTACCAAAATAAATAAAGTGCACAATGTTCCTGCTATTGTGCATCTGCATGCTACCAGAGAGTTTCTCGGCTGTGTGTTTGGTTATAAATATATGCCGATTTTGCCTATTACCAGAATAAGTACATTGCAAAATTCCAAAATTACTGTGGCTGCTCACCCATACTGCACTTTACTGTAGTGGCCATGATTCCCATATCTAATCTGGATCAGATAGCCTGTGCAGTCAGGTTGTTCTGCCACACAAGCTACTGCGGAGCAAGTACATTAGCCATGCATTACGCATGGCATAGTGTTGCCCACAGTGGGATATGGTGGTGTGGGCTGGCAATCATACCCTGTTTCCATAGGGCTCTAGTGCAGGTCCCTTCTCCCAGTCCACTAAGCTAGATGCTAGTCATGATGTATGGGGCCCTGTACAGCGAGTAAAGTGGGCATCCACCCTTCATGTTATACCACTGGGTCTCAGTAATTATGCAGAGGTTAGTTCCACATTAGGTCCTGTCATATATGTGCCTAATGTATGGATCCACCAGGATTTAAGTAGGAGTGCCCTGGTGCTCTTGGTAGAGTTTCTCACTGTATCTATGAGCCACTAGATTATGTCATCAGGTGTGTGCTGGAGGCTTATGATACAAGTGGTGCTGTTTGTGTTTTGCAACTGATGCAGGAGCATTGCTAATCTATTCTCTTATGTACTAGTCTGGATGTTTGGCCAATATATTTTATAACGCAAGGTCACTGTGTACAATATATTGCATTAGGTGTTTTGCAGTTGGTGAGTTGTTTTAAGGGCCAAATTCTGCATCCGACTGTAAAGGTGTTGATTTTCCGTGTGAATCTGCACACTGTGCACATGCCCACAGATGGCGTCTCATAATCTGTCTCAGATTCCATAATGGGGTTTTAGCCATTTCCTTAAGGTTTTTGGACCTTTTGAAAGACATTCTAGGAAGTGGTTCATCTGGTAGAACTAATTTCACCAATGGCCAGCATCTTTTGGTGACATATTTTATCTGGGGAGTACTTTGGCAATAGGTAGTGACACGTGTCATTTTTTGGTCACTTTGTCATACAGGTCTTTCCTTTGGTGTCAAGAGTACTTCCCGTGGAATGAACCATGCTATTTGTCTCGACTGGCTAAGTCTTTTTTGTAAGGTAACCTCTAGATTTTAATCTGTCTGTCAGATTCCCGGTATGCACCTGGTAATCCCTGAGGTATGTGTTACGGTGTACCCTCAAAAACTGACCATATGGGAGGTTTTGTTTCAGGGTAAGCGGATGATAGCTTCCATACTGCAACAATGTATTTCTGGCTGTGGGTTTCTTGAACAGTGTGCATTTCAGCTTTCCATTGTCATTGCCAATACACAGACCCAAAACATGGATCTCCTGGTCACTTGTGTTCATCGTGAACTTAATGTGGGTGTCCCGGTCATTCAGCAAGTCTAGGAATTGTCCCAGGCAATCACTGTTGCCTCTCTAGATAAAAATGATATTGTCAATGAAGTGCTTCCATTTGTAAATGTTTTGTGTTTAGGGAGTGGTGATAGAGAAAATATATTTGTCTTCAAAGCATGCCATGTAGATTATGGCGAGACTGGGGGCAAATTCTGCCTCCATTGTTGTTCCATTTACCTGCTGATCAAATTTGTTATCAAATTTGAAGAGGTTCTTCATGAGTGCTGTATGCAGCAGATCTACTATGAATTCAGTTGGTACCCTTTGTTGTAGATCCTATAGGTTCAGTTGACTTTGAACATATTCCACTGGCTAAGTCTTGTGGAATGCTGGTATACAGCACTGTTATATCCATAGTTACTAGCGTTTCTTGTGGTGGGTTAAATGGTTCTTCCCCAAAGCATACAATGCTTGCCATGGTGTCCCGTAGGTATGACTGAGCTAGAGTGCTTACTAGTTTGAGGAAATTGTCAATAACCATATTGACTGGTTCCAGTATTGAGCCACACCCTGAAATATTGGACGTCTTGGTGGGTTATTGGGATCCTTGTGGATTTTTGGGATGACATAGAACAATGAGGTTCTCCATTCAGGACTTTTCAGGGAGCCATATTCCTTTTGTGTTATCCATTCTCTCTACCTTCCCAGTCCAGTACTCTCCAGTATTATCTGTTTTATTATAGGGGTGGGATCCCGGTCAAGGGGAAGTTAGTTTTCTCTTTGATTTAAAAGTGCCATCACCATTGTCAAATATTGCTCTCTGGTTTGGACCACAACCCCCCCCCTCCTTTGTCTGCTGTCTTTATTACAAGCTCTTGATTTGAGCTTAGACTCTTGAGTGCATGCCTTTCTCGGTTGGTGAGATTATGTCTGATCTTAGGTTTCGTTGGTTCTAAGATCTTGGATTTGTTTTATGACACACCACCAAAAAAGTGACCACTTCCTTGGGCATTTGGCTCTCCGTTGGGCTAAATGTGAATTTTGGGCAGAGGCCTGTGTCTTCAAGGTCAGATGAGTCTTCATGGTTTTTAAAGAAAACTTTCAGTCTAATTGTTCTAAAGAAATGTCTAATTTCCGACTCTGCTGGATGCCATTTTGTTGGGTTGGTGGGGACAAATGACAGGCCTTTCGACAGCATCCACATCTCATCCTTTGCTAGTATTATATTGGATAGATTAAACACTGGGATTTTTAAATTGGGGTCTGCAGTTGTAGGAGCCAAACATTCTCAGCCCGTAGTCCAATATGACCCTGTTTGCTGAGGACCCCATTGTTGTCCTCTGGGCTCCCCTCTGCCTAGAAAAGGCCTGCGGGATCCCCTGTTTGGTATTTGGTTGAACTGACTGTATTGTCAGGGATCTTCCTCTGCAGAGTCTGAGCTAGAAGATCCTGAGAATATGATCCACTGTCTACGAGAGCATGGTGGGAAGTATTGTGGTTGTGTTCCTGTCTTATTAATATTATCTAACCAATTGTCAGCCAAATAGGGAAATACTATCTCCAATTCAAATTCTTTTATATCCCTTGCTAGTTTTATCGATTTCTTTTGTTCAGTGTGGTTGTCTTAAACTGGTCTCAGTATTTATTTCTCGCAGCTTGTCCCTTGCATTACCCAGAGCCGTGTTGTCACAACATTTCTGTTCCTCAATACCAAGTTCCCTTTGTATTTTTTCACTAGTTTTCAATGCTGTTGTTATTATTATTATTATTAATACGTTCTATAAAGCACAACATGCCCACAGGCCACAGTGCGCATCGGGGGGGGGGACAAAAAGTCAGGTCAGGGCAACACTGACATGACACAAGGTAATCTCAGAGAAAGGTTTGATACGAACCAAACAAAGGTACCAAAAGCTTCCGAGGAGCCAATGCAGAGATCTATGAGCAATGGTAACATGGTCTCTTCTTCTGAGACTGCAAACTGCCCTCACTGCGTTATTTTGAGCTACTTGTAAAACCGCAATGGTAGATTTAGAGGTATTAGCTAGGAGGCTATTGCTGTAGTGTTAGGTTCAGACAAGTACGGCCTAATTAGCCTAGTAGTGTAGGCACAAGAATACTTGACATTTCCCACATAATTCTTCATTTTAAGGTTAGTGTCTAGATAGACACCCAGGGTTTTAACCCAAAGACTAACTTTGTCAGCAATTTTAAAATGGGAGTATCTCTTGTCAAGTTTGACTAGACGTTGGGTGGATCCTAAAAGCATGTCTTCAGTACGGCTCCCATTAAAGGGATAGTCCAGTAAAAAATGTTATTTAAAAAATAGATAGGCAACATTAAAAAAAAATACTAGCACTTTTTTTTTAAACTTCCGATGTAAAATTTTGAGCTATTCAAGCTCAAAATTCGCAAAAGCAAGCACATGGGCGCATCCATTTTGTGAAATGGATGCCCGCCTCTGGCTTTTGCTTTTGCGGCACTAATGAAGGAAAAGCCAGCCAGCTGTAGTAAACAAAAGCTACCGCTGGGTGGCTTTTCCTTCATTGGTGCTGTACGCGGAGGACGGGAACCGGAGACCAGAGCAGGAAAGCTGCAGCTGAATCTCGGTAAGTGCTATTTATTTTTTAAAAAGCACCAGAGACCCAAAGTGATAGCCACAGCAGGCAGAAACACAACGCGGTTGTGTTTGAAAACGCTGCGGTTTTTCTTTCCGAGTTTCTCAGGCTCCTCCGAGCCGGAGGAGCCTGAGAAACTCGGAAAGAAAAACCGCAGCGTTTTCAAACACAACGTGTATTTATGTTTGCGGTCGCTTCAAACATAAATACAATGTTTTTTAAAGCTGCAGTTTTATTTCTAAGTTTTCCGGGCTCCTCCAGCCCGGAAAACCTAGAAAAAAAAACGCAGCTAGTGCTTATTTTTAAAAAAAATATGGATTCCAACTGCAAAAAAAGAGGCTGGAAGACTTCGTAAATCGGGAAAAACAGATGGGAAAAAGCAAAAGGATGGCAAAGCAAGACAGCACCAATAGATTGCCAGTGATTTACAGCTTTGTGTGGCAGGGGTCACGTAACCTGCACCAGCAATGTTTGTGACGTAATAAAAGTACTACCACTCTGGTACTTATGTTATCACATTTATTGTCTAGGTTCAGTTAACACACCAGGTTAACACAAGACACGAAGGGACGACAGAAACACCGGCTCCCCACTCCCCTGCAGCCACCTCCGCTCACCCAAGCTCCAACTATCACCCTGGGATCGCGCTGCAGTCCGGATCACGTCACAATCACCTGCACGCACATCACATACGCGCCCCACCCCATGCATGCGATTATGACACATCCTCCTCTCTTATACACCAACAGAACAAATGAATGAAACACTAACCAGCAGTGTTCCACACGCCATGACAACATTAAACACTCCAGCCCTATCACCAAGTGGCCAACTAAGCAACAGACCTGAAGCACAAAGGAAGTAGACAAAACCCTCACTGAACCAATCCAGACCACAACCAATGGACCTAATATAGTATCACAATAACTAAACTGCAATACCTACATACACAGTATCAACATTACCAAACTGCAAACCATTCACAACACTAATGCTAACCAAAAACATCCTTCCATCCTCACTGATGATCCCACTGAAAATCCCAAAGAGAAAATATGAACAGCGATTAGACCCACCGAATTAGTAAAAGGGCCTAGATATCACCTCAATGTCACCTAAATCAACCCAGACTACATGTACCCTCGAGGACCAAAAAACAATAAACAAAGCACATCCACCGGTCCTGAGCTCTACCTCAAGGCCCCAGGTCTGCCACACCTGGACGTCTGCAGACCCACACCGGGCACCGAACTAACAACCTAACTCTTCCAAGCACCTTGCTCCTTCCGCCCTGGTCTGCCCCCCAGGGCCTCAGGCCTGCCACGCCCAAGCTCAAACCAGCTCACCATGAGCACACCCAGCACTTCCTGCCACGTCATCTGGGAACCCAACTCCACAGCACCAATAACACCAATTCACTCAAACGCACCAAAACTAACACCTACAACCTAAGCCATAAGTGCCATCCATAGTAACATGCCTCCCACAGCAACCGCTTAGATGCTACTAACCCCAACGTCAATGCTACCACATATGCTACCACACACCAATAAACAGAACCATAGAAGTACCCCTATAACCTATAAACCTGAAAATGCCACCCCTATCAGTTGCACAACCACAAATAGATACCATCAAAGGCAAACATCTCTGCAACTGAAACTAACGGCAAAACAAAACAAATCTAGCAGTCCCCTGTTCAAGCTATACCAATCACAGCCATACCCCATACAGCTGCATCACTATACATTACCCAACCAGCAGCTCAAAATTGAACACCTGAACACTGCGCACCGAGTTGGCAATGAATTAGACAAAATTGGACTGAAATACATATAATCATGTAGCCACCCCCCGACCACATGTCCAAGATCCTCCCCAAAACCATGAATCTCATAACACGGAAAATATGGTTACCTCTGCACATTAATCCTTAATGTTGACAGAGCCCAATACAATGCTGTCCTTAGTGCGTTTCCACCCCAAAAACCCAGCTCCGACTGTAGGCTCAGCAAATCACGGTCCCCTTGTGAAGCCCATAAAAAAAAATTTAGTAAACCAAATGTGTCCCAAGATTTGCCCCAAATCTTGATGCCCCAGACCGAAAGCAATTAGGAACCCATACAAAATTTCCAGGTGCAGTCCTCAACCGACCCCAAACCTGAAAAGAAAATGGCACATTACATACAGAATGCCGTTTCAAATTATAAACAAAGGACCTAACACCCGCGGCTACAACATGAACGTAACATCCACACGACAACAGCCGCCACAACTACGCCCCCCAAACCCTGGGACCTAAACACCTAACCCCTAAACAAACGGGCCACATACGAACATAAACACGCACACTGTAATACAAACCCCAAGCATAACATCATAACAAGGCCCGAACAACACCTATCTCCCCAAAGTCACTGGCAGGATCACACCAAATCACGTCTTCCTGGATCCTTGAACCACGCCAAGCAGTGGTGCAAATTGCACCAGACATCTAGATCTTCACTGTTCACCAGAGCACGCCGGAAGCCAACCTCCAAACCTAGACTTCCCTCAACGCAGCTCCGTGAACAACAACAGCCATCACGTGACTTGGGTATATACAATGACACCGTTACCCATGGCATCACTGCTCCCAACGGTACACTGCTCGCCATCCCGAGCCCGGAACCATAGCTGACCCCTTTTCCACGTCCAGGCTCCAAGGACGCAGAAGGTCCATCATGGCCAAACTGTATGCCGCCGCTTTGAGTCTGGCCTGTTGGCAGAACATCCACACGCCACTTGCACTCCAATGTACGTTTGCCCCCTTTGCAGGCCGTAACTTCCCTTTCCCGCTGGGCAGCAGCAGTCACTTATTTGCACTGCTCCATCGTACGCCGCCTGAAGCTTAAGAACCTTTAACTTATCCGTCCACCTTTGCCCCTTTCTTTTTCTTTTACGCCGCTGCTGTCCAACAGGACACTGAATCTGTTTCCTTGATGGCAACTCCACTCTGGGCTAATGACTGCCTCCTGGTCTCCGTCGCCTCCTTTACTTCAGCCCAACACCAGTGGAATGTTGACCGCTGTCCCATGCAGGCAACCGCCTTCACTGTAAACAGCGCCGTATGGCAGCAGCAACCTGGGGTGTGGGGATCAGCGGGGGGCAGTGTCTTGGGCCAACCACTTCGGTTGAGAGCGGCGCGATATGCCAGGTCCGACGACACAGAGCCCGGCGCAATGGAGGAGGCACCCTTGATAACCCAGGTGGCGTACTTCTCGGTCCCCAGCCCCTCCCTCCCCCTCTGCGAAGGGGAGGAGGTGGCTGGGGCAGGGCAGCAAAATGGCAAAAAAGCTGCAAAAAGTATTGCGCGGAAAGAGCCGCAAAAGCCTGCGAAAGGCAAAGCGCGGCAAAGGCAAGGAAAAGCCCGTGAAGGGCAACAAAAGGAAAGGGGAGGGGTTTCCCCTTCATAAGGAGCGGGGTTCCCGCTTTGGGCACACAAACAACTGCAGCCGAGGGACACCCGTGCGCTTTTCACGGGACTGCAGGGACACCCGTGCGCTTTTCACGGGACTGCAGTGGAGGGTTCTTCGTTTTGGAGTTCGTCGCGAGGAGTTCGTCCCCAAGCAACAGACGGAGGATTGCCGCTCTTGGAAGCAGAGGACCGCCCAGCAGTTGGATTCAGAGGACCGCCCAACATTTGGAGCCCAGCTGATCGGGTACTGGCGAGTTGCAGCTGAAAGGCGGGGCTGGAGCTCACGATCGAGCGTCTCAGCAGAGCCCAGCTGCTCAATACCATCGCTGCTCGGCGGAGAGGCTGGGGTGCAGGGAGCCAGGATCTGCAGCCGGAAGACGAACGGAAGGCAGCTGCTGTCCAGGGCGACATGGGCGGAACAGCACGACTACGGTCAGCGAGCGGCGGCAGGCGAGCCGGAAAGGAGCCCGCTGGGGAGCGGCAAAAACTAAAAGCTAGGTGAGCAGGCTCCGGCTCGACCAAAACTCTAAGGCAAGGGAGGGGGGGCCCGGCAGCGAGGGATTACGCAGGGTCTCGGAAACCCTCACGAACACTCGGCGCAGTGTCGCATAGGCTTCCCACGCCAGGGAGCCGGCCCGCTCACGGAAACAGAGCACCATCAGCCGGAGGCTGGGGGTCGGCGTTCTCGTTCCCACGTGGACCAGGTGGCAGCAGGACTGGCAAGCGCTCACTAAAGTGGGGGAAAGTGTGGAAGGAGCATACGCAAGCTAAAAAGCCCACAGGGAGCGGAACCAGCAAACCAGTATGGACATGGAGGCATTTATGGCTATGGCCAAATTGGTCATAGCTAAGCACGGCACCGACTGGATGGAGGCTCTGAACAGCCAAGCAGGAGGAAGCCACACGGGTGTCACGGAGAGAGAGGGTTCGCCGCTTATGTTCCAGGAGGATGAAGAAACCTTCATTCAGGAGGAGGAGGAAGTAGTGGGAGAAGAAATGGAGCCAACTGGGAAAAGAAAAAGGGTGATGACGCAAAAGGCCAAAGCTAGCAGAGAACAGGCAGCGAACAGTAAGAAAGGGAAAACAAGCCTCTACAAGGTTAAAGGATGTGCGCAACAGGTTGAAGCCGTACCGGCACCTGCACCTACCCCGGCACCCAGGAACCAGGGAGCAACTAACACGCCTGAGGCCAGACCGGCGGCAGTGAGGGAGATTGGACCACCTTCCATGGAGGTGGTGAAAGGTATAGTTCTGCAGTGTATGCAAGCATTGGGAAATGGGGGCAATGGGCCACTCTTCAGTGGAAATGTTAATGCTTTTAATCATTTGGGGCACGGGGCTAATGTCCTGCAACAGAGGGAAGTACCGCCCGTTCAAACGGGAGGAGCCATGGGTCAAGTAAATGGTGGAGCTTTAATTAACGGGGGGGCTATCACAGGGGTGCATTGGCCAAATGACTTCTCTGGAAATTATGGGTCCAATGTTGGGAACCCCGCACCATTACAGGGCTCTGTGGGTCAGCAAGCCATGGCAGGGAACACGGGAAACCCGGCAGGGAGAACTGGCTCGCCAGGTAATGGGCTCTGGGTTGATACAGCAGCAAGTGGGGTGCAGCAGGCCAGCCCGTGGTGGGGTCAAGGGGTTGCTAGTATGGGAGCACCACAGGTGAACACTACGGGACAAGGGGGTACAGGGGGTGCTATGACCCCATATCCCCATATGGGAGGACCATGCCTGGGTTTGCTCCAACAAGGGTGACAGTGAATTCTTTATCTTGGCACATACCCGTCTCAATTAAGGAAAGGGTGTGGAAGAAGGAATTTATTGAGATTTTGGAATTTATAGATATGGAGCCAATGGGCAACGGGTTAAAAGAGTTATCAGAGAAGGAGAAGGAGAAAAAAGAGAAGGAGACCTCTAAGACTGAGGCGACCATCCACAACTGGATTAAAGCCTTTCTAATCTATACCTCTATAATGATAGAGAGGCACCCACAAGATGCCTAATCTATGTTAGCTTACTGCCACTACATCCAGGATATTTATTTAAAAAGGGGGGGGGCTGGCTTAGGTATGACAGGGCATTTCGTTTAAAGATGCAAGTTTGGCCAGCATTAGCTTGGGATGAGATGGATGTAGGGGGAGTGATGGACAAGCTGGTACTTACAAAAGAAGGGGGCGAACAGGCCACCGGGGAGAAGACCCAAGTTGTATGGAGGGGCAGAGGCGGTTTTTCAAGGAGGGGAAGGGCGTCCTTTCGCGGGCACTCCTCCTGGAATAACAGAACCAGCTATCAGGGGGAGCAAGCGGAATGCTGGAGGGTCAACACTGAAGACGGTTGCCCTTTTGGCAAATCTTGCAGATTCAAACACCCAAGGGGAGGGAGCAATAGGGAACATAGCTCCTCAGGCAGTGAAAACATGCGCAGACCCAGTCCCAAGGGCAAAAGCAAGAGCAAAAAGGAATGAAATGCATGTCATAATGCCTGGAATTACACCACATAAATTTTGTAAGGCATCTATTAAAAGTGGGTTACCAACCCCGGTTAACATTCAGGCTATGACTCCATGGTTAAATGTGTACCACAACATAGAGCATGCTAAATTGTTGTGGGAGGGGTTTAGGTGGGGATTCAAGATCCCATGTGCAGAAAGGAAAAAGGGCGCAGAAGTGCACAACTTGCGGTCTGCCTTAGAGATGCCAGAAGTGGTGGACCAGAAGGTGGCGAAAGAAGTGGAGCTGGGCAGGGTAGCGGGCCCCTTTACGCAGCCCCCATTCCCGAATATGGTAATATTGCCACTGGGGCTGGTTCCCAAAAAGGAGTTGGGGCAATACCGCTTGATCCATCATTTGTCATTTCCAGAAGGGGAGTCAGTGAATGATGGGATCAATGAGGACAAATGCAGGGTGCATTATGCCTCCTTTGATGATGCGGTCGACATGGTGAGGGCGGCAGGAAAAGGGGCCTTCCTGGGGAAGGCGGACATTGAATCAGCATTCAGGCTGCTGCCCATTCATCAAGATAGTCAGCATCTGTTGGGTTTTAAAGTCCAGGAACGGTATTATTTTGATAAATGCTTACCAATGGGTTGTGCCATTTCTTGTTCTTATTTTGAGGCCTTTAGCTCATTTCTAGAGTTTGCAGTCAAACATGAATGCCAGAAGGGGATGGTGTTACATTATCTGGATGACTTTCTGTTCATTGGGAGAGAGGGAACAGACGATTGTCAAGGAATTATGCGGGTCTTTCAGGATTTGATGGGGCTGATGGGGGTACCACTGGCCGAAAACAAAACAGTGGGCCCAGTGACTTGCCTCACGTTTTTAGGAATCGAGATTGATTCAGTAGAGGGGCTTTGCAGGCTCCCCCAGGACAAAGTAGCCAAGTTGAAGGCAGCCATTACGGATTTAAGGTCCAAAAAGAAGGCAACCTTGAGGGAGCTCCAGGTCATGGCAGGAAATCTGAATTTTGCAGGCAAAGTCATCCCGGTGGGGAAGGCGTTTGCCAGGAGCATTGAGCTGAAAATGACTGGGTTGACTCATGCTGGTCAACACGTCAGGTTAGGGGCTGATATCCGGGAAGATTTGGCTATGTGGGATGAATTTCTGGACAGTTTTAACAGTGTCTGCATGTGGAGAAACTTATGCAACAGCAAGGAAAGGCGCAAATTGTTCACAGACGCATCAGGGGCCTTAGGGTTTGGTGCTATTCTTGGTGACCAATGGTGTGGAGCGGCATGGCCGGCGGAGTGGCATGACCGGGGGGTCACCAAGGACATCACGCTGTTGGAACTGTTTCCCATTGTGGTAGCGTTCAAGTTATGGGGGGAGCAGCTGGGAAGCAGCAAAGTGATGTTATGGTCAGACAATCTAGGGGTGGTGCAGATAATTAACCACGGTTTCGCCAGGGGCTCGAAAGTGTTACGATTATTGAGAGAGCTCAACAGGTGTATGCTGAAGTGGAATATTGAAGTGCGTGCTAGACACATCCCAGGGGTACATAACACAGCCGCTGATGCTCTCTCTCGTTTACAGTGGGATACATTTCAAGAGTGTTGCCCGGGAGCAGAAAAAGGGATGACGCCGTTCAATGCAAAGTGGTGGGACATGATTTGGGGGATCTAAGTGCCCTGATTCAGACGGCGTTAGCTCCAGGCACGACCGCAAAGTATCAGGCATGCTGGAAGCGGTACCTAAGGTTCAAACAGGAGGAGCGGGGAAATACCATGCTGGAAATGCCCGTGAGGGC
The DNA here is from genome assembly GCF_040938575.1 of Ambystoma mexicanum. Lineage (NCBI taxonomy): Eukaryota > Metazoa > Chordata > Amphibia > Caudata > Ambystomatidae > Ambystoma > Ambystoma mexicanum. Next base: position 911,403,647 of record NC_090933.1, on the reverse strand, counting down.
TTTTGTGGGTTGGGAGTGGCAAACAGGTAAATCCGGGTCATGGATGGCACATCACCTGGCGGCCATCGCCCATTTCTCGAAGCTAGAAGGGAGGCCAGACCCCACCAAACAGCATTATATTTGTATGGCCATGAAAGGGTGGGCCAGGCAAGCAAAACCTAAAGGAGATGAAAGACGCCCCATAGATTATGTCAAATTACAGAGGGTGGTGGCCATCCTAGGGTTAATCTGCCACGGGAAATTTGAGGTAACATTATTCAAGGCAGCTTTCTCGTTAGCCTTCTTTGGTGCATTTAGGTTTAGGGAATTGATCCCAGAGAACAGGAGCGCAAAAGGTTCAAATTATTTGCAGTTGCAGGATGTACAGGCCTCTGAGGGCGGATTAGCCTTATGGCTGAAAAAATCTAAAACAGATCAAGAAGGGAAGGGGTGTACGGTGGCGCTACAACCCATTGAAGGGAGCACGGTGTGTCCAGTCGGGGCCGTGTTCGAATTTCTCAAAATAAGGCCCCCATCTGAGAAAGGAGCTCCCTTCCTAATACACGAGGATGGCTCCTCTCTAAGTCGTTTCCAATTTAAGAGAGTGATGGAAATGGCATTGGAAAAAATTGGGGAGAAGGAGGGTGTGTTTGGCACACATTCATTCAGGATAGGGGCAGCGACATCGGCAGCGGCAATGGGAATGAGTGAAGCTACAATCAAACAGATAGGCAGATGGAAATCCGGTTGCTTTAGGAGGTACATTAGGCCGGAAAAAATTTAAGGGTGACACGCCTTCTTCTTTCTCCCTCTCTATAGCACCTGCCCGGAAGAAGAAGATAGACGTATGGGTGGTGGGACACTCTTTTGTGTCCAGAGCAGGGGCCAGCTGGTCAGAAGAACAGGAGGCACTGACAGCGGGCGAGTTCAGGATTGGGTGGCACGGGGTGCCTGGCATGAAATGGGCACAGTTACAGGGCAAAGTGCGCAAACTCTTAGACAATAGAGGGAAGCCCGACATCTTGATCATTCACTTGGGTGGGAACGACTTAACAAGTTTAGGGAGAGGGGCTCTCATGCGGGAAATGATGTACTCTTTGCAGGAACTGGCAGGTCAGCTAGGGGAAACAGAAATACTCTGGTCGGAAATCATTCCGAGAAAAGATTGGAGGGGTGCTGACAACCAGGCCGCAGTAGAAAAATCCAGGCGGAAACTAAATTGTGCGATGGCCAAATTTTGCAAGGGCAGGGGTTTTGGGCAGATTAGACACGGGCTCATTAACCTAAAATCTCCAGAGATTTTTTGCAAATGACGGGGTTCACCTATCACCACTGGGGATGGACGTATTTTTCTGGAACATCTGTACAAAGATCTTGGAAATGTAAGGGAGGAGCTAAGGGGGGAGCCACGGTGGGCGGAAACCCACACGTGGCGTGGCGGTGTTTGGCCGGACAAACACATGAGACAGACTCCGGAAGAGCCAGGATAATGCGGGAAGGGTCTTCGCTCTTCCCAGACCCAACGCCCCTTGGGAGCCTAAGCGGCAGGGGCGGCGGGGAAGGACAATTACGGCTCAGCTTCCCCCAAGGAAACGGCACTCTCCCCGCTCAGGAGCACCTGCAGGGGCAGGCAGGCTCGGATACTACCAAAGCAGGGAGAGTTGGGCCTACTAATGGACTCTTGGGAAAAGAAAAGGGGGAAGCAGGTTCTTGGACACGGAATAGTCGCCGCATCTGGCAGACAAAGATTTTCCACAGATATGTACAGTTTGGTTTTGTTATATTGTGGAATAAAACTCTGCGGCCTTCTTATGCCAACAAACAAACAAGTCTCATTCTGCACTTTCTGGGGGGAAAGGGCTTTGCGGATGGTTATATGTGGGTCACAGGTGGACGGATGCCGGGGTTATGCCAGGTCCGACGACACGGAGCCCGGTGGAATGGAGGAGGCACCCCCGATAACCCGGGCGGCGTACTTCTCGGTCCCCAGCCCCTCCCCCCCCTCTGTGAAGGGGTGGGGGTGGCTGGGGCAGGGCGGCAAAATGGCAAAAAAGCCACGAAAAGTATTGCACGGCAAGAGCCGCAAAAGCCTGCAAAATGCAAAGCGCGGCAAAGGCAAGGAAAAGCACGCGAAGGGCAACAAAAGGAAAGGGGAGGGGTTTCCCCTTCATAAGGAGCGGGGTTCCCACTTTGGGCACACAAACAACTGCAGCCGAGGGACACCCGTGCGCTTTTCACGGGACTGCAGTGGAGGGTTCTTCGTTTTCCCATCCACCAACCCTACGAACAGAGCAAGCAAGAAAGCCTGGTCGTCGACGTCGCAGGACGGCAAGGCGGTGTGGCGGTGTTTGGCCGGACAAACACAGGAGACAGACTCCGGAAGAGCCAGGAGAATGCGGGAAGGGTCTTCGCTCTTCCCACACCCAACGCCCCTTGGGAGCCTAAGCGGCAGGGGCGGCGGGGAAGGACAATTACGGCTCAGCTTCCCCCAAGGAAACGGCACTCTCCCCGCTCAGGAGCACCTGCAGGGGCAGGCAGGCTCGGATACTACCAAAGCAGGGAGAGTTGGGCCTACTAATGGACTCTTCGAAAAGAAAAGGGGGAAGCAGGTTCTTGGACACGGAGTAGTCGCCGCATCTGGCAGACAAAGTTTTTCCACAGATATGTACAGTTTGGTTTTGTTATATTGTGCAGCCTTCTTATGCCAACAAACAAACAAGTCTCATTCTGCACTTTCTGGGGGAAAAGGGCATTGCGGATGGTTATATGTGGGTCACAGGTGGACGGATGCCGGGGTTATGTAGCAGCACCACAGCTGCAGCCAAAACGACCTGGGGTGTGGGGAATACTAACGGGGGACGGTGTCCTGTCCCAGCTGCACCCCCCACAGCAGCGGTGCGATGGTTACACACGTGTCTCCTTTTTAAATCCTCGTCAGTGACGTGATAAAAGTACTACCGCCCCGGTACTTATGTTATTACGTTTATTGTCTAGGTTCAGTTAACACACCAGGTTAACACAAGACAGGAAGGGACGACAGAAACACCAGCTCCCCACACCCCTGCAGCCACCTCCGCTCACCCAAGCTCCAACTGTCACCCTGAGATCGCGCTGCAGTCCGGATCACGTCACAATCACCTACACGCACATCACACAGGCACCCAACCCCATGCACTCGATTATGACAGTCTGCAATCTTCGTTTTTTTGGTGATCTTGTCTGGAGTTGGCGTGAACATATTCTTTTCCCCTAGGTTTTTCCGGTGACAGTCTTAAACTGAGAACCGGATGGATCAGGAGATGCAGAGCGCATCTTGTTCACCCGCCTTCTGAAAGCTTCTTCGAGGCAGTGGCAGCAACAGACAGTCCAAAAGCCAAGCACAGATAGTGCATGGGCCTTTTAGAGGATTCTGTAAACAACTTATGGCAATTTCAGGCTCGTTGTATCTGAATGCGCAGATGTTTTTGGAAGCCTCTCGAACAGGCTTCTGCGCTGCAGTTATTTTTCAATCGTGTGATAGAACATTCCAGGGCTGTTTGTTCGCTGGAGTAAACAGACTGCATGGCGTTCTAGATAGAACACTCACACGTGGCACTGCACTGCACCATGTCAGCGGACATGCTGTTCTTAGGAAGATGCCTGCATTAAGCTGATGGAGAAAACATGGCTAGGTTAGAAAATGCCCGGTAGAAACGCACACCTTCATTCCAACTCCACGATTTCTATGTACTCCATATCAAATGCTTTTAAGCAAACGCACGGAACGGGGTTTAGAATTCCCCTGTTTCGGTTCTCTGTCTTCAGGGCCGTGGTTGGCAATGTTTCACTCTCTCCCCTAAAGCTAGTCTGTCTTCCAGGTGGCAAACAGTCATCCACAGTCTTTGGGATTTAATGCGCCCTGTATCTTTTTCTTGGCCTCTATAGAGTATTTCTTTGCTGTCAATGGGCTTGTCAGGATGTTTTTTTTTTCTTATAGTGGTGCAGGGTCGGACTGGGCCATAAACTTGTCTTGGGCACCAATGAAACAGTGGCCCATGTTTGCAAATGGCAAGTCATTCGTTTTGTGACACTGTTTGAATAGTATCCAAGGGGGAGTTTTTTTTGGTAAAGTGTGGTGCAAGTTGTGCATTTTAAAGAATATTTGTTCAGCAACACTGGTCCAAACTACTAGCCACAGAGTGAAACTCATCAAACTGGCCCAAATTGACCAAAAGAGTGCCAACTGTATCCAAAAAAGGTGGCCCACCACAGCATTTTGTGTTTTTGGTTCAGCCCTGGGCCTATTGCCTTATAGGCCAGTCCGAGCCTGCAGTTGTGGTAATTTACTTGTCACCACTATCCTTCAGGCTCTTTCAAAGATATTGGCGCCCAGGGGTTATCAGATTTCCTCTATTGTTGGCAAGGTGCAACCTCGACAGCAACCTTTTAGCCTTTCGACCACTGTATGATCATGCTCAAACGCTATAATTTGGGAACTGTCATCTGTCCTTCTTCAACCTGTCCTTGTTGTCTTGGTCGCCTTTTCTCTTCTCTGTTTCCTCCCTTCTTCAGATCTGCCAACTCCCTGCTGTTTCTTAATCTGTGAATGTGGCCCCCTCTCTCTTTAACCTATCTTCTTCCCCTCTTTCTTTCTCTCTTTTCTCTTAACTTCCACTCTCCTCCACATTTCCCCCTCTTCACTACCCCGCCACGCTCTACCACTTATTGTTGCTCTCATAATGTTCTCCCTCTCTTCTCCTCCAATTGATCTCTTCCCCTCCTCTCGACTCTTTCTCCTGCCCCCTTTCTCTCTGATCTTCTGCTTATCCTCCACATTCTCTCTATTCTTCAGCCTCCCCGGTCTCTCTCCATTCCTCCTCTCTGCTCTCCTCCCCGCCATACTGCCACACTATGTCCCACGCTGCATTCTGATTCCCAACTCCTACACTTTCCCTTGGCTCTGCTCCTCTTTTATTTCTTGGTTGATTTAAGGACAACCGGGTAATTGTCCCAGTGTGGCTAGCTCTGTTTGTTATGTAACAGTGTCATATGATTGGGTAAGGCATATTTGGACTACCAATTGCCTAACTGACCGGAATTGTCTAGCAGACCTCTCTGCAGTTCCGGTAGGTGAGTATACAATACGTGAATCTCCTTGAGGTATTGAACTCTTCTCCTTGATAACACCTGCGTTGACCCGACAAGCAGCCATTCAAGTGGTCCGCAGCTCTTCCCGTTGGTGATGCTCGATACCCTTGTGCTGTACTTTCTCTAACCATGTCTCCTGGAGGCCCGTGGCAGTGGCCCACAAACGGCTTGCCGCTTCTCTCAACCTTTCATTCCCTCTCACTGTAATTATGCTTCCTAGGCAGCCCTACATATTTACAGTCAGTGGGACTGTTCCTACATACACTGCTAAGGATTGGCTGGGGAGGCTGGGAGATCTCCCATGTACCTAACCTGGGGTTTACATCCATGTACCTAACCTGGGGTTTACATCACAAAGAGGGTGGTGGGCCCTGGCCCCATGATTCCCCCTGAAACCCATTCCCTGTGTCACACCACCCACCAGAGTTATCCTGATAATCCAAACCTCAACTAGATTGAACCCTCACATATTTATTGCAAACTTATCTGCACAAGCTTCTTTACCATTAAGTAGTTTATTAATGTGGTACAGTTCATAAATAAACTTTTCACATATAATATACAATAAATCAAACTCAAATCATAAATCATATAAGACTTTGTAAGAATTCATTCTCAGATTCAAGATTACCTATACATATACATTTAAACTATCTGCATTTTACTATAAAACCATCTATTAAAACATATTTATCCAAGAAAAGGAAAAAAAACAAATAAAACATAAAGCTTAAACAGAAAAAGAAAGAAAAATAAATTTACCATAGGACTCATTAAGTGTCAACATTTACAGCTTTGGTTAAATGGATAAGCTGCTTTACACATGCGCCCATAGCAATGATATCAGTATTAATAGTAACTTTATTTTATACACTGTAATGAGGGTAACATTTGAACATATTGTTCTTTTTCTAATGGTGAAGTGGCGATTTCACCAAAACACTCCACCAATATTTTGGCCCCAATTCATGTACGATACAGGCCCAGACTGTCTGCATCTGCATGCTGCGGCCACAACTCACACGTAAGGCCTCTGAGGAGGGCGTGACTTACAAGTCAATTCAAGTACATATTTAACCGCAGGAGCACTGAAGCAGTGGCCATTTTTAATTACAGTGGGCCTCATTACGAGTAGCCCGGTAAAAACGGGTTCATTACCGGCATGCCGGTAAGAGCGGGTCCGTGCTCGTATGAACCCGCTAATAGCGGGTGATTGCGAGTGCGCGAGCATGCGCGAACCCCCATGCCGGTAATGGTAATACCGGCATGCCGCTAAAGGCCCTCCAACCCCCCAATAGCGCCATCACGGGACCCGCCGATACCGGCACCGCCTCAGAGCAACCCCTAAATACTGGCCCGGTAATACCACCATGCTAATACCGGGTTCGCAAAACCAGACCCGGAAATTACGTCATCGCGCAGGAACGGGAAATGGGCCGGCGGCCATCTTTAAAAACACAATCCATTGCCATCCTCCCTAACCACCAGTCTTTACGTGTCATGCTGTGTGGGAAAACCCTGAGGATGTCCAAGGCCACCCGGAAGACGACCACCCAGCAGCGGAAGAAGCGTTTTTCAGACGCTGAGCTCAATATGCTTGCTGACACTCTGGCTGCACATGGAGCCATAACGAAAAGCAATGATATGAAGCGAGAAGCCCAGATGAGGAGAAAGGAAACCTGGCAGGAGGTTGCTCGGAAGGTGTCGACCGTAGGGACCACCCCACGCACCGTGCGTGACTGCCGCAAGAGTTGGGACGACCTCCGCTTGAGGGTGCAAAACAACCTATCGAGCAACAGGAGGGCGGCCATGGAGACAGGCGGGGGTCCACATTCACCTGCTAAGCTGATGCCCTGGGAGGAGACTGCCAGCACTTTTATTGATCCTGAGTCAATAGAGGGATTCAGAGAGATGGGGATGGGTGCGGCATCATCCACAGAAAGAGGTGAGTGACCCTGCACATCCCTGTAGGGGAAAACATGATTTAGCACTAGTGATGTGGATGTGAGACTAGGCAATGCAATGCATGTCCCTACACCCACATCAACATATCCAAGTCAAGATTGCGGGCCAAACCCTGCCACACTGAAATGCATGCTGAGTGCCAATCCCATAACCTACACACTGGCAACATACCAGGACCGTGCCCATGTACCCCGACACGCAAACCCCACATAAACGGCATGCCGCCTGCCATGCAGTGAATGCTAACATGCCCCCTCTGAATACCCTGCGTGACACACCTGTAAGACATGAATGCATGATCAAATGAATAATGAACAGCACCATCGTATGCCTCTGCCATGTCACACCATCACTGATGCCCTGCATCTCTTCTACCCCCCAGGCACCGATGAGGAAGAAGCAACCCAGGAGACCACAGTGAGGGCATCCATCTCACACCCTAAGAAGAGGGCTACCACCACCACCTCCGCTGGAGGCAAGCAGGGCACAGCCACTGCCAGTGTGCCTGTACGAGCTGGGACACAGCCAGCAACACCTGCTGCCAGTGAGCCTGACACACTACTGGCCCAGCAGGCCACACCCACACCTGTCGAAGGGGAGTCCCTGGAAGCACCCGCCTCCACTGGGGAAGAACTTGATGCCAGTGTGGAGCCTGAGGGAGACACTGAGGTGACATGCCCGGCCACCCCGAGCCCCGTGCCCACCAACTTGCCCCAACACCTGCAGTCACCCATCTGCAGTGAAGCTGATCCCTGCCTCCGTGACTGTGACCTACCCACCTCTGAGGAGTACAGTCCCAAAAATGCCGTCCACGTTACTGCACAACCCACCACTCCAGCCCCCTCCAAAACCCTGGAGACACGATTGTCGACGGTGGAGGCCCGACAGGAGGCCATGTTAGACCTACTCCGCCAGTACATAGCGGACGGGGAGAAAACCAGGCGGGGTATTGCCACAGCAATTGCGGGGACCACAGCGGCCATCGCAGCCAACACAGCCGCTGTTAATGCATCGGCTCGGCTAATGCTGCCTGGGGGGGCGGTGACACAGGTGCTGACTTCAATGCTGCTCCATATGCAGCGGCCACGGTTTGCAGGAGGTGTGGAACTTGCCAGCGACTCACCTACTACCTCCACACCAGCTTCATCTGCCCCCACCAGCCCAGTGCGCCAGACACGTAGGAGTGCGAGGCACACTGAAATGCCGCCTCCGGACAGGAAGAAGTCCCGGAAGTAGTGTGGGCGGACAATGGGAGTGGGACACAAGGTTGGGGGTGAAGGGGTGCATCTTGTGGAGTCTATTGGGGGTATTGGTGTTGGTTGGGGTGTTTTGGAGTTTGTTGGGGGGGTCTGGGAGTTTGTTGGGGGGTTAGGGAGGGGGGAGTGGGCACATTTTTGCTGTTGTAAATAATACACACGTTGTGATAAGAAAAATCCATGGCTGGACATTGTTATTTTTGTGTGCATCCATTTAATGTGTTATGGTGTTCAGTGCCCAACTCCCAACATTCCCTGTGTGCATGTCCACATTGGGCCAGTGGCTGACTGACACATGTCTTTCATAGTCCCTCTGGGTCAGGAGTATTCGTGAATCTGCTTGGCGTACTGCATGGCCATCCCATGCATCATGTACTAGCAAAGGGGCTACTTCACCTCCGTCTCCAACCTCATCATCCTCACCCGGGGCATGCATGTCAATGTCAGGTGGCAGTGGTACATTTCTCCGGATGCACATGTTGTGCAGCATGACACAGGCCATGGTGATCTTTGCCACCTTCTCAGGCCTATATAGGAGTGCCCCACCAGACCTGCTTAGGCAGCGGAAATGCGCCTTAAACAGGCCAAAGGTCTGCTCTATCACAACACAGGTGTGGGTGTGCACACGAATGTACTACTCTTCATGGCTGTTCTGCAGGTTCCGCACAGGGGTAAGTTGCCACGGCCTCAAGGGATAGCCTCCATCACCTGCAAGCAAATACAAATAGGTGTGTGTCACTCTGAGCTGGCACTTTCAGGAAGCACAGTCACGGTGGCAGCTATTTGGTGTGGACATGCACATGTCCCTGTATGTATGCAAAATTGTCACCTAGATGCATTCTAAACTGTTATGAGGTGTGGTAGTCTGGATGGCGTTCAATAGATGATGCAGGGTGTAATCATGCATGCTGAGGCGGATGTATTGTGGTAGTACGACAATGTTTAGCCTCCCATTCAAGCAGTTAGTTCTATGCATGGTCACACTAGCCACATTGGCCCAGTTGCCATCCTGTACAGTCATGCATTGCTTGCCATCACCATGGTGGCCTGGTTGTACCTCTTACTTGTTGTCATCGATATGCATTATTTGTTTAATTTGTGCCAGTGATGTGTCATTTTCCGTTTGTGAGGTTCAGCTCTGGAGTGTTTAGCTCTGCATGCATTCTCCAAATACTGACAATTTCCACCCAGGTGAGGTATGCATCCCCCCCTTCCCAACCAGGTGGAGTATGCATCCCTACACATCAGTACCCCAGAGCACTGCCATGGCCCAGTTGTGCAACTCACCAAGCAGCCAGGCACGTGGTCCAGCATGTAGCTCCATGTGACGGGGTAGGGTAGAGTTGCGCAGTACCATGGCATCATGTGTTGATCCGGGATATCGGGCGCAGCAATGTGTGATGATCTTGCTGGAGTCACATGCCATCTGCTCATTGATGGAGTAGTATTGCTTGCGATTGCGGTATTCCACCTCTATGGCATGGGGGACTACCAATTCAACATGGGTGCAGTCCAGGGCACCAACACAATTGGGCATGCCTGCCAGTGCATGGAAGCCTACTTTGGTGTTGGCTATCTCCTGGGCAGTCCGTGGTAGGGATATGTGGGTGCTTGCGTGCTTCAGGAGGGCATCCAGCACTTGGTTCAACATGCGTGAAAAAAGTGGTTGTGAAATGCCATGCAGCTGCCCCACTGCGTGTTGATAGGTGCCTATGTCTAGGAAGTGGAGCATAGACACCACCTTTAGTAGTGGGGGGATGGCAGTGCGTATTTCTATGATGTCATTGTGTATCATGTCCACTATGATGGTGATGGTGTCCCGGTCCAACCGGTACAGGGTGTGGATCTGCTCAGGGGTTATGTTGAATGGGCTGGGTCTGGTGAGAGGGATTGGTGGCTGCCTACGAGGCACTGCTGGCTGCGCTGGTGGCATTTGCTGGGCCTGTCTCACCCTCCTTCTCCTCCTTCGTCTCCTCTGTGCTGCCTGTTGTTGCTGCTGTAGTTGTTGTTGTAGTTGGTGTTGTTGCTGTAGTTGTATCAGTAATGGCATGTCCTCCAGCGCCATGATTGCAACAGCTAGTGGTGGCATTTTGGTGTTGGAAGGGGTGTGGTGTGTGGGTGTGCTCATTTTATACTGGCCCAGCCTCCATTGCCTCCACCTGTGGGGATTGTATGCACCTGTGGCAGTTGGCTTGTTTCCTGATTGCTGTTTGCGGGTGGTCCGCGATGCCTGTATGGCCGGCATCGTGCAGCCCGTTATTACTGCCTTTGCGATGCCGGTATTTGCATGTCTGCGTGGGTTGGGATGTCCCCCTATTACCGGCATGCCGGTATTTGCTCCTCGTGGGGGCGCATGTACGCGCCCATGCCGCTATTAGCGGCACCGTTATTTAGGGTGCTGGTTGACCCGGTGGCAGGACACACACTGGCAAGTCCGCAATCAACTGGGGCCAGGCAATCACAGTTCGATTCCCCTGCCAGCGTAGGTATTATTACCATTTCTCGCAAAACGTTATGGCAGGCAGTTGTGTGTCTTAATATAAAAACAGAGCTATTACTGTAAATGCGTATAAAAAACACGAACAAGTGAGTTGGCAGGGCAGTAGTCGAGGTGAACTGTCTGCAATCTAAGTTGCTATGGCATATGTCCCAGAGAGAGTGTGGGGAAGGATACAGTAAACGTTACTGGAGCACATATTCACCTTACCTCTTAGAATATGTCGTTTTGGATGGCCGCTCTCCTTGCCCCACAGCCGGGAGCACACCATAAGCTTGTTAACTCCGGTCCTACACTTGTTCACTTATGATTGACTCCTGGAGCGCTATGACAGCATTCAGGCCAGCGCTATGACTGCATTCAGGCCATCTGCCAGGGGCATTTCGCATTGACTCCTGGAGCGCTATGTCAGCATTCAGACCATCTGCCAAGGGTATTTCGCATTGACTCCTGGAGCGCTATGTCAGCATTCAGGCCATCTGCCAGGGGTACTTCTCATTGACTCCTGGAGCACTATGACTCTATTCAGGCCATCTCCCAGGGGTACTTTGCATTGACTCCTGGAGCACTATGACACCATTCAAGCCATCAGCCAGGGGTACTTTGCATTGATTCCTGGAGCGCTATGACAGCATTCAGGCCATCAGCCAGGGGTACTTTGCATTGACTCCTGGAGCGCTATGACACTATTCAGGCCATCTGCCAGGGGTACTTTGCATTGACTTCTGGGGCACTTTGACACTATTAAGGCAATCTGCCAGGGGTACTTCGCATGGACTCCTGGAGCGCTATATCAGCATTCAGGCCAGTGCTATGACAGCATTCATGCCATCTGCCAGGGGTATTTCGCATTGACTCCTGGAGCGCTATGTCAGCATTCAGGCCATCTGCCAGGGGTACTTCTCATTGACTCCTGGAGCGCTACGTCAGCATTCAGACCATCTGCCAGGGGTACTTCGCATGGATTCCTGGAGCGCTATGACACTATTCAGGCCATCTGCCAGGGGTACTTTGCATTGACTCCTGGAGCACTATGACACTATTCAGGCCATCAGCCAGGGGTACTTTGCATTGACTCCTGGAGCGCTATGACAGCATTCAGGCCATCAGCCAGGGGTACTTTGCATTGACTCCTGGAGCGCTATGACACTATTCAGGCCATCTGCCAGGGGTACTTTGCAATGACTTGTGGGGTGCTTTGACACTATTAAGGCAATCTGCCAGGGGTACTATTCACTGACTACTGGAGCGCTATGATACTATTCAGGCCATCTGCCAGGGGTACTTCGAATTGACTCCTGAAACGCTGACACTATTCAGGCCATCTCCCAGGGGCACTTTGCATTGACTCCTGGAGAGCTATGAAACCATTCAGGCCATCTGCAAAGGGTACTTTGCATTGACTCCTGGAGCACTATGACACTATTCAGGCCATCTGCCAAGGGTACTTTGCATTGACTCCTGTTGCGCTGCAACACTATTCAGGCTATCTGCCAGGGGTACATTACATTGATGCCTTTAGCGCTATGACAGCATTTGGGCCATCTGTCAGGGGTACTTTGCATTGGCCCCTTGAGCGCTATGACACTATTCAAACCATCTGCCAGGGCTACTTTGCATTGACTCCTGAAACGCTATGACGCCATTAAAGCCATCTTGCAGGGGTACTTTGCATTGACTCCTGGAGCACTATGACACTATTCTGGCCATCTCCCAGGGGCATTTTGCATTGACTCCTGGAGCGCTATGATACTATTCAGGCCATCTGCAAGGGCTACTTTGCATTGATTTCTGGAGCGCTATGATAGTATTCTGGCCATCTGCCAGTGCTACTTTTCATTGACGCCTGAAACGCTATGACATCATTCAAGCCATATGCCAGGGGTACTTTCCATTTAACCCTGGAGCATTATGAAACCATTCAGGCCATCTGCCAGGGCCTGAATGGTTTCTGCATTGACTCATGCAGCGCTATGACAATATTCAAGCCATCTGCCATGGGTAATTTGCATTGACTTCTGGAGCACTATGACAGTATTCAGGCCATCTGCCAGAGGTATTTTGCATTGACTCCTGGAGCGCTATGATATGATATGATATGATATTGCATTTGTGCCACTATTCAGGCCATCTGCTAAGGGTACTTTGCATTGACTCCTAGAGCGCTGTGACACTATTCAGGCTATCTGCCATGGGTACATTGCATTGACTCCTGTAGTGCTATGACGGCATTCGGGCCATCTGTCAGGGGTACTTTGCATTGACCCCTTCAGCGCTATGACACTATTCAAGCCATCTGCCAGAGGTACTTTGCATTGACTGCTGGGGTGCTATGACAGCATTCAAGCCATCTACCAGGGGTACTTTGCATTGACACCTGGAGTGCTATGACACTATTAAGGGCATCTGCCAGGTGTACTTTGCACTGACTACTGGAGCGCTATGATACTATTCAGGCCATCTGCCAGGGCTATTTTGCATTGACTCCTGAAACGCTATGACACTATTCAAGCCATCTGCCAGGGGTACTTTGCATTGACTCCTCGAGCACTATGACACTATTCAGGCCACCTGCCAGGGGGTACTTTGCATTGACTCCTGGAGCACTATCACACTATTCAGGCCATCTCCCAGGGATACTTTGCATTGAAACCTTGAGCGCTATGACAGCATTCAGACCATCTCCAAGGGGTGCTTTGCATTGACTCCTGGAGTGCTAAGACAATTTTCGGGCCATATGCCAGGGGTACTTTGCATTGAACCCTAGATTGCTATGACACTCTTCAGGCCATATCCCAGGGCTACTTGGCATTGACTCCTAGAGCCCCATGACAGTATTCAGGCCATCTGCCAGGGTACTTTGCATTTTTGGGGTGCATTTAAACGCCCAAACAGAAATCCCTTTCACATGAATTTCAGCCATTTAAACACTGCAACCAAAAACAGCCTGGCTTTTGCTTTCCCTGTCATATGAATGTCAGGAAGTTGAACACTGCAGCAAAAACGGCCTGGCTTTTTCTTTTGTTGTTCATGAAAAATTAAAGAACCATAGGTAAAGGGCCCTGCCTGTCATTATAGATGGACAAACTGCAGTTTAATTCACAAAAGAAGGAGGACTCAAAGAATCCTGTGTCATGGAAAACAGGATTTTTAAACATTGGAAACAAAAACGGACTGCACACATGTTTGCAAATAAAAACGGATTTAAAAAGCCGCAATGGAAAAAGATATCACTGCTCACAGAAAAATCTCTGGAAATCAGAACAGGATGTGTGGGTTGACCAAAACAATGTATATTATGGTTGACCCCCAAAACTCCACAGACAGTTGAAGAGACACTTTCTTCATGAAACACATGTTCTGGGTGTGTGCAAAAACTTCACAATGAAAAGCTCCCGTCTAATAACCCCACAATAAAATTTGATGCTGCTGAAGGTGTCAAAATTCACTATTCTAGAGACTTGCTGGCAGGAAAGCAAGGACTTCAAGAGAAGGCCATCCTTGGCTGAAGCATGACTAAAAGATGTGAATCCTTGTTGCACCCACTTCAAAGAGCACACACTAATTTCAAAGAGACTCATAAAAATCTCTGGTCACAGGCTGGCCCAGGGGAACAGATGGCTGTGGGGGATGAAGCAGCCATCCGTTTGCTGACAGAAACACTCATCATTTAAATTAAAAGACTATGGGCCTCATTATGAGTGTGCCGGTCCGGTAACAATGGTGCCAGTAAGCTACCGGCACCGTAGTTACTGGACCGGCACACTCCAAGGTCTGCGAGTGGATGCCCTTCAGCCCGCCAGGTCTGACCTGGTGGGCGGAACGGCACACGCTCTCACACCTTGACGGACGCACCGGCACCATTCACCGGCATCTGCCCTCCTCATTCCCATTGAGTGCAATGGGACTCGAATGGGGAGTAATATTTTCCGGCGCCCGGCAATAGGGAATTACCGGGACCACCTGTGCTGTAATGCCCCAGTGGGTCCCCATTGCCGGGTGACAGAAAAAATGTTCTCCGTCGTCAGCCGTGCCAATATTTACCGCCAGACTCATAATGAGGCCCTATTTCATTTGAGGTATTTTGTGCAGCAATCAGGCTGAGGATTAATTTCATTTTATGACATTCTTCATGTAATTTCCAAGCGGTTTTGGGGGTATAAAATGCATCTACCTGTGACTCTGGGAAATGTAATGGCTAGGTAGATTAGGTTTCTAGCTGATCTGAACATGTTACAAATGTGAGTGGGTGAAAAGGAGGAAAATGAAATTAGGAATATGCTTGATAACTTCCATATTCATGACAGTTGTACATTTTATGAAAACAACAAAAATGTGACACATGGCCATGCTACATTGTACAGATTTGGCGGCCGGCTTATCTAATTCCCCATGATTAACTAAAACAGAATATATGGTTTGTATGGCAGTTGCTAGTACAATTATGAAGCTGTGATACATAACTTGTTTTTGCCAGAAAGTTGAAATGAGACCAAAGGAGAGTGACAAATGGAAAAAGACTAATGGTGCTCACAACCCCTAAACCAATACTGACTGGGGGCGGAGAGAGAGCGGGTAACTGTCCAATCCTAGTGGAAGGGATTATTGCAGGGTACTTCCTAAAGATTGTAAAATTAATGGTGTAATTTCTGCTATATAAGGGGGACTGTACTAGGACTCAGGACAGATAGACACACAAAAACCGAGGAGACATTAAAAGGAGGACGGAGAGAAGGCTGCTGAATTCACCATCTTTGCGAGTGACCAGACCCCCTGCCCTATCTTTCCAGAGTGTCCTGGGATGCAGCTGGCTTTCCTGAAACTTAAACAAAGGATTGCTATGTAAGTAGCAATAACCCCAGCCCTAATTTGCATAAGCCCTTCATTTTGTTGCAGTGCATCCAATATTTCCCCATTCCCAATTGCCAGTGTAGTTCAGTAATCTCCCCATAGAAGAATCTCTTGTTTACCTGTGTATACTAGCATATCCCTATTGAAAAAACTCTCATTTGTCTGTGTAAATCCTTAGTATTTTTGTAAGTAAATCAATTAATTCCCCCATTGAATTTCACAGGATTGGGATTGGTGGAGTTCGAAACCAAAAATCTCTTCCCCAGTGTTTTTGTTAATTGTTCTGGTCATTAAAGCACTGCCCAAAATAATCAATCCCCTTGTGAGCTGAAAAACAAATTTGTCCCTGTATGATATGGTATGCGATTTATAATGCGCTTAGTAGCCAGAGGTTTCTAAGCGCAGACCCAGGGATCGAACCTGTGTTGCTCTGTGTTGTCTTGCTTCCAAGGCAAGCACGTTGCAGCTGAGCTATCCTCCTGAGAGGCTATGCCCTACTAAGCGAATTTTCATTTGCCATTGTCACTCCTCTTTGCATTGGTCAGCCTGAACCAAAACCGATTTTAGTTTTGTGAGCTAAACAACCCCTTTCCCAGAGCCTACCTGTCATTATAAGCCTCAGTCTAAATGAATTTCCATTTGCCACTGTATTTTCCCTTTGCATTTGCTTTCTCCCAAAAACCAATTTTCCTACTTTATTTCTATGTTCCCTGGTGTGCTGATTAGTATTTAAAACTTTGCTTGTCTCCTAATGTAAGCAGTACAATTTTTCTTCTATTCTGTCACTAGCAGTTGTGAGAAATAATAAAAAACCCATTCTTCCATTTTGCTCCAAAAACGAATTTTCCCTTTGTTTCCTGGCTTCCCATATTGGGGTGGTGGGCTTCACCCCAAAACTGATTTCCCCACGATATTCCTGCTCCTTGCCACTGCCTTCCGTTCAATGGAACCACATCCAATTGATGTTTGGGAGTGAGTGTTGCAGGGGGGGGTGCTTAACTGTAGGTGCTATCACTTTATGTGGAATTGTTATTTTCCTGTTTTGTCATTAAAACAAAAAACGGGTGTAATAGTCTATTTCAACCTGGTCACGCTAGATAGGATATTGCATTTGTGTTGCCAACATTTTGGTGGCTGTTGTATTTTGATTATCCTCATTTACATTGAATAATAAAATATCACACCGGCCTGGTTTCTAGTCCATTGTGACATGGGGTGCTGGAGGAGGATGGGTGCGGGATGGGTTGGAGGCCTACTCAACAAGAATCCGTAGTATACTAAAAATAAAAAGAGTTTTATTGTGCACCATATTCGCTGTAGGGGAAGGAGTTCCCTGGTTGGCGTGTGTCGTCTAATAAACCGTGACAAATTGACTCCTGCAGCGCTATGACAGCATTCAGGCCATCTGCCAGGGGTACTTTGCACTGACTCCTAGGGCACTATGACACTATTCAGGCCATCTGCCAGGGGTACTTTTCATTGACTCCTGGAGCGCTATGGCACCATTCAGGCCATCTGCCAGGGGTACTTTGCATTGACTCCTGGAGTGCTTGGACACTATTCAGGTCATCTGCCAGGGGTACTTTTCATTGACTCCTGGGTCGCTATGACACCATTCAGGCCATCTGCCAGGGGTACTTTGCATTGACTCCTGGAGTGCTAGGACACTATTCAGGCCATCTGCCAGTGGTACTTTGCAATGACTCCTGGAATGCTATAACACTATTCAGGCCATCTCTGTCTGGATGGGCGCCAACTGGCTCTGGCTGAATGGCGACAAGACCAAGGTCCTGGTCATCGGGTCTCCATCTGAGACTGGTCTCTGGTCGGCCAGTTTTTGCCTGTCCGAGCTGGGCCCTGTGCCACAGCTGGTCGCTGTAGTAAAAGATCTGGGGGTGAAGTCCTTGACCTCCCTCTCCCTGCTCCCTCAAATAAGCTCTGTCTGTCAAGGGATTTACTTTAAGCTTCACACTCTTTGTAAAGTTCTTCAAATTCATCCCGTGGGACTTCACCCACTGGTGGTCTCGTCTATGGCTGGTGACTCACTGGATTATTTCAATTCTTTATAACTGGGCCAGCTGGCTTATCTGTTGCAGCGCTTGCTGATTCTCCAGAACTCCTAGGCACGGCTTTCCACAGGCTCCTCTTGCTCCATCTCTGTTTCAGGTTTACTTAAATCACTGCATTGGCTCTGGGTGGCCAGCCAGATTAAATTCAAGGCCTTGTGCATTGTGCAGCGTGCTTTTTATGGTATTGGCCATGAGTTCCTGCAGCGGAAATGTTGCCGGTATGAGCCAACTTGCTGCTTGAGCTCGGCAAATACAGCTTGAATTTTGGATCAATTTGTTAGACACAACCGTGTGGGGGGCTGCTCCTTTTCTGTTGTGGCTACAGGTTTGTGGAACTCTCTGCCCACGCCTCTCAGTCTTACTGAGGATCATCTCAGCTTTAGCCGGGCTGTGAAAACTTGGCTTTTTGCAGCCAAATTTCTGATTTTGGTCTTCGGCTTTCTTTACCTGTCTCAGTATAGTCTTGCCTTAGCGCCATGATACCCCTTGGGGTGAGAGTTTGCGCTTTATAAATGGTTTAACATAACATAACTTCTGCCAGGGGTACTTTGAATTGACTCCTGGAGTGCTATGACACTTTTCAGGCCATCTCCCAAGGGTACTTTGCATTGACTCCTGGAGCGCTGTGACACTATTCAGGCCATCTGCCAGGGGTACTATGCACTGACTACTGGAGCGCTATGATACTATTCAGGCCATCTGCCAGGGGTACATGGCATTGACTCCTGGAGCGCTATGCGAGCATTCAGGCCATCTGCCAGGGGCACTTTACATTGACTTCTGGAGCGCTAGGACACTATTCAGGCCATCTACCAGGGGTACCTTGCATTGACTCTTGGAGCACTAGGACACTATTCAAGCCATCTGCAAGCAGTACTTTGCGTTGACTCCAGGAGCGCTAGGACAGTATTCAGGCCATCTGCCAGGGGTACTTTGCAATGTCTCCTGGAACACTATAACACTATTCAGGCCATCTTGATCTCAATGGGCAGCAACTGGCTCTGGCTGAATGGCGACAAGACCAAGGTCCTGGTCGTTGGGTCTCCAACTGACACTGCTCTCTGGTCGGCCGATTTTCGCCTGCCGAGCTGGGCCCTGTGCCCCAGCTGGTCGCTGTGGTAGAAAATCTGGGGGTGAAGTTCTTGGCCTCCCTCTCACTGCTCCCTCAAATAGGCTCCGTCTGTCAAGGGGTTTACTTTAAGCTTCACACACTTCATAAAGTTCTCCCTTTCTTCCCGTGGGACCTCGTCCACTGGTAGTCTCGTCTATGTCTGGTGACTCACTGGATTGTTGCAGTTCTTTATAACTGGGCCAGCCGGCCTATCTGCTGCGGCGCCTGTAGATTCTCCAGAACTCTGCGGCGCGGCTTGCCACGGGCGTCTCTTGGTCCATCTCTGTTTCAGGTGTACCTAAATCTCTGCATTGGCTCCAGGTGGGCAGCTGGATTATGTTCAAGGCCTTGTGCATTGTGCACCTTGCTTTTTATGGTATTGGCCCTGAGTTCCTGCAGAAGAAATGTTGCTGGTATATGCCGGCTCGCTCTTTGAGGTTGGCAAATACAGCTTATATTTTGGTTCAATGTGTTAGACGCGACCGTGTGGGGGCCGCTCTTTTTCGGTTGCGGCTGCACGGTTGTGGAACTCTCTGCCCACGCCTCTCAGTTTTACTGAGGATCATCTCAGCGTTAGAGAGATTTCTGATTGTGGGCTTCTGCTTTCTTTTTCTGTCTCAGTATAGTCTTGCCTTAGCACCATGATGCCCCTTGGGTGAGAGTTTACACTTTATAAATGGTTTAACATAACATCTGCCAGGGGTACTTTGCATTGACTACTGGAGCGCTATGACAATATTTAGGCCATCTGCCAGGGGTAATTTGCATTGACTCCTGGAGCGCTATGACAGCATTCAGGCCATCTGCCAGGGGTACTTTGCATTGACTCCTGGAGCGCTATGGCACTATTCAGGCCATCTGCCAGTGGAACTTGGCATTGACTCCTGGAGCGCTATGACAGCATTCAGGCCATCTCCCATGGGTACTTTGCATTGACTCCTGCAGCGCTATGACAGCATTCAGGCCATCTCCCAAGGGTACTTTGTTTTTATTATTTATAATGCACAAGGGTACCCAGAGGTATCAGGGCGCAGCATTTACAAAAAATTTCGAAGCTTAGTTGCAGTCATCATAAAAATACATATACGTAGGACAATAATGTAAACCCAATGTTATATACAAAGAAGCAGTGAGGTAGACAGGCATTATATACAAGTAGACAGGTAAGCACACGTGGATAGAGTGTGTGCAGGTGTTGTGGCATTTATTGTCCTCGTGGGCCTCTGTTTGCAGCCATGAAACTACCTTGGAGCGGATGTTTTGGTAAGGCAGGTGCATTCTGAGGTTTGCAGGCAATGAGTTCCACAACTTGGCCGCTTTTACCAGGAAGCTGTTTCCCCCCATGGTGGCACATTTGTAGTTGGGAATGGATAGGCAGTCTTTATAAGCCGTTCTTACCGTTCTTGAGGATTGTCTGTGAAATCTATTAACCAGGTAGGTTGGGGCAGCATAGTTGAGAGCTTTGTGGGTGAGAGATGCCATTTTTAAGTGGATTTTGTCATTAGTGGAGAGCCAGTTGTTCTGTTGGCTGAATCCTGTTATGTCTTCTCGTCTAGAGATGCCCAGAGCTACTCTAAGAGTGTTGTTTTGGAGGATTTGTATCTTGCTGGTAGTGGCCTTGGATGATCCCAGGTAGAGCGCGTTGCAGTAGTTAAGGCGGGACAATATGAGGGCTCTGGCAAGTGTAAGGCAGCTATTGTCCGAAAGAAATGGTTTGGCTGTGCGTATTAATTTGCATTTGTATGCCGTGGAAGATGCTAGGGAGCTCACTTGTTTTTTAAAGGAGAAATTAGAATCCAGGTAGAATCCCAATGTTTTGACCGCCTGTCCGACTGTGATGTTATTCCCATCAATCATGAAGGAATTGTATGTCGGGCCCAGTTTCTTTAGGTGGTAGGTGGTGCCTAGGATGATAAGCTCTGTTTTATTATCCTTCAGTCATAGTCCATGAGTGGCCATCCATGCCTGGATGATGATGTATACCCTATTTAGCAAGGCCAAATCCTTTCCATAATCTCCAGAAAGCGGAAGGAGGATCTGGGTATCATCTGCATAGTTAGTGTAGGTGATACCGAGATGATCCAGATCATCGAAAAGGGGCTTGGTAAATGTATTATACAGAGTAGGGGAGACACAGGATCCCTGTGGTACACCACAAGTGATAGGTATGGGGTCTGCTGCAGCAGTGGGAGAGAAGACTCTCATAGTTCTGCCATTGAGGAATGATGTGATCCGGGTGATAGTCTCAGTAGAGAAGTCTGCTGATGAGTGGAGGTGTGAGCATAGGACATAATGATCGACCAGGTCGAAAGCAGCAGATAGGTCGAGGAGTAGGAGTAGGGCAGCTTGTCCATTGTCTGTGAGTGTGTCGATCTGTGCTTTTAAGTCAATGGGCCTCATTACAACCCTGGCGGTACAAAGTGAACGGTGCCGTAAAAGGTGCCGGCGCCGTTCACTCCGTACCGCCGCATTACGTGTTCCCCTCGCGGGACACAGTAAGCACGCCTGGGAAAACCAGGCATGCTTACCGGGTCCCGCGAGGGGAAGAGGGAGCAAACAACGGGCCATCTCGTAATGGCCCGTTGTTTGCTCCCTCTCCCATTCCCATTCAGCCCTATGGGGGCTGAAATGGGAATGGGGAAGGACCGTGTCCGGGTCCTTGGAGGGAGGAATTACCGGGCCTTCCAAACTCGGAATGGCCCGGTAAATCCTCATTCCGAGGACCCAGACCCGAATGCGATTTCAGCGGCAGCCATGCCGCCAATAGTGGCATGGTTACCGCCGAACTCGTAATGAGGGCCAATGAGTGCGGTTTCAGTCCCATGTTGAGGGAAGAACCCTGATTGTCTGGATCCTAATAGGTGGTGGTCTTCCAGGTGCTTCTGTATTTGTACATAGGCGACCCTCTCCAGAATTTTCAGTAGGAAAGGGACGGTTGTTATGGGTTGGTAGTTAGTGGGTGTGGCTGGGTCAAGTGTAGGTTTTTTTAGTAGTGGTCGTACCCAAGATTGTTTTAGATTGGTGGGAATAGAGCCGGTGGCGAAGGAGGCGTTAATCCGTTTTGTAATGAAGGGGGAGAGTTTGCGGGCAGCATCTTTGATAAGCTGTGCTGGGCACATATCTCCTTGGCAGTTGGATGGTTTCAAGGATAAGATGATTTTTTCAACTTCAAGTGTATTGACTTTGGAGAACTTGAAGCGGGTGATAGCTGTGGACGTGAGTTTGTCTGGGATTTTTGGGGGGAGAGTGACATTGAGGGAGGCTTTTTTGCTAGAGATTTTGCTTTGTAAGGTCGCAATCTTATTCGCTAGGACACTTTGAATTTCTGAGCACCAGTTTTTATCTTTGGTGCAGGTGTCAGGAGGTACTATGGGTGTTTCTATTTCTTTAAGGATAGAGAAGAGTTCTTTCATGTTGGATTGCGCTTGGGATATGCGAGAGTCAAAAGAGGTTCGTTTCGCCAGGTAGATTTCATTGCATTGACTAATGGAACGCTATGACAGCATTTAGGCCATCTGCCAGGGGTACTTTCATTGACTCCTGGAGCTCTATGACACTATTGAGGCCATCTGCCATGTGTACTTTGCATTGACTCCTGGAGCTCAATCACATTGGTTGTGGCAGCACTCATCTCCCTGGCGACTGCGCCATCCACCAGCACTGCCAGGCAAGGAACTTCATCACACAGGGTAGACAGAAATAGCCCAACTGAAAAGGTTCAAACATGCTGCAAGAGCCCAAAGGGACGCCAGGCTTGGTGCTGGAAATTACCACATGATTCTGCAACATTGGGGTGCTCCAGTCAATAATAAACTAGCAAGGGAAAACATAAAAAACGTCAGTTCAGCACACACAGTAGACCTGTATAATCACACTTTACACCCCTAAGTTAACGTGCAGCATGGAGAAAGTCTCAACTGTAGGTCATGCAAAGACTGCAATTCCCTCCAATCCTATTGATTACCAAACTCTGAGGCAAATTTCTTACTGAACAAAAATACAGCCTTATCAAATGCATTATGAAGCATGAAGACCTTCATTTCAATAAAGTATTTTTTTTTTAATCTAGTGATTGAAAGGTGTGATCTGTATGTAGAAAAGGAAAAAATAGCATTCGTTGTCAAGGGGTTCCAAATTGCATTCCTTCCTGAAACAGACAACCTGAACCACGAAGCGCACAGAGTCCCTAGAGTACCAAAATAGAAGGCTAACATGTTCCTGCAATAGATAAAATGGAAAGTACAGATAATTATTGGTATTTTGTTTGTTTTAAAATGTGCCCATTAAAAAGCTATTCATGAAAAAAATGGAATTGGTCGTCAATCGGTCCATATCATGGGCACTTTGATTCCTGGATGTTATCCAGTCTTGTTGCATAGCCAACGACAGATATCCTCGTATACCAAGCCATGAGGCTGATAGACGCCCCAAGTGTACATACTCTTCTAGCAGATGTTGGGATGCACGTTCAGATTCCAGTCCCTCCCAAACGATTTAGACTACAGAAAATATACTAATACACAGGAAACAAATATGAGTGGGTAAAGTGGGGTGGGGGGAGTCCTATGGGCATAGGCGAGTAGTGCGGGGTGCACTGATAGTATAAAGGTAGACAGGGATAAGACAAAATAAAATCAGCTCCATAGATTGTTAGTTAGATTGTTAGTTAGACATACTGGGCCTCATTACACGGAAGGCGGTAATGGTTAACGGCCACCGTTAATGGTAACGGTGGCCGTTAACCATTACCGCCTTACTACGAGGTCCCTTAGCGGGTTGGTGTTTTAACGCCTGCTTTTTGCAGGCGTTAAATACCAACCCGCTAAGGGACCTCGGAGCTAATTACGGCACCGCAAAATTGCGGTGCCGTATTTAGCGCCTTCCCCATTCCCATAGAGCCCTATGGGGCAGAAATGGGAATGGGGAAGGGCAATGGCGGAAGGGGGATTTACCGCCCCACCAACCTTGGAATGGGGCGGTAAATCCCCTTTCCGCCAAGGCGGTGCCGGTAATTTACCGGCATGGTCCAGGGTGCTAATAGCACCCTGGACCACCGCCTTCCGTGTAATGAGGCCCACTGTGTACATCGACCACACAGGGTACAGGTTCCCGCCCAATGACAAGAAGCATAGAAGTGTCACCATATACGAAGTT
The DNA here is from genome assembly GCF_040938575.1 of Ambystoma mexicanum. Taxonomy (NCBI): domain Eukaryota; kingdom Metazoa; phylum Chordata; class Amphibia; order Caudata; family Ambystomatidae; genus Ambystoma; species Ambystoma mexicanum. The sequence goes on along the minus strand of NC_090933.1, from coordinate 911,379,638 downwards.
AGGCCTGAGACCTCTCAGGCTGTGTTGAGAATACAGAACAACGAGGCCTTGTGTTCAAATATTCTACCCCCACCCTAGGAGAGGTGGGGAACACATATGTTTCTTGTTAGAGCTTTGTGAAATTGGAAAGGAATTTGAACGGCTAATACGAGTAGGGCTTTGGCCGGTCTTTAAGGAAAAACCCATGGGAGGCAGGGCAGAGGTCTTGTGCTGCCAAACCACAGGTTGAGATTTAGGACACCAGTGCCGCCCCCACACCCCCAGTATAATGGCCATCCCATTTGAACTACCAGATGTCTGTGAGTAAACTTCCCAAATCCTTCATAAATTAGACTGATTAGTGGGACCAGCAGGAGAATCAGGCCTGCCAGGAGGAGCAGCTGATAAGGGGGAGCAGAGGACAATTTGGCCTATGAATTGTACCAGGGAGAGCAAAGGGTGATACCAATGCATACAAGGTTGCGACGGGGAGGCATAGTGGGGTCACCAGTGTGCCTGGGATGAAAAAAGAGTTGCTTTATTCGTAAGGACCAGGCTGACCTCAAAGTTATCTACTGAGCTCATGTTGACAGCCAGGTGCACATCATGTGATTAGGCCTCAGTAACCTAACCAATCACCTAACAGCAACCCAAGGTCAAGAGACCGAAACCCATGTGTGAAGAAGTTGGAGTCAAAGATGATGTGGCCACTGACTGGGGATTTGCATGCAAATAGTATGTCTATAGGTGGTAGTCGATGAGGGTGGGGGATGAACACTGTATATCGGGTGTGTCACAGATGATGACTTTTGCAGTTATAATGTTCTGTTTTCTTTTAAGAAGAGAGAGAGCTCTGCAGCAGTGGACTTATACTGTTGTCATTTCCCCTTTGTATACAAATAAAGCTCTTGTTCTTTTTATAAAAGGGTGCACCAAGCCTTTTCCCTTAGAGGATTGTTATTTATCTGTTGTGAGAAACCTGGCAGTATTCTCCCACCTACTCCCTTGGGATTTTCCATTCACGATGCCAGGGAAGGGCCATCGCTTTTGGATCCTGACCCTAGGGGTGAACAAGCAAGGGAGGATCACCTGAGTGGAGGGGCACAGGGGATTGGGAGGAGAATACTCAAGGGCGAGATGGTATTTCCCCTTTCCTAATTGTACACCAATGCACTCTCCCTCAGCCTTTATGGGGTATTTCCACTCTCACCTCATCTCCCCCTCCCCATTTCCAACAAGTACTGGGACGAGGAAGAGGTGATCAGGAGCAAGGAGGATTACTCATAGGAACAGCAAGAGGATACAAAGAAAGGCCTCCTACCTAACACCATTAGGCTGTCCCACTAATAGAGTCAGGCAAGGTCAGGCACTTTACCACAACTGTGCACACCTGACTCCACTTGACTCTCCACTACACTATAAAAGATATGGTTCTGCCAGAAGCAGCGAGCGAGCTGAGGCTGCTGTTTGGAACGTGGAAGCCTGGAAGAGCCAGTGGAGACCGAAATGCTGAGACTCTGACCCGGTGTGTCAGGTGGGTTGCAGCGTGGCGTGGGAGCCATGTCTCCTCTGAGCCATAGTGAGGCGTGGCGCAGGCTGTTTGCCGTATTCAGGCCAGTGCACATTCCCCTTGGACTTGAGCTGGTACCAGGGGTCCCTGGGGGGGCAGGTGGTAAGACCCTGACCTCAGTCTTCAAGATCCCACAGACCTGCTGATCAGCACCATGCTACCGGTGAGTTTTCAGTCAGTGAGAGAGTTAGAAAACTCTCTAGCGTGTGGGTGGCTGAAGTGGAAGAGCGAAGCAGAAAGAATCAAGTGGTATTTAGCGGAAAGCAGAAATAAATTAACATTATTAATCGCAAAGCAGAAAGAAAGTAAGAGCGAAGTGCGAGAGTGATTGCAAAGCGAAAAGCAGCTAGAAGGAGGGCGCGAGAGACCCAAGAGCCAAAAGGGGGGATGCAAGTAACCCACAAGAAAGGAAAGAGGCACGAGAATCCCAAAAGCTCGAAAGGTGGGGGGGAGAGCGACCCACAAATAGGAGAGGGGCCGCGAGAGACCCAGAAACCAGTAAAAGGGTGAGAGGCACCCAAAATAAAGTAAAGTGTGTAAAAGATGGTGCAAGGGTGCAGACGCGTAGAAGACCCATAAAATCTTGGGGGGACGGGGGACACCTTGGGACTTTGCTTTATTTATTTATTTATTTATTTATTTATTTATTTATTTATTGTAGTCAAAGAACTCAACTTTTCACAAAATTAAAATAGCAGTACGTATTAAATCACATATATCATCACTGTATAAAACAAGAGAAAAGAAGAAAAGAAAACAAGAAAATTATGAAAAGAAAAGCAGTTCAGAGTACAAAATCCTTTTATTTGGCGTCTCACATCAGAAGTCTCAGTTCATGTAAAAATGTTACCAACTTCCCAGGTCAAAAGGCTTTCATGGCCTGCGCATAACTCGTCCCAAAAAGAATGGGTGTCCACCCACCATTCCTGGCTTGTCCACAAATCTCACAAACTGTACAACCCTCTTAACGGGGAATTTGCTGCAGACACAAACCACAGAGTAAAATTATTTGTCAATTATTTTCTAGTGAGTGATGATCATGAGCATTTGTCCAAAAAACAAATATTTTTTTCCGGCGTTCGGTACGCATGATAAATAGTTTTGCTATTGTTTGTATGTCCACCAGATTGGGAGGGGACTCGGGGGGAGGACTGAGGATACCTCAACGAGGGGCATCAGGCAGGGCACTGTTGGTATGTTTGTACTAAATGAAATCCTACACACTACACACAGTCATGTTTGCTTTAGGCCCTCCCCTTTAGGCAATAGATGCATTTATAAACTGTCATAAACATAGGGTGTTTGGAGGTTGAAACATGTTGAAATGAAAAAGCCCTACACCCCCTCCGCCAAAAGAAAATAATGTGACAGAGTATTGAACACAAGCAGAGGAGGAAAACTTGCAAAGAGTTAAATTGTGTTGGATGCTGGATCGAGTGAATAGTGTGTTTTATATCATTTAGGTCTATACAGTTTACATAATGGGTACAATCAGAGTCTATCCAATGAGCTGGAGTTTCGTTTGACAAGTGAGATTAAACATATACATGACTTGTGCAATAACAACCAATAACCGCCAGTAACAATTAATACATAAAATGCTAAAATAAGTATTTTAGCTGCACCCACAGCCTTCAGCCAGAACTGTCCAACAGCACATCAGATCTGGGGTGGACTAGGAATCAAAAAAGGCCCTGGAAATTATTTACTAAGTGGCCCTATATTACACATTTTCAGCAGGCTCAACCCTTTTCCTATGAGAAAATTAGAAAATTCATTAGGTTCCCACACAAAAGAGGCCCAGGGTGCAGAGGCCTACCAGGAAATCTGTAGAATTTCCTATAGGCCAGTCTAGCCCTGCATCAGATCCTGTGGCCAACAGTTCCACCTTTTCCGTTATAGTGACGATGATTTATTTTTAAAGTGATAGTATGCAAAGGGTTGCTGAAAGGAGTGACTAACAGTGTGACAGGCAGCTCCTGGCGCAATTTTGCAGAGCGGGCCAGCCAGGCTTCCACAGTTGCCCACACTGCCCCCGACCGGGCGACCCCATGCCATTAAAGTCACATGTATCAGTCCTAGGCTTTTAACCCATGGCACTTTGCATTCTGCTACACAAGTGTTTGATTTCCTGTTATTAGTACAGAACTTCACGTCCCAGCATGCAAAGTGATATGGGCTAAAAAGCCAGGGCTCGGGTAAGGTGGCTGGCCGATGACAAAAGGGGCTTATTGTTTACTAGTTTAGGGCAAGCGGAGAACTCCAGCCTACGTGGGCATTTAGGAAGGAACGCTGCGGTGCATGTGTTTCATTGCAGGAAGAGCATCGCTTTTCTCTGCACAAGAGGGCCCTTATCCCCGACCATAATACCACCACTAGTAGACCCACTAAGGCGAGCTGGCAAAATCGGTGGGGGGAGAATGAGATGCATGTGACTTTGGACCTTCTGGAGAGAATTTCCTAGTTTTGAGTTGCCCAAGCCCTGTGAGGGCAGCTTACCTTCCTGAGGCGACGCTTGATGTTCTCATCATCTCTGCGGCTCAGTATTCAAATATAGAAGTTGACCTTAGTGAGAATGGGATGGTGGTTCGGTAACAGCTGGAGGAGAGAAGCGTGCTGTGTAGCTGGGGGCCTGTTTACACACTATTTGTCCATGAATACTGATTAACAAATACTTAACAGGTAAAAAAACAAAAAAAACGTTTGTAGAAGTTTCTTGAAATGTGGTGGAAGGTTGGCTATGGGAGACACTCAGCAGGGATTCGGAGAGATTGAGAGAGAGGAATAGAGGGTGAAAGGGAAAGAAAGACGAATACAGTAGGGCCTGTAAGTCAGATCTTGTCTCCTTCATGTTGCCTAATGGGCAATATGTTATGCACTCTATGAATCTATGGTGATTGCAAGAGGACATAATATGACTCTTAAGGAAGGATCAGAACCTCGCTGCCCCACTGGTAAATTTGGAGACGTGTATCACCAGACACACCTATGCCATGTAGATTGTGTTTTTGTGATTGCTACACATAATACTTCCACTTCAGATTAGGCAGTGAGTGTTACCATGGGGTTTCCTTCTCCTGAGAAAATGGTTGCGCGTCAGACCTAGACCAGTTAGTACTTCTTTACAGATTTAAACATTATGTACTTGTAACTGACCCAAACAGAGGGCAAATATCAATGTAGGCATTCAGGACGGGTCTTAGGTTTTTTTCCTCCCTTAGTGATGTTCATTTGTGTTGCACCTTTTTTGCCCCTACAGAGTTCCAGCACAGTGTTACATGTGTACTTGTTATACCTTGTGTTTGTATTTGGTTTCAAAGCAACTCCAACCTTGAGGCCTTGTAAACATGCACATAGTTCATGTGCGCTCTAGATTCAAATATAGAAGTTGACCTTAGTGAGAATGGGATGGTAGTTCGATAACAGCTGGAGGAGAGAAGCGTGCTGTGTAGCTGGAGGCCTGTTTACACACTATCTATTTGTCCATGAATACTGATTAACAAATACTTAACAGGTCAAAAAATAAAAAAACTTTGTAGAAGTTTCTTGAAATGTGGTGGAAGTTTGGCTATGGGAGACACTCGGCAGGGATTCAGAGAGATTGAGAGAGAGAAATAGAGGGTGAAAAGGAGAGAAAGACAAACACAGTAGGGCCTGTAATTAATCCTTACTACCCGCAGTGGGTGACACATGTAGGCAGTAGGTTCTGGAAAGCCCATCTCAACAGACATGAGTAAAGCAAGCTCCGTTAAGGAGGGCACTATGGCACATCTAATGCCCAGGACTGCTACCCTACAGCATTTAGCACCTGGAGGGTGGCTGTACTCCCAATCTGTGAAAAACTTTTTTGGCACAGTACATGGCGTCCTTGCAGCATGGAGCCGTCAATGGCTTCTGTGTGGGTGCAGGCATGCAGACAGGAGTGAACTGCATAGGGTGAGCAGTCAAACATGAGGAAGCGGTGCCGTGCAGAGAAAAGTGTCCTCAGGACCCGCCAAAGCAGAGCGGTCAGCATCTTCCATGAGGATCCCGAAGAGGGGATGTTTGGGGAAAGAGGCTGGAAGGTTATGGCTGCGAAAAGGGCCGAACACTGAAGACCTTTGTCATTGGTCCAGCTGGGCAGGAATGAACATTCTGAGGGCCTACTGTGCATTAGACTTAGTACTTGGAATTCTGCTAGAAATCATTGACCCAGTCAAGACATTACATAAAGGGTAAGTGGTTAATGTTCTCTGCTGACCATTATTTATAATGGCCCTCCAACATTCCCAGCGCTACAATGTGAATGGTGGGCGTCGATCTGTGCCCTTCCCCCAATCCTGAACATTGCTGTCTGGAACTAGCTCTTGGTGCTGCAAGAAGTCTAGGAAACACTTCAGCGCACCAATAACGCTGGGGGAATTTAAATATGTGATAAGCTTTGTTATTAGGCCGAATGTTGAATGCCAATTTCTACTACTCCATCTGCATGGCATTTAATTTTACAACACACGGTCCAGGATCGTTCTCAGCTCTGCTTTTTGCCCATGATGGCACCAAGAGGAGTCAGGCAGAAGGTTGTACTATATCAACACACCAGACCACCTTCAAGTGCCACTCCAGGACTCAAGATACAATCTCAAGTGCAAAACTAAACTTCTCTTTTTTTCCCCCAATGGTATCTACAAAACCCCTCCATCCGTTCATTCGTAGAGAAGGCCTCCGCTGTGACATGCTCTGCAGCTGGGCGCCAGTGGCAATTCGCAGGGAGTAGCAACACAGTGCTGCTTGAGCACCGCTCTGTGCGTCGATATCTTTTGTCTCCCGTAAAGCTGATCACTCTTCTTGTGGCCATGCAATGCTTGTGTGCAGTGCTCAATCAACAATTGGCACACTTGCCGCGTGCAGTGCTCAATCAACAATTGGCACACTTGCTACGTGCAGTGCTCAATTAACAATTGGCACACTTTCCGCCGAATTGTGCATGAGGCACTATGCCATATCAACAGCCACCCGGGTCCATCCCAGTGCTATGTCATGTGTGATGAGAATGAGAGCTGCTTCCATCCCAGGCTGACCATACTACAGACTTTACTCGTCGCCAATGTTGTCGACAGTCCAACCTCACCATTCACACACAGTCACACACGCACACCCCCTGCCTAACTATGTACTTGCTCCGACCAGAAACCCAGGCAGGCACACCGCTGCACTCCTCCCAGGCTCCCACCTCCCCATTCCAACCCAATGCGCCCCTAGTGCTGCGGCCCATTCGGAACGACCACTGACTTACCTTAGCTGAGTTAGTAACCAGTGAGGTCTCGTCGAGTCTCTGCCAGGACTGAGACTCCAGGAGGTCGAGTCGGCGTGACGGCGTTGCAGGAGCAGTCTAGTCATACTCTCAGGAGCCGCCGAGCATGCGTCGCTGCCTGCTGGGCTAGTGGTTTATGGAAGGGGAGGAGGATGCTGCGCAGCAGTGCACTGCGCACTCGAGTCTATGTTCCCATCCCCCGGCCCCTACATGGGCACTGTGCTGCTCAAATGTGCAGGCGTGGGAGTAGGGACAGGGAGTGGAACGCACAAGCAAGAGTTCTTGCTGTTGTAACAAGAATCCAATACCCGCTGCTGTTGAACTCTCTGTGTGCAGAGTCTGAAGTTTGCACGCATCAGTGCACATGCCTGCAGACTCCAGAGAGACACACAAACTGGGGGAAACTGGGGGGGGATAAATGCCATTGTATCCCCCCACTTAAAATTGTGGGGGGATTTATCCCCCCCTGTCCCCAACATGTCCTACGCCCATGCAAGGGTGCACAAGTAAAGACAGTGAAAGAAGGTGCAAGTGTGCACGATGGTAACAGGAGGGACAGCCCTGTAACCGGCAGGACTTTCAGACTGAGAATCAATATAAACAAGGAGGGGTGTCCTGCCCTCCAAAAAGTGTTTGCAATCATTTCATGAAAAATTAATCAAACCTTATGAGAATACCAGTTGATCAAAAACAAATGTGTATTACTGAGAATAATCCATTGATACACACATTTTAGTTACATCCGCCTATTCTATTTGGCTGTAGATGTAAGTTAAAGTTTTGAAAGTTTTAAAGTGACATACAGTACATATAAACAAATTAAGCAATGTGGACAGTACAAAACCTGCATCTGATTGAGCTTATACAATTTCATAAATGCAGTGAACCACGTATGGTTATTTTGAAGCTGCTGGTCCATTCAGCAGAAAACATACAGACAGTACATCAAGTGGGTTACAGATTAATGAACCAGTCACATATTGATGTGTTCACTGTGGTACATACGTAACCATGAACTCATGAGTCAAATAATGTCACAACGCAGGCTGTTATATTGCGTACACCATTCCAAACGTGATTAGCTAGAGACATGAGTCAAAGATGTGTATGCACCATGACATCTTATTGTTCACACTGGTGACATTGTGCACTCAACACTAGATAACAAAGGGGAGACCAGTCTTATGGTCACCCCTTTGCCAGGCTTTGGTAGACCTGTCCCCCAGGTCTCCATCTTACCCCTAGTGAGGTCTCACACCAGATTCATGGGACTCTGTACTCAGTTGTCAGCTAATAGGCAGGTCTCAAGGACTTTTGGACATTTGTGGTACCTAGTGTTGAGCGCACTAGGTCACCAGTGTGAACAATAAGATGTTATGGGGCATACACATCTAAAACTCATTAATTTAGCATGAGATGATTGCAAACACTTTTTGGAGGGCAGGACGCCCCCTTGTTTATATAGCAAGTGTGCATGAGTCAAGTGAAAGAAGGTGCAAGTGTGCACAAATAAAGTGAACAGTGAAAGTGTGCACAGGAAATGTAGAACCAGTGAAAAGGGGTGCAAAGGTGCACAAGTTAAAGTAAAGAAAAGAGCAAGAGGAATAAGAGCATAGTGGAAAAGGCACGAGAAGGGAAATGTGCCAGAAGAAAGTTTGAAAGTGAAAAGCGAAGGGTGTAGTGTCCTGCCGCGTCTTACATGCACAAACAGGATATTAACAAAACACCAACCTGGGTCAGATGCAACAATCTGGAAGATATGAGAATCTACCTGATCACCCTCCGCCTCCCAGAGAAACCTGACTGGAGGATCAGGGCTTCCAGGGAGCCCCTCTATGGGAAGAAAACCCTGTTCAGGAATCTGGAACACCAATAGGTCTGTGTAGGGGGTCCCTTTCCTGGAGAGGTGTCTTGTGAAGATGATCAGCTACCCTGGAATGAGAGGGGCACAGATTAGTTTAGGCAGGAGAAAAGGACTCTGAGTTAACAGGATATACCGATTGCCCGTTAATGCCGTGAGGTGCTTCTGACTGTTGGATACTTGTGGAATCCTTGCTACTGCTGACGTGAACAGAAGCTGATGTACCCAGAAGTGATCTTACGAGGAGAGAAGAAGAAGTTAGAAATGAGGGAGACGAGAGAAGTGTTCAAGGTATAATGGGAAAGATCCTTACCGTTGCTATGGCTCTGGGAGGTGGGGTGAGTAAACTCCTTCACCGAAAGAATGAAATCTTGCAATCGTGGGCCTCGGGCGGGTACTGGTGGTTGCCAGAGGAAGTGAGGATCAAGGACCATATCAGCAGACACTAGGAAAGGAATCCTCTTTTTCTCTTTACATAGTTGTAGTAGTGGACCTGTGCCAGATCCACTTTTCCTTCCCCGCACCTTTAAAACGTAAATATTTTTGTACATTATTTACCTCTTATTTTTTAAATTTGGAGTGCATCCACATATCTTTCTTTTTACTACGAAAGGAATCCACAGGATTGTGATGGCTTCTGAAGATGCACAGGGGGCTAAGAAAAATGAGAACGATGTCGTACCAGATCGCGGGTAACTTTTGGGTACTCTGAGAGAGACTCTGCAAGGCGTGCAGGATGCGGGAAGCCACGGGGGGGTGAAATGCGAGGCTGTGTGTTGATGAAGGAAAGAAAAAGCAAGATTAGAATCCTAACTGTTGAACAGGGGAAAGCACCTAGAGGTGAGCGTACTTACGATACGTGGCTACCGTAAGAGTAGCAACGTGAGGAGGTGCAGTAAGAGATGCCATAAGAATCCTCTCTGGAGCTGTGGGTGGAGCAGGAACAGATGCACAGGTGAGGAAGCCTTGAACGGCACCTCCTCTTCGCTCTGCCATTTTGGTAGGGAAAGGGCGAACTGCGGCCAGATGCCGCCAGCGTCGCCATAGTGACCAGCCATGTTTGCCAGGTATGACAAGGGGCCAGAAGTCAGAGTGGTCACTCAGGGGAGCAGCCAAAAGCTTTGCGTTTTTGAAAGTCTCTGACACTACCCGAGAAGAAGAATATGTGTTGAAAGCTGCACCCTGATGAAGTGAATTTTTATTTGAAACCAGAGGGGCCTGAACTTGGGGAAGGAATCCCAGAGAGGCCCATATGTATTCAAAGTGCATTCTGACAAAGTTAACTTACATTTGAGACCAGAGGGCTCTAGGCGCGGGGAAGGGAAACCAGAGAGACCTATAAAGACCTTTTTTTTACTCTGAAGAAGAAGCCTAGACTTGGGGAACAGGACCCTGAGAAGCCTAACAGGAACTGTGTCCTTTTTCTGTTTGGAACTGGAAGGATCAAAGCGTGAGGAAGGAAACCCCAAGTGACCCAGAGACCTTGTGAACTCTATTGATTTGCTGCAAAACCCTACGTGGAATTTTCCAAGGGCAACCTTTTTGAGTTCAACTGCTTTGAACTGGCAGAACTGCACCTATTGGTAAGACTACCTGAAACCAACTATGGTTTACATTTTCTTTTGAATCACCATTTTTCCTTTAAGGAGACCGCCTATCACATTTGGTTTAAGAGTGAGGGCAAGCATAGGTATGGACACAGACAAACTTTGGTTTTGGACTTACGGACATTGATGACCCTTAGAAACATCAGTTGAGGGAACAACCCTCGTAGAGTTAAGGCCAGCTAGGCATTACACCAACTCTACCAAGTTTGATAATAAAGGTTTTCAAACTGTTACTTTCGAGTCTGTGTCTCTTCATGCCATGCCTGTCTTACACTGTCTGGTTGTTGGAGGTTTACTGTGCATGTCATCATATGGCATCATGCGCCAAATCTTTGTTCAATTTCGGTCACACTATGCAGAGAGTGGAGAGATGCTGTTATTTGCCCCTTAGGGCGGTCAGTGAAGGGGGAAATATAATCAAATTCCACAGAGGCTGCTTGCCAAGACAACCAAGATCAAATCGCAGCGAAATGTGCATCTCTTGTTTGCACTATTCTAAATGTTCATGGCAAGCACTGTAGCACTGGCAGCCCTTTCTGGCATAATTTTGATTTATAGCCCTGTAAACAACAGATGTTAATATTACCCAGGTAATAACATGCATCATTGTAATGCTTAATTCTCTGCGTACAGTTTAATTGACAACCTTATCGCTTATTTGCATGCACTACTGGATACATTTAAATCATGACCAACAATTAAGAAAGCACAAGCTGAAGTTAAAATAAAATAAATGTTTTGCGGCATGCTTGAACATTCTTTTATTAGAAAAGCATTATTGGGTGTCCATGAATCTAAATATTGAAGGCCTCATTTTAATATAGGCATCAAAGGCATGTTTTTACAACTCATGTAACAAGTTTAGAGATGTTCAGCATTTGGTAGGCTGGCGAGTGGGGGCATGGAACGACACCCCTGCTTCCACCACCGCGCCCTCTGTGTTTGTCAAAAACACATTTTCGGCCTGCATAAGATTTTGATGCTGGAGGAAATGCATGGATTCCTATAGAATCCGCTGGCTTCCAGCCCACGTATATGCTAAAAGCTGGCGGATTCCATCTAGGTAAATGCCTCCCGCCATGTACTCACACAACTGGAGGCATCAATGCTTGTTTGGACTCCAAAGTGCAAACATTGAATGGAAACCTAGGTCCACTCAGATTTCGGTGTTTTGTTTTGCAATTCGTAGTGCAAAAAATAAAAATTGCACAAAAAGGATGGCAGTGCACGTAAGTGAAAATATGTGCGGTCCCATGCACGTAATAAGCACACATTGAAAAATTACCAATTGTATGTTTATGTTTTTAGGTGAGTAAAGGGAAAGAAACTAGTCAGGAAAGGCAGCTTTCTCGGTATGCTTGATCAAGGTCCTGCAATGTATCATGAGACTTGCCATGCATAGCCTTGATTGTTTTGGATAACGTCCAGATCTTTACCAATAGGGCCGAGGAGAGACAAGGAGTCCTTGAAAAGTTCCTTGAGCCTTAGCCAATAAATATCAGTGTGAGTGGTTCATGAGGCACATTATACATTTGACTGCATATCCTGTGATTTACAATGTCAACTGCTTTAATTAAATCCACCAGCAGAGTCCTTCAATGATGCCCTTTGCTAAAGCTACAATACATGCAGCATACAAATTCTATTAGGGTTGAATGTATGAAATGCCACAGCCTGGAAGCTGGACTAAAATCTATGGAAGATTTCATGACAATATATGTTTTAGTAATGTTGCTATTGAGAAGCGTTCTTGGTGGCCAGAATAACTAATGATCCATAGTTCATGTGGTCACCTGAGATAATATCCGTAAAGGCTATGGAGACACGCTGGCCCTGCTAGCAATTATCTCAGAAGGTGGAAATGTCTCCACCTGTCCCCCTTCCTATAGATCTCTGAGATGGGAAGGGGGAGGCCATTGCTATTAATGGTAGCATATGCCCTACCTCTGCTGAAACCCCTGCCACCGTCTCTAAATTTGCTGGTGGAAATCGCTGTCTGGTGTTGAGGTGGGTAGAGGAAGTCAGTGGGTTGAGGTTGCTATTTTACCGCCCCCTAATTCAAAGCTGGTTGGAGCCTCCTTTCTACCTCACTCTCTAGGGACAGGGGAACCAAATTGAATCTAAAGGACATGCATGACCTATCTACAATAATTAGATGTGCAGGAATCACGTGAAAACATGTATTCTGTGCAGAAACTACAACTGAGCTGTAAAGCAGGGGGACGACACCCCACAGGGTAAAGGTTCCCCTCGGTCCCCTCACATTACCACACACTAAGCCCCTTCTGAACAAGAGTACCAACAGCAATTATGTATGTGTTTTGTACTAGATAATTATTACTAATTGCGTGAAAAATGTATTTAAAATAGATCACACGAACAATAAAAAAAATGTGTTTAGATAAGTAGGCCCCCACCTAGTGTATGTCAATGATCCACCTATAAAACAGCAGCTCCAAACAGTGAAAACGCTTTCACAACTGCAAATTGCAATTAATTGTATAACAAATATAACACAATATATGAGATGACAGATATGAATTCATAATATATATACAACAATCACTTCAATTACACAATAGTAAACAACAGTGAAAAATAAAGAACAAGAACCATGTGACCAAAGTCCTCACTTAATAGGCAATGGTACAGCATTTGATTGAACAGTCGCAAAAAAAAGTAGACACTCAATCCACAATTTAGTTTACAATATGGGTCCTCCAACCAATAGTAAATGAATGTCAGCATGAGCAGTGACAGATAATATAGAGATACTGCTCAGATCATCCTATCCACACTTATACTAACCTGTCTAATATCACTACAATGGGAAAAACCAAGGAATTCACAACAATTTCAAATGACAATGTATTACAAAGAGAAGACTTTAAGTAGGTTTAAGCGTAATTCGTTTTGCAGGATGCAGAGTAACACAGGTCCAATCAGAGGCAGGTTGTCCTTTTTGAAATCAGAGAAGCCTAATACATTACATTTTTCAATTTGACAAAAAGAAGTATTTCAATAACATACAACTTTTGTAATGGTGTCATATTCTAAGTGGAGTTGTGACCAGTGAGATGATCCACAGGGTGTCATCACTTCTACTCAAGGGGGAGCGCTTTTCCATGAGATCAGGGACGTGCAGCCGTTACCCAATAGTCCCACTAGGGGTGGTCTAATGCGGCAGGACCTGATGAGGAGGGACTCCCCCTCTGGCGATAATGGCGATCACCTGGGGTACAGCCCATTGAATGTTGCTACTCCCCAACACCTTCCCTAACCCTCCGTAATGTCCAGAGCCACTACACTGAAAGTAAACCTATGCATTGCTGTTACATAGGATCTATAACCAAAAGCACTAGGATGAAGAAGAGCACAGGAGACATAAAGCTCATTGACTGTGAGAACACTGGTACAGTACAAGCTGGCCCCAAGGAGGCCTAAGGGTTAAATCAGTAACAAAGAAGAAGGTCTTGTGTAATCTGCATGGGAGGAACTGGATACAATGTATAACAAAAGAATAAAGGTCTATTAGATGTGTCAAGCCTGGCCGAGTAGCCGAATGAAGTCTTAAGAAGAAGCACAGCAGTGGCAGGCAAAGCGGTATCCAGTCCTGTTGGGGAAAGCAGCTGGCATTTGAATTCTCCAGTGCGGAAGAGTCAAATACGGACCAGAAACTGAGGAGAAGCAGAGAGCAGCAAGACACTGAAGAAGTTCCCTGCCCACCGAATGGAGGCAGACTGAATCCCGAACCCATGAAAATGCTGTGAAGCCACGTGTGCAGAGGATAGAAGCCCACGGACCTGGTGAAGATTGCCTGGTCCCAGGAAGTCCCCGTAATATACTGGAGCCCTGCCAGAGGTACGGGGTGGTACATGAGAACCGGAGGGGAACCAGCGGCTGACACGGAGACTAAGGTGGCTTTTCATTGGCCCAATAACAGCTAAGACGTTAATAGGCATAAGGAGAGAAGGGTCTGGGACTCTGAAAAGAATGACCTGGGAAGAAGAGGATATTGTCCTCTTTACAGTGGAGAGACAAAACCCATTGACATCCAAAGAAGGGGGTGGGACCCCAACAAAGAGAAAGCAAGCATCAGAGGAAATCTTTCTGTGTGCAGTGGTAACGAGGAAACCACTGGCCACCACAGAAGGGTCTCGGACCCGAACAGTGAGAAAAAACTGTGCCAGGCAATACCAGGAGAAGCGAGTCATTCTCCCTGGCCTCGTGGGGACCTACACCAAGTAATACCAGGAGAATGGAGGTATTATCTTGGTCCTGGACTGACAGATGTACTGGAAATACCAGGGCAAGGGAGTAATTCCCCCTGGCTTTATTGAAAACTTTGTAAACCTACACCAGGAGAATGGAGTCCATTCTCCTGGATGGGAAATTAAATAAAGACTGGGTGAAACACGTAAGCCAGGGGAATGGAGACATTCTCCCTGGCATGTCTGTTGTAAGAGAACATTTTTTGCACATTATTCAAGAAACAAGTGAAGGGAGCCATTCTCCCAAAGAAGGAACTTTCTGTTAGTTTATCTTCTAGTTGTAGTTTGAGGGATAGAAGAAGGTTGTGACATAGGCTGATGGATATTCATTTGATTGACATTCTTGACAGACCCTTTAGTATTAGTTTTGAGGCAGGGAAACGCTCTTAGGGAGTGAGGACCTTTTCAATGTGAGAAGTAAAAGTGCATAGCCAAAGCTATGCCACCTTTGTGTTTATGATATGATTGGTAATTTATAACGTGCTTAATACCCGGAGGTTTCTAAGAGCGGACCTGGGGATCGAAACTGTGTTGCTCCGCATGGTCTTGCTTCCAAGGCAAGCGTGGTGCCCCTGAGCTATCCTCCCAAGACTTGTGTCAGCTTCCTTCTTCAACACCCTTACACCAGGTACTTGGAACGTTTCACCTGGGGACAAGGTAAGAGAGATGAAGGATGTGCACCTATGCAGAGACTTGCATTTCAAGTGACATGCTTTTTTTTCTGTCTTCGCAAGGAATTAAAAGCATAATTATGTAAATAGGTTTTAATGCATCTTGTGAAACAAGAGCACAAGGATACACTGCAGACTTGTAGGTGGGTTTCCAGGATTGGCTAGCTGATTTATGGCTGGTCTCTGAAGTGTGAGAGAGAGTGGGAGGCATATCAACTTGTAGTGAGCCACGAATCCCTTGTCTCGGTTTGAGTCTGTTTTCAGTGTCAAATCTCAGAATCATTTTAAATTCACTAGTTGCCAAATGTGGATATTTCAACACACTACATCTGAACCACCTTTATTGTAAATCAATGGCTCCATCAATCACTGAACATGGAAGGACAGCTCTTAAAATCTGGATGAGTCAAGTGGGTCTGTTTTGGCCATGGTTCCATCAATTAGGTGACAAGGGGCCAGAGAGACTACAAACGTACAGTGTTATGGAAAGTCCGTACTATGCCCCCACCCGAGCTTCTTTCAGGCGCTGCTAGCAACTGCCCTTCAACATCATGTAGCTGCGGCACCCTCTTTTAGGCCTTGGTGCTGCACCTTTGAGGAATCCACTCTCTATTTCTATCTTTTCTGCTTCTTATTTCATCATAATGAACCCCCTGCAGCGTTACGGCATCACTCTAATACTGAAGTTCTGGTGCCGTCTTAAAACCTGGTGGGTTTTGGCAGTTGAGTATGTGGGAAGGAATGTCATTTTCATTTTGGACTGTGTGAGAAGATCTGCTGGTTAAATTAAAGAAAAAATCTTCTCTTACATCGCGCTTCATGAGAGTTCAGCATCTAAGCGCGTGACTGGGATTTGTACCCATGCTGCTCAGCATTCCAAGTAAAGTGTCTTGCCTCTGATTTACCTTCTCTACCCAGGTGTGTGGGAGACAGCAGGGTTGCCATCTGGGAGAACGGAGCATGGATTCTGGCTCCTGTCACAAACTAATGTACATGGATAAAAAGCATCTATTCGAGAAAGAGAGAGACAGAAAGAGAGAGTGAGTGTGATTGAAACTGGCAGAGTGACTAATGAAATGGGACCTGTCTGCAAGAAGCCATTGGGAGGATACCAGGATTGCAGGTTGTTTCGCCTTGCAATGCATACCTCCTCTCTCCAGAAAAACAGACTCCCTTCTTAGATCTCATACCACCTTACACTGCACACCAAACATCCCACAGACAGCCATCACAGGCCTAGCTATTAGCACATCAACACCAAATGAGCCACGACAAAGCTCTCGTCACTAGCCATATTGCACTCTCCCACATCAGTAGTGAATGAGACACAACGTGTTGTAGTCTATCAGATCTTGGGCTCTTCCGTATGGATAACATACTCTCAGGTTTCTCACCCAAGCCCATAGCAAGCAGATTGACACTCAGGATCTGCATACTTCTGACCTACACCCATCAACACCACAGGGCTTGCATCTGCCTCTCCCACTCTTCCTCCAATGACATTAACCCTTTTTTCATACACGTGCAGTGAGACCAGCAATGGTGGCAGCAATAGTGGCAGAAGGGTGCTATACAAGACCATTTACATTACATGACCTTACAGCTAGGCACATGTGTTCTGTATTCTTGCTAGTTGATTTTTAGTTGACAATGGTTTCCTTAGCCAGGGTAACAGGCAGCACCCCACAACCCCTGGCACCAGAAAAGGGCATCAGCCAGCAACACTTACTTTACATGCAACAGTATTACTGATCACATTTCTCTGTCCATTTTGATGTGGAGATTTTTTTGTGTCCCTGAGTTTTCTGTTCAACTGTCCATGCATTGAATTCATCTCACCTGAACCGAACACATTCTATTCTGTCAGGCGCTCCAGCTTCATCTTTGGCAATGTTGAAGCCTATTTTACACTGTAGTCCGATTTATCTCGGGCATACAGTAAATCGAGCACATAACACTCACTTTATTTTTTCTTTATCGACTCCCCATTCTCCTACGTACCTTTAAGGCCGGTGGATTTAGGTAAACCTGCCTATTTAGCTGCTAGGACGTGTTTCTATGGCGGCATCAGCACATTTTGAGACTCTTTTCCCAGGTACCCAGTCATTTTACCGAAAACAAAACAGAGTGGTACATTTCACCGAAAATATGAATTAAATAAATTTGGGGTAGTAAGGTAAGAGTGAGTCGGGATGGTGTTGGGGTGGGGTAATTATGTGTTATTATGGGTGGAAAAATGAGTGGCTTGGGCGGGGGACCGCTCTAAAGTTTAAAATAAAAAACAAATCCGTATTATGTACCACTCTGTAATTGAGCTCAGTAATTACACATATAACCGTTTAAAGGTGCCAGTTCTCTGTCCCAGCGTTTTTCTTTGCCGAACTGTGCCCTTGGAACTCTGTACCAAATCCATCTGACTTCTGCCCACTGCTCTATGCTTTTGCAAAGCTTTAAAAACCAATGTGTTCACTTCTGCATATGTGTAAAATCCCATTCTTTATGTTTTATTTTCGTATATTATTTTTAGACTGCTGAATAATTAGCTATGTTTTAATCTTTATTGTTTATTTGAATTTTTTGTAATATTTTTGGCGACTTTTTTGCCAGGCGACATTTTTGCCCGGACATTATTACATGGAAGCTTAATACCATGTCAAATTATGTGTGTTTTAATTTGTAAAGTACGCTGGTACCCATGGCGGATCTGTGTTATATACATTTTACAAAATAAATAAAAGAATACATTATTAAGGACGAGTCCATCCTTTCACTACTGTCCACTGTGCTACGCTTATGGTAATTTCAATATTTCTGGTATGGTACCCATCCTTCAAGTGAAGAGGTGAAGGTTTGCTTGCAAATGATCATTAATGAATAATGTTCACAGTTCATTATGAGCTCAACATGGACCTGCTTATAACCTCTTCTTGAGGTAACCTTAACAAAGTAACTATCAATTGCTAAACATTGTCCATCCTCCTTTTATCGGCTAATAACATTCAAACAAAAGACGTTATTAGGATTTAAAACTTCAAAAAGCAATGCGAACAATGGAAGCAAAATCAAAAAGGCATTTACTAAAGATGCAAATGGGTCAAACAGTTCCCCATCTTATTTTTGTAACAGCATATTTAAAATTAAGCTACCAAAATAATGTTAATATGCAATAGGAAATATTTGAATTTGACAAACAAATGCAAACCCTTTTGCCCAAAGTCACATCGAACAACAGAGGAATGTAGCAACATTTTAACAAACATCCTTGAGAAAGCAGAATGATGTGCAAGTGACAGTCAATCTTTTAAGAGTACCCCGAAATTGGGACACTTCCTTGTCTTCACTGCTCACACTGTAATAAAAATATTACACATTAAATTATCCATTCTCGAAAAGATATATTTCTAAGATCATTAGGTACACGTGACACACACACAATTTGATTTATGGTATCAGGACCCCAATTGGTACCCGTTACATGAATAAAACTATGTATTTATGTATTGTGCTACGGTCCAACAAATAAAAACCTTTCACAAGTTACATTTTCTCTATTTACTTATATAGTGCCGTAAGCCTGAAGGCATCAAGGCACTAACATAAGGACACAAAGGACAAAGTGAGATGGGATAACAAAAATCAGTCATCTAGATTCGGCAAGAGCAGGGGGAGTAACTGGTTAGTCAAATAAATAAATACTTACACCAAACACATACAATATCTGTTATTAAATAATAACAGAACACAATAAATAATACACCAAACAGTGCATTAATACAAGAATCAATACATGTAGGACAATATATGAAATGTATATCAGATCCTACAAACATGAAATAATAATTAATTTAACCAACTTCAATACTTCATGTAGCTCTTGTAAAAATCGTGTTAGGCTTAAAATGAAGGAGAGTTTCCCTGCACCCATTAATCTTAACCATAGAGAATCTGCAGCGTTTGTAAGAACTGTGTTAATAAGTGAATATTTTTCAAGTCCTTAGTTGCAGGACATGTAATAAAAAAATGATTAATCGATTCTATATGGCTAGTGGACCTGCACAGCCTGCAACTTCTTTTCGAATTTTCTAGTCCCAATCTCGGTCCTAGAACCGCCAATGTTGGAAACAACTTAAATTTAAACGTCATTTATATTATTTTTGCTACATGGGAAACGGTATGTATATTTTGGAATGGAATTCCTTGCCCTGAAGAAAGAAGAATTTGCATTACAAAGGGAGTAAGAACCCACTCATTCCATGGGACACCCCCCCATCCCATTCATATAATTTCCTTTTTTCCTTAGAAGGATTGTTCATCAATTTCCATAAGTCAGAATCTGTTTGCTTCAAAATGTCCTGTTGTTCCTTAATAAATTTGATAAGTGAAGAAAGGGATTCCTTCTTTATCTGGAACTTTTTTTAAAAATATCTCCAAACAGGGAAGTGGTAGGCGAATTAAGAATGTTTGCCTAAATACAGTTTTTTTTCAAAATAACAATGGATTCAAGGAAAATAAGGCCCAATTCATGAAGTATAGGGCAGTTAGAGGAAATAAAAAAGGTGTAATTCTAATTTAAAGATAAGATGTCAAGAACATACATCAACTATCCAGGCTAAAGAACAAGTATGTTTAGTTTCAGAACATTTTGTTTAACATGGACATATTATCTCACAGATGCAAGCATTTATATTGGAAAACAGTCTTGCATGAAAAGAAGAATTTAGGACAGACAAATTGTGAGCCATTTCACCACCTCACATGAAGAATTATCTGGAGCCATGTATGGAATGTATGGATGGCAGTTTAATCACCACTGTCTTCCAGCCACATGTCTAATATCTGAGTCTTATTTATTGATTCAGCTACTACAAATACTTTTTTTTCCAGGATGCCTTCAATTTGAGGTTTGTTCTTAAATTTGTGCGATTTAGTTAGCATATTGGATAACAGAAATGAGGGTGTAATCTGAGTATTTTCTCAGTCTGTATCGCAAGATGTGTATTTTATTTTACTGTTTGTTGTGTGCCTTATCACAAACCATGTTGCTTCAATTTCTAAATAGTCTTATTTGTACATCCTAGAAAAAGAAGGAGCAATAAAGGCTACACGTATACAAAGGTAAATTAAATACAGTTTCATCCAAAAGACTCGACACGGCTTAAGAAACGAACTATAGTTTAAATGCTACTTTATTTTACAAAGACAATTCTGCACCAAAATGCCTTCAGTTTTAAATTTAATTTACATAATACATTGGGATTAAAGGAAATAACATCTCACTTTATGTTTAATGTAAATGGGAAACAAATGGCATCTAAATACACAACACATGTGATCTTGTTCTCAAATTGCATTCTCCTGGATTCGCCCCCTGCCCTTTATTTTCCCAGATTTACTGTGGTCAATCTATATGGATAGTTTGAATTTATTGGGGGGCGGTGGGGTAATTTACCTGTTGACATATGGCTCCATATTTTGGATGAAAGCCAGCCAGGACACTCTGTCTGGAGCTGCTATACACAGCAAGGTCCTTGCTCCACTCATTTGTGTATATAGGGGCTTATTTCTCTAGTCTGCCTGCGTTAATCTTTCAAAATGTTGCCAGCTCTGCTTGCCCATCTGTAGTTTGTTCCAAAAATACTCTATGATATATCTCCCCATATTCCATAATAATCATAATCCTATGAGCAGGAAAATATGTAATGTTTAACTCCTCCCAGATCTTGTGACAGAGGTGTGGTTTCAACCTGCCTCATGATAAGATGGGAGGGGTACTTGCAACTCTCATGAAAATGCGTCATTCATTTATATGCCCTCATTCTGGATCTGAACATGTGAGATTAATAAAACAAACACCATAGGATTCTGCACACAAATAGACACATGAATGCGCTGTGATACTATTTGGAGGAGTTCCATGTTTTTGCCATTTCCCCTACTCTTTACTTGGCATAATATATACATGTTTACATATTTTGGTACATATTACTTCTAACTGCAAAATGTAATGTGTTCCGCATTGATCCAACCTTGCATTATGACGCAACAATTATTTTAATTATTACATATTTTGGTGGTACATCCATTAGCTTTCTATTTCATTTTGAAAGTGAAGAAATGTTGGCTTCAGCCCAAAGAGGGCACTGTTGACACATCTGTTGAATGCTTCCTTCCAGGATAGATAATGTATGTCAATGTAAGGTTTTACTTGTGGCATGGAGATCTGTTAATGTCTTACTTGTGACTTTCGGCTGGCTAATGGAGTGTTTTTGAAGCCTGTGATTTGATGACTATGACGGTTTCTTTGGAGCTCAAATCCCTAACCCCTTAGATGGCATCTGGCAGTTGGTTTATGGGGCTGTCTACTTAGAAACTGCCTTCAGCACAAATCAATCAATGGTTTTTTGTGGGCCCATGGGATTTCTGGCTGGGTTAGGCCTGGGAATGTAGATCTTCAAAGGGTTTTAAATTCCCCTTTTTACAGTTTCAAGCTCCCGTTAGCAATGGGAATATGCCTGGGCTCATGCTATTTAAAAGTTTAAATACAGTGTGCTTTAAAGAGAATTACCAGCATGGCAGGATAATATAGAAATGCCCATGTTACTTCCTATGTTATGTTACATGGCATTTATATAGCTCCTTATATATCATTGGTATGACCTCAAAGAGCTGGTAGGTTGAACGCCCTCGGGAACCGTAGTTCTGGTCAGTAGAGAGAGATAGAGTCATAGGGTGTGTGTGTGCACCAGTTTTGTGCAGGTGATGTAATTGCCAGATGGTAGCTGCATCCTAGCATTAGGTGTGGTGCTGAGGATATCAGTTGGATGTGCGCAGTCTGATGGGAGGACACCAACACTGGGTTCTGGCTGCTTTAGGCCTGAAGGAGCAACAAGGCCGGAATGTGCTCGACTAGCTGCGTTTCATTAGGGTGATGAGGTGTTAGTGGGGTTGTATTTGTATGTGAACAGCTAGGCCGAATTAACAGGGTATAGCTGTGTTCTAGTTGAATGATGGTGTATAGTAGAGAGTAAGCATAGTGATGTGATATGATGGTTATCTTTAGAGCGCCAGAGACCATATACGTGAACAGCGAAAGGAGATTGAAACATGGAAATAAGCACTGTGTAGGTCCAGAGAAGCTGGAGACTCCAACCAAGTGAGGCACTGTCCACACTCACAATCCTGTCTGGGTCCGGCACAGGATACCACAAAATGTAGGGCAACTGCCAACTGTGATTCTACTTTGGTTAAAACCAAAACGCATCTGATCACCAAAAGACTGGCCAACTGCCTGTTTTTATGGATAAACCTACTGTGGTTGAGGGCAGAATTAGTTTTAAAGAGGACAACAGAAATCTGCTGTGGATGTTAACCACTTGCAGAAAAAGGAACAAGGCTGTGAGAGAGGACAGAAAGGGATATAGTTGAATTTCTAACTATCCCTTCCTCCTATCCGAATCTGTCCCTGTGTAGCGCTGGTGTATCGCCTACAAATAGGAGACAGAATAAGAAGGTAAACTATTGACTTCTAGTTTTTGTTAATAACATCAAGCCTTGTTCAAATCATGTTCCTCAACCACTCTCTTCCACTATGTGTATGTGTTGGAAGAGACCAATAGCCAATGGTGACACTCGGTAGTGTGGTGGTTGGGTGTGTGCACATCCACTGGGTTGTAAAATCTTTAATGACCCAGGGATTGTGTAGCAACCCCACAAACCGAAGTTTAAAAAAAGGGGAAATCACAAACCCAAACACATATTGTGCCTCCTCACAAGTTGTGTTTTTAAAACAACATAAAGACGATCCTCGCTTCACTATGAGTTTCCCTAGATGTTATTCTTACTGCATATAGTGGAGTGAGGTAAAAAATTGCTCATATATAGAAGATTGCGTTTGTATCTATAGACTGTAGCAATTACTGTCTACCGGTTTCAGCGACAGCATGTGTGATGTGGTCGCTTTCTTCAGGACAGTCTTATGGTTTTCAACTAAAAGGTAGGTCTGGTGAGTACATACCAATAGTTGGTTTTCAAGCAAACAAAGAAGGCGGGAGAGTTACTTTACCACCTCCTCAATGTGTCTTTGGCTGGGACAGACGGGTGACCCTGTGTAATAAAAAAACAAAGATATATACACATGTCACCATTTGGTAAATAACTGCCACAAATGGCTTTTGAATGAGCAGCGCTATTGATACCGTTCAAACTTCTGCATACACAACACAGGATATGGTTGGTTCCTCCATCTTATCATAAGCTCTCAAATTAATGTAAATCTATGGTCCATTCACTCTTCTTACAAGGTAGACTCCCACTTAGCATATTAACGCCTCCTGGTGTTATTTTGTAGTATAAACGATCCAGTGGCGGTATGATGTCCTCGAGGACCCAGGTATATATAATATTTTCTCATGTATATATTTACATCATGTCGCGTCGGCGATCTTTGGGGATCACTAACCTGAGTGTTATGGTTGAGTTAGCATGGTGTTGTCATCTGGGGTCATACGGACCAATTCATATGGTGATTTTTGTCCTCCGTTCTCAGCGAGGGAGTCCGGACCTGGTAAATAGGGAGTAGTGGTTAAAAGTGTGCTCTATCTCCGTGGCCTGGTCATTTTTTCGAATTTGTACAATGATTATGAGAAAGTATGGGCCGCGGGATGGAAAAACGGCCGGGAGTAGTAAAGCTGAGTGACATGAGTCACTTACTCCCAGGCCGTGGTCCCTCCGCATGTGCCTGTGTTTCCAGCCCATGGGTGCTCGGTCTTACCTGATAGTTTAGGTATTCTATGCTGCGGTTCGTCCGTGCGTGCCCGGATATCTACAGCATCCGTTTGCTCTGCCCGTAGTGTTGTTAGTCACGGATCATGTGACTAATACCGGACGCATCGCGTTAGATTCTTTCACACGAGCGTGCTTTCTTAATCCGCCCCGGGTCATGTGACGAATGCCATGAAACAGCGTAGCATTTCATTGGTTGTCACCTATGCGTGTAACCAGGAAGTCAGGCACTACTTTCAAACAGACATCGTGCCTGGCCACTTCCGTCTCGGCTAGTTCTACATATATAGATGAGAACGGATCTGGGTAAATACTCTCACTTGTAACAAATGTTTTTAATCCTGGCCCCTACATTATTTTATGTCATCGTATAACCCAAAAGGTGCGGTAGCTTAGTTCTGGGTGTGCAAGTAGGCACTGATTTGTTAGGGGGTAAAAGCAAGCGTCCCCAAACAGCACGATCCTCCCCGCAATGAGAGACAATGAAGGACTCTCCCAAAATGGGAATAAGGCCAAGACAGAGTGCGGGTGAGCGTAAGTGGGAGTTTATCAATCAGAATTGGGCATGCAAAGAACTCTGCAACCTCCGAGAGCGCTCTGTCTGACAATAGCAAAGACAGGCGTATATATTTACAAAAAACGTCATCAAAACCTACATACTATAGGGGGCACAAGTTCATTGGGATTGGGTGGCGACGACTAACTATAGGTGCTGCTGCGGTGTGGTTGGTCTTGGCTGGAGGACGTCACTGGTCACCCTCGTTGGTTGGGCTGGGCCTGGCAGGTCGGCTTGAGTTCATCCGGGCGGTGTTGGTGTGCTGAGGCGGCCTGTGGCGGAGATGAATGCCTTTCCTGACTTACTTGCCCTCTGCCATGCACCCCGCAGTCATTCAGTCATTTACAGTTTTATTCTCTTTAGTAAATCTTTCAATAGGTTAATGCAACACAGGAGGAATGCACCTTGTGAGGGGTCTGGAGATAATATATCGAGGCCTCGTTACTTGTGATCTGTTGACCGGGACCGTAGGTCGAGGGGCTAAGCTTCAGGGACTGGGGCGGGTGGTACAGGTCTTTCTGTCTTGTTAGAAGTGGTTATAGATGTTTCGCTGTGTGTCGTCAAAGTGTTGGGTGTCCTGATTGCACCGGGCCATAAGTCTGAGACAGTCCGGTGGGTTGTGGGGTTTACAAGGGGGCGCTTGAGTTTAAACTAAGGTTTACTGCTATGCTGTAAATAATGCAGGTGGCTGGCCGCGGCCTTGGGTGCTGCAGTGGGGTTACAAGTCTTTGAAGCGGCTCCAGTCAGGTCGGGGGAGGCGTGATAGCACAGAGCGGGGCTCTGTTCTCATGTCTGGGCAGCCTTCTGAGGGAGGGAGGGGGATACATCGAGACCTTGTACGCTTTCACAAAGGTATCTCCCTCGTGTGTTGCCAAATATAGGTAAAGACATCGCAAACATTTGAATACTCTCTATAATACTTATTTAAAATCACTTCAAAACATGCATTTAACCTTGGCTGGGTGCGTTTCCATTATACCCAGTCCGAGCACCATTTTTGTACATTATATTCTAGCAGCTACAGTGTTTTGGTTACATGCATATACATTTGCAGTAAATGAGGTAGTGGTTAGATCAGTGGAGTACATAGAAAACGATCCGCCCCTGTACGTGATGGTGGTAGCATATGAGGGGCTCAGACATTCACACATGATAAGTGCACTCTTGCGCATTCTTGACATGAGTTCATAGTATAGTTGCATCCGCTTTCTCGCGTACTCTAGCAGCATTAGTTTTAGTTATGGCGCGAAACCATGTGAGGTAGGCTGCCCAGTGATACACGCAACGAACAGATCCCTGGAGCGTCCCTTTATCATTAGCATCCACCTGTAATGGTGCGGGCTCGCTATAGCTTATATCATGGGAGCATACTTTCTCATTTTAATACATTCTACAGGCGTGTATATTTTGTGGAAGAAAGAAATAATGCAAGAGGACTTGACATTCATATATACATATATATGTAAAGACTGTCTGCCATCAGAGGACCATTTTGCTGTTCATTTCACTGTTCAGGCCTGCTGGCTGGGCCATGCTGATAGTGATGGTACACTGCGGGAGGTGAACTGTTACAATGTTAGCGTATTGTGCTAGCTCATGTCCGTCTTGTCCGTGGGAACGTGCTTGCAGCGGATCTGCCAGGGTGCTGCGGCAACAGGGATGTTCTCCAAGGGTGGGGGCCGCGCTACAGTGCGCTGAGCTCACACCATCTTTACCGGGCAGAGAATGGTTTTTGGGCCTAACTAAATTTGTGTTGTGATCAATACATGTGGGCATTCGATACATGTGGGCAATGTCTCCAGTGGGTGAGCCCTCCACCACCTGGGCCCGGGTGGCATGAGGGAACGCCCAATGGGCCATAGCCCTCACCTGGGGAAGAAACGCAGGCGAGAGGGGTCTCTGGGACCAGTCCTCCCCTACAGGGGAAAGGATTATTTTTAAAGATGACATACCTTTGTGTTTTTTGTTGGTGGGAGATCAACAGGTCTATATAACGATCTGTATTGATTTAAATAGGCATGGTTTATACCTATTGTTGACTGAATTCATTTCCTTGTGCTGACATATCTAAAGGACATTCAGAGCTTATTTGTTTTATTCCCAGGGGTCTAGCTAATGATAGCTAAGGTTTGCCAGGGGATATTCTCATTCAGACCTAATTGGTCTGTTTTTAGGCGAAAGACCCATTTTTGTTCTCTTTTTAGGAGCAGATTGGCCATGTCCCCACCTCGCCTTGGACAGGTCACTTTCTCTATTATTGTCCATGTGATTTTATTTGCTTTATGTTTGTTTAGTTTAAAGTGTTCCACCATTGGTGAATTTTCTCGTTCTGTTCTTATGCACGACTGGTGCTCTTGTATGTGTTTTTTTATAGGTCTGCTGGTCATGCCTATGTATTTTTTGTTGCATGGGCAATTAATCACGTAGATAGCATTCGAGGTATTACAATTAGTCAGTGACTATTGCCGCCATAGAGAGGTTAGACCAAGGTCCAAGGTGTGGGATCTTTTTGTGAGTGAGCAAACATTGCATTGACGGCATGGAGAATGTCTAGATGCTGGAGTTGTCTCCCAAAGGGTGGTTTGATTGGGAACTGACTGAGGTGGCATGTAGGAGTGTATGAGATTCTCTCTCAAATTTTTCCTCTTTTTGATGGCAAAGCGTGGTAAAGGGAGGATCACTGGGCCCATGTTTAATAATGGCCAAAGTTTCACTATTTATCTTTTGATTTGATTCACCTTATTGGAATAGCTGAACACTGCCGTTATTGTTTTTTCTCCTATTGGGCGTGTTTTCTGCTGTAGGGTGATAGCTCTAGGAATGTTTCGGGTTCTTTTTCTGGCCATTTTGATGGTTTTTTTTGGGGTATCCCTGTTCTGATAGTTTGTTTGCCAGAATCTGTGCTTGAGTGTCATATTCTTGTAAACTTGAGCAGTTGCTCCTATAACGTAAAAATTGGCCAAATGGTAAATTCTCACGTAGACTCCTTGGGTGGAAACTTGTGTTGTCCAATAGGGCATTGCGATCTGTGGGTTTCCTAAAGACCGTCATGGTCAATTGTCCCTTGCTTGTTCTAATTTCTACATCTAGGAAGTGAATCACTTCTTTCGAGATGCAGTGTGTAAATTCAAGAAGGGATTTCGAGAATTCAACCAATTCAGAAATTCCAAAAAAGATGTTTTCGTCCCTGTATAGATCGCCAGGATATCCTCAATATATCTTGTCCACAGAGATACCTGGGATCTGAAGGGGTTAGTAGGTGTGTAGATATGTAGCTCTTCAAATTCTGCTATGTAGAGGTTGGCAAGGGACGGCGCAAATGTAGCCCCCATGGCAGTCCATGAGCATTGTTGATAGAAGGTCTCTTTGTGTAGGAAAAAGTTTTGAGTTAATGCTAGTTTGGCCATCTGCATAATTGTTTCTATAGGTACTGCCGGTGGGGTCTCCAATTCTCGTAGTAATTATTCCACAATTTGCAATGTGGCTGTGAAATGTTGGTGTATAATGCTTCGATGTCTAGTGTCACCAGATATTGAGTTGCTGGGTCAAATGTAACCTCGTGGAGCATGTTCAAAATGCTCATTGTATCTTTCAAGTAAGAGCGCATCTTTGGGATTTCTGGTCTTAGAAAAAAATCAACAAATTGTGATAAAGGTTCCAGAATGGATTCAATCCCTGCTACGATGGGTCTTCCGGGCGGGGGTGTTATGCCCTTGTGCACTTTGGGTAGCGCATAGAATACCGGTAGTTTGGGGAATCTAGGAGTGAGAAATGCCGCCTCTTTGGCGCTAATGTAGTCCTCACAGGCTGCTTCTTCCACAATGTTTGCAATGGCCAGTCGTAGATTGTGGGTAGGACCCCCTTTTAAGACCTTGTAATGGTTCCAGTTCTCTTGGAGTTTGGTTACCATAAGGTCATAGTCACATGAATTTATGATGACTGTGGCCCCTCCTTTGTCAGCTTGTTTGATAGTTTCTTGAAGATAGCTTTCTCAAATACAATTTATTCTGTGGATACAATCGGTGGATAGAAAGTCGATTTCGGATAAAGTCCAGTGGTATCTTGTTCCCTTCTGATGTCTGAGTTACACAATTACCAGTGATGAACCTGTCAGAATATACCCTCACCGATGCAGAAACTAGGGTGTTACAAAAGGGACTGAGTTTTGCACCCACTATTCGACATGATGCGTTTCAGACTAGAATTGAAGTAGCCACATTAATGAGAAACATCAGATTACGACAACATTTTGGACAACTAGAGCCTAACTCAGACACCAGAAGGGAACAAGATACCACTGGACTTCATCCGAAATCGACTTTCTATCCACCGATTGTATCCACAGAATCAATTGTATTCGAGAAAGCTATCTTCAAGAAACTAGAAGAACTGGAAAAAGATGAAAAACACAGCTTCCAGAATTTGTCCAAAACTGAGCGAGAGGCACTTCAAAGTCTGAAAACAATGCGGCTGTCACTATCAAACAAGCTGACAAAGGAGGGGCCACAGTCATCATGAATTCATGTGGCTATGACCTTATGGTAACCAAACTCCTAGAGAACCGGAACCATTACAAGGTCTTAAAAGGGGATCTTACCCACAATCTACGACTGGCCATTGCAAACATTGTGGAAGAAGCAGCCTGTGAGGAATTAGCACCAAAGAGGCACCATTTCTCACTCCTAGATTCCCCAAACTACCAATATTCTACGCGCTACCCAAAGTGCACAAGGCCATAACACCCCCGCCGGGAAGACCCATCGTAGCAGGGATTGAATCCATTATGGAACATTTATCACAATTTGTTGGTTTTTTTCTAAGACCAGAAATCCCAAAAATGCGCTCTTACTTGAAAGATACAATGAGCATTTTGAACATGCTCCACGAGGTTACATTTGACCCAGCAACTCAATTTGTGGTGACACTAGACATCGAAGCATTATACACCAACATTCCACAAACAGCCACATTGCAAATTGTGGAAAAAGTACTACGAGAATTGGAGACCCCACCGGCAGTACCTATAGAAACA
This sequence comes from Ambystoma mexicanum, assembly GCF_040938575.1. Taxonomy (NCBI): domain Eukaryota; kingdom Metazoa; phylum Chordata; class Amphibia; order Caudata; family Ambystomatidae; genus Ambystoma; species Ambystoma mexicanum. The sequence goes on along the minus strand of NC_090933.1, from coordinate 911,350,020 downwards.
ATTATGCAGATGGCCGAACTAGCATTAACTCGAAACATTTTCCTACACAAAGAGACCTTCTATCAAGAATGCTCAGGGACCGCCATGGGGGCTACATTTGCGCCGTCCCTTGACAACCTCTACGTAGCAGAATTTGAAGAGCTACATATCTACACATCTACTAACCCCTTCAGATCCCAGGTATCTCTGTGGACGAGATATATTGATGATATCCTGGCATACTATACAGGGACGAAAACATATTTTTTGGAATGCCTGGATTGGTTGAATTCTCGAAATCCCTTCTTGATATTTACACACTGCATCTCGAAAAAAGTGATTCCCTTCCTAGATGTAGAAATTAGAACAAGCGAGGGACAATTGACCACAACGGTCTTTAGGAAACCCACAGACTGCAATGCCCTATTGGACTACACAAGTTTCCACCCATGGAGTCTACGTGAGCATTTACCATTTGGCCAATGTTTACGTTATAGGCGCAACTGCTCAGGTTTACAAGATTATGACACTCAAGCACAGATTCTGGCAAACAAACTATCAAAGGATACCCCAAAAAAAACAGCAAAATGGCCAGAAAAAGAGCCCGAAACATTCCTACAACTATCACCCTACAGCAGAAAACACGCCCAATAGGAGATTAGGTATAAACCATGCCTATTTAAATTAATACAGATCATTATATAGACCTGTTGATCTCCCACCAACAAAAAACACAAAGGTATGTCATCTTTAAAAATAATCCTTTCCCCCTAACAAATCAGTGCCTACTTGCACACCCAGAACTAAGCTATCGCATCTTTTCGGTTATACGATGACATAAAATAATATAGGAGCCAGGATTAAAAGCATTTGTTTCAAGTGAGAGTATTTACCCAGGCCCGTTCTCATCTATATATGTAGAACTAGCCGAGACGGAAGTGGCCAGGCACCGATGTCTGTTTGAAAGTAATGCCTGACTTCCTGTTACACGCATAGGTGACAACCAATGAAATGCTACGCTGTTTCATGGCATTCGTCACATGACCCGGGGCGGATTAAGAACGCACGCTCATGTGAAAGAATCTAACGTGATGCGTCCAGTATTAGTCACATGATCCGTGACGAACAACACTACGGGCAGAGCAGACGGATGCTGTAGATATCCGGGAACGCACGGACGAACCGCAGCATAGAATACCTAAACTATCAGGTAAGACCGAGCACCCACAGGCTGGAAACACAGGCACATGCGGAGGGACCACGGCCTGGGAGTAAGTGACTCATGTCACTCAGCTTTACTACTCCCGGCCGTTTTTCCATCCCGCGGCCCATACTTTCTCATAATCATTGTACAAATTCGAAAAAATGACCAGGCCATGGAGATAGAGCGCACTTTTAACCACTACTCCCTATTTACCAGGTCAGGACTCCCTCGCTGAGAACGGAGGACAAAAATCACCATATGAATTGGTCCGTATGACCCCAGATGACAACACCATGCTAACTCAACCATAACACTCAGGTTAGTGATCCCCAAAGATCGCCGACGCGACATGATGTAAATATATACATGAGAAAATATTATATATACCTGGGTCCTCGAGGACATCATACCGCCACTGGATCGTTTTTTACTACAAAATAACACCAGGAGGCGTTAATATGCTAAGTGGGAGTCTACCTTGTAAGAAGAGTGAATGGACCATAGATTTACATTAATTTGAGAGCTTATGATAAGATGGAGGAACCAACCATATCCTGTGTTGTGTATGCAGAATGCAGAAGTTTGAACGGTATCAATAGCGCTGCTCATTCAAAAGCCATTAGTGGCAGTTATTTACCAAACGGTGACATGTGTATATATCTTTGTTTTTTTATTACACAGGGTCACCCGTCTGTCCCAGCCAAAGACACATTGAGGAGGTGGTAAAGTAACTCTCCCGCCTTCTTTGTTTGCTTGAAAACCAACTATTGGTATGTACTCACCAGACCTACCTTTTAGTTGAAAACCATAAGACTGTCCTGAAGAAAGCGACCACATCACACATGCTGTCGCTGAAACCGGTAGACAGTAATTGCTACAGTCTATAGATACAAGCGCAATCTTCTATATATGAGCAATTTTTTACCTCACTCCACTATATGCAGTAAGAATAACATCTAGGAAAACTCATAGTGAAGTGAGGATCGTCTTTATGTTGTTTTAAAAACACAACTTGTGAGGAGGCACAATTTGTGTTTGGGTTTGTGTTTTCCCCTTTTTTTAAACTTCGGTTTGTGGGGTTGCTACACAATCCCTGGGTCATTAAAGATTTTACAACCCAGTGGATGTGCACACACCCAACCACCACACTACCGAGTGTCACCATTGGCTATTGGTCTCTTCCAACACATACACATAGTGGAAGAGAGTGGTTGAGGAGCATGATTTGAACAAGGCTGGATGTTATTAACAACAACTAGAAGTGAATAGATTACCTTCTTATTCTGTCTCCTATTTGTAGGCGATGCACCAGTGCTACACAGGGACCGATTCGGATAGGAGGAAGGGATAGTTAGAAATTCAACTATATCCCTTTCTGTCCTCTCTCACAGTTCCTTTTTCTGCAAGTGGTTAACATCCACAGCAGATCTCTGTTGTCCTCTTTAGAACTAATTCTGCCCTCAACCACAGTAGTTTTATCCATAAAAACAGGCAGTTGGCCTGTCTTTTGGTGATCAAATGTGTTTTGGTTTTAACCAAAGTAGAATCACAGTTGGCAGTTGCCCTACATTTTGTGGTATCATGTTTATAGAGGAAGGGCACTTCCCTGTTAACTCACTCTTGCACCCCCCCACCCCTCTTTTTTGTAAACTGGGTCCGGCACAGGCCAATGTTCCCAACTCAAGCAAGTACGGCACTGCTAACACTCAAAATCTAGTAATGGTCTGGGCAGGCTACTGTTCACAATTCCGACCAAGTGTGGCATCAAGAGGTGACGCAGGCCAATGTTCACAGTTCCAACCAAGTACGGAATTGCTAGCATTTCTCAATCCTGTCTGAGTCTGGCACAGACTAACATTCACAACTCTAGCCAAGTGCGGTATTGCTAACATTTACAATCCTGCCTGGGTCTGGCATAGGCCAATATTCACAGTTCTAACCAAGTGCGGCATTGCTAGCATTTCACAATTCTCTCTGGGTTTGGCATAGGCCAATATTCACAGTTCTAACCAAGTGCGGCATTGCTAGCATTTCACAATTCTCTCTGGGTTTGGCATAGGCTAACGTTCACAATTCTAACCACGTGTGGCATTGCTAATGTTCACAATCCTATCTAGATGCGACACAGGATAGTGTTCATAATTTTAACCAAGTGTAGCATTGCTAGCATTTCACAATCCTGTCTGGGTGACACTACATCTTTCATTATTTTGGATACAATTAAAAATATGCAAATCTACTCACATACATGATATACACTGGTGCATCACACAAGGCTGAAGTAGGCTTTACATTTGACTTCATTTCGTATCCAAAAATAAATAGTAAAGATAATCATTCAATACAAATCACATTTAAATTGCAAATATATTTTCTTGATACATGGTATCCCGTTATAAGGACAGGTTAAGAAATTCAGTTCTTTTTCATCTTCAGAGTTGCGAGAATTCGTGTTTTGGGACCCAGACTGGGTTCTTATGTGGATCACATATTCTAGGTGCTTGGGCTTTAGTACATAACACTCAGATGATTTCAATACACATTTTGTGGCCTGGTGTATTCCTTGGAAAGTTACAAAATCCTTTATTTTACAAGTGGCACCAATCCAGTGTTTGGCCCTTATCTTTAATATTTACAATAAACTGTTTTGAAAAGGGACTTGGCAATGGTCACAGTTGATCAATTTCTGTTGCTTTGTTGAACAATATTTTCTCAAGAGCTCATGCATTTATCAACACTTTGCAAGGGTATCCTGTGTCAACATGGCAGCAAGTAAAATACACAATTCAATAGGAAATATACTTTTTTGAATAGTGCCTTTCTTGTCCTTTCCGAAATAACATTTCTGTCGTTGATTCACTTTGTTGTAGGCCAATATCCCAGTTACATTTTCTATTTCAGCGTGTCAGAGATTACATCCCAAACAATGCCACCACTATCAACAATATCAGGTCTGAATTCTACAGTGTGGCAGACCTCACCAACGTTGTGACTGATGGGACACATGTGACATTCACCCCCCAAGGTACGTCAACACATGTTTCAAAATGAAAAACGATTACAAAGTAAAACTTGCAGGCAGTGTGATGTAAACAGTATTCACACATTATTTGCCTAGTCACCGGGATTGACACATAACACCATGGCAATTCAGAATAGCATTGTGCCTCGGTTGATGCAAAATATGGTTGACAATTGCCTGAACACCTGAATCAGGGCACAAATGTATTCCCACAGGTGATGCTGCCTGTCCATGCAGACCATTGCTTCTGACCCTTTGCACAATCCTCAAAAAGCAGCAAACCACTGCTACAGGTATTCCATACAACCAGTATCTCACATCTGCAAATTGTGAGTGGACTTCCTAGCATGCGGCAATCGGTTTTCGTATGCAGACATCAGTAAGGTACAAGAAAATGTCCCAAGGAAGCTAAACGTACATCTTAAAGGTGCATGGAATCCTCCATCAATGTTCTGTATCCACATAGGATATTGTGAGGGCGACCATCACCCATACATGTGTCATGTGCAGTATTCTAAGGTTCATTCCCAGGTGCCCAACAGAGGCTCAAGGTTCCATCCCTCTGGTGACCTCACTTGATGTGTCTTCTCCTTGCAGGTGATTCCAGGGCCTCAGGTGCAATCTAGTGTGACAGTGGAGTGACGTTGGGTTCAAGGTGGCTATGTATCCTGTGATGTCATGACAGACACGTGAGATGTGAACTACTGTGTCTACAAAAGTACCTCTTGGAGTGATGGTTGCTGGCAATTCAGCACAATGCTCCTGCACCCTGTTGGTGGTCTCTATAAAGCTGACTATGTCCTGATGCATGTCCCACAGCAAAATGCCAGCAGCCGACACAGCACGGGTAAATCCTCGGGTTCAGGAAGCAAGTCTAGCATTGATTCTCTTCTGCTTCTTCCTGCTTTCAGTGGACTACCTGATGACCTCCCTTGATAGTTCATGCAGAGGTGATCTATGTTTGTCCAGTGATTCATTCAATGATGCTTGGGTGCCAGTCAGCTGTTTGAGGAGCTGATTTGGCTGCTCCAGCTGTTGGAGGATCCTCTCATCTATGCGTAGCTATTGTTTGCTGCATCATCCTGCCTTATGGCCAATTGGACAAACTCTCATTGGGCCTCATTACAGGGTTGCCAGTAAAACCCGCCAGTAGGCGGCCGGTTGCCGGCACCTCCGGAACACTGTTTCTGCCGTCTGACTTCCCGATGCCACTGGGTTATTATGACAGGCAGCGGAAAAAAAACCAAGGGTCTTTTTCTTCCCTCCCGTGAGCTGAGTGGAAAGATCGGAGAAGAATGCCAAGAGAGAAGAACACCATTAGGCAAGAGAGGGTATTTTCCCTCCTCTATTGTAATTTCCTCTCCCGACGTCCCCTCAGTTTGTGAAGGACGTGGAAACAGTTAATTGGACTCCACGGGAATGGGGACACTGAAGCACCGGCACCATTGCTAACGGTACCAGTGCTTCAGGGAAAAACATGCTGGTAAGGGCCTGAAAAGGACAGGCCTGCCGGGAGTTCCATGTCCCTACCAGCAGACTCCTAGTTTGGCTGTCCGGAAAGGGTGCCAGTACGTTTCTACCAGCACCCTTATTTCCGCTCTGCCAAACTCATAATGAAGCTCATTGTATTGTCCTGTAATTAACAGGTTGTGTGATATCTTATGTATCAGAATCATCCTGTGGAGTTGGCTATGCTAGGCCAATTGTTGGTCTCATCATGAAATAAATTTTGTATATTCTCCTGTTGATCATGACAGTCTTCCTCCTCTTCAGGCTCAATGGGCCACAAGGTCTGTTGGTGGAACTTCCTTATCCTGCACAACTGACCTCACGTGTGGGATGGGTTCTGATATCTGCATGGGGGCTGCTGACGTTGCCCGGTTTTTAGCACTGCCAGCTTCCAGTATCCTCTGATATGGGGGTGTGGGTGTCTGAACATCAAATGGCTCCCCACTGCGGTTGGTGACTCTCATAAGTGTGATCTATGGAAGAAATGAGAGTGTGGCGTCCTGTTTCATCTTCATGCTCCTTTGCACTTCTTCTGTGCTGTTTGCCATGTGTAGGTGTAGCATCAGGGCAGGTGAATTGCTGTGAAGTTATGTCTGCATAGAGGAAATCAGACAACCTACACCGCTCAATGTCTTTAAGTGTTACAGAAAGCTGTGCAGCGTGACTTGTGCAAACATTTCTTGGCTCCTGCACTGCGTGTTTTTCCTGTGTGATCCATCATGACATGTTTCGCAATATGCTCATGTTTGTTCTGGTCATCTTTGTGTCTATGTGATAGAGTTGCACAGGTGTGGTACTCTATGCATTGTGGACTTGGTTGCAGGTGTCTGTGGTCTATGTGGGGACTGAATTGGTTGGCATGTGCCTGTGTATCGGCTGTGAGACATGAAACATGTCTATGTGTTCTTTGTTGGATGGGGTTCATAGAGTACAGCATTTTGTGTGGAATTGTTGGTGCATCACTCACCTGTTTCATGTCCCTCCTCTAAGCTATTGACACTTTACAGTTCTATCAGTCGTAGCGCCTTCTACTCTGAGTTGGCCCATTCAAAGGTCTCCACTCACCACCACAGTCATGTTATCCTTTTCTTCCTGTCCGTTTTCTAGCATGGCCCAGCGGACACCAAATTCATAGCCTTCCCAGTGTCGTCCACATGTTCCACCTTTCTTGCCACTAATGCATGTATCTCAGTACCCAGCACTCACACCTCCACTGGAATCATGTTGTCAACCTGAACCTGCAGGTATGTGCCTGTAAAACGTGGGGCCTTCGCACCCAACATGCTTCTTGAATGGGTCAAATTCTCATCCGAGCCTTTCCTCCCTTCACCCTCTAGTGTTTGGATGACCCATGTCGGTGCCCTCAGGGATGTTGCTGTGGAGTAGGGGTGTTGCGGTATTAGTTTTATGACGGTACAATAACCTTCTTGTCAAATGGTATATCATGGTTATCACGGTATAGCAGGTGGAGTTAACTAATCTTAACAAATATTTTCTAAAAGGTCATAAATTGTCAGATTTATCATCACAAACAAAAACAGGTAGCCAGGGCCATAATTGGGCTTTTCAACATACTTTCCACTGAAATGCCACCCCTTGCTTCCACCAAACACAAACACACGTGTGGAGAGGAGGGGGGGAGGGTGAGAGCCCTGCTGCGACTGGCAAAGCAAACTGAATAACTTTTCTTAAGTGGTCATTTAGGCTTTTAGCTCCCCCACTGGCTACTGGTGAAGATGAACATGTTGCTATCTTGATAACCTGTATGCCACAGATCAATGGAGTCTGATGATAGTATACGCTTGTGCGCATACACACGCACACGCACTCTCTCTTTAAGTTACAGCCTTTAGTTTACTTACGGGCCAAAAGATGTTCAGTAATCATGGACATGTTACCCTTTGGTATGGCAGCAGGGAATACTCACAGAGATGAGTACATTTCGCAGTGTGACTTATTATATGTAAATTCAATGATAGAACCAGGGAAATCCCCCATTGTCATATGTTTAGAAAACATTATCCATTATAAATATATAAACCCCAAAGCCGCCAACCCAAAGGAAACCATTTTCCTTCTTGGCACTGTATTTATTCTTCCTATTGCTAACATATTGATTTTGTGTCGGGCACATGTGGTTTATGGAATGGCATTAAAAACTGCTCCAACTGAAACTACTTGGCAGACGACACACACCAACAGTGCAAGACCAAGACTGCACAGCACTTGCTTACTGCAGCCTTTCCAAATCAGATTGAAAAGCACATACATTTAGTGGCAGCCTGTAACCTGGTCTTCCATAACTTGGTATTCCACACTTATTGTTGTTATTTCACAGTCTTGTATTATTGTATATTGTATATTCCTGACATGTTGCAACTGCATCTAAGTCTTGCCATGTTGTAACTGCATCTAAGTCTCCGACGCCCAGTTACCCCAGGGGTAACGCGGTATAAATAAAGAAACTAAACTAAACTAAACACTTAACGGTATGAACGGTATACCGGTATAAACAATGTGATGGTTATTATTGTTCAATTAAGTGGTTCACTGTATCTTTAACAGTATACCTTAATACCGTTGCATCCCTACTGTGGAACACTTGCAGCAGTTGTGGCACTGACTTCTGACAGTAGTCAGACCAATGACAGAAGGTGTTTGATGTCACTTCCACTGGCGGTCGGACCCACACTGGAAGCTGTTTGATGTCACTGCCGCCAGCAGTTAGACTGATGCTGGAAGGTGTTTGACATCACTTCCGCCGATAGTTAGCAAGGGAACCATCCTTGACGTTAATATAACCCTCATCGCACATGGCTTCGCTGCCATTGTACATGCTGATTTTTCACTGCTGCAGAGCAATGGCCATGATCTGGCGGTTTTCTGAGGAACTCGGGTGGAAGATGGTGGAAGCCATGATTGGCCGAAGTATAGTGATGTTAACACCACACCGTAAAGAGAATGAGCTCAAGCTACCGAGAGAAAGAGCGAGAGAGAGGGAGAAAGAGGAAGAGAGAAAGAGTGTGAGAGAGAGAGTGAGATGAGGAGATGGAGCACATGAGAGGATGCCAGACACCTGGAGACCATGCAAATGGCACATGCTAAAATGTAACCTAATGAATGCAGAATGCATGTAGAGCATATTTTGTGTAAAAGAGACAGGTACACAGTGCATAGACTGTACTGTTACAGGGAGCCAGCAGTGAAAAGTATAACATAAATCCCAGTAACTTAACATAATTAACATAATATAATATGGTGAATGCAGAATGTATACAGAACATTAGATGGCAAGTGCTATACCTGCCATGTTCAATGCAGAGCACCTTGCTCTTCCATAACTCTTTCACGGGCTTAAGGGGCAGCCTACTGTGCCATTTAAGCTGTGGACGATCAAAAGCAAGTTTACACGACAGGGCACTTGTCTTGTAGCTATTACTTGCTTCCATGGGCACAGAATAGAGAGCAATTATGGTACAGAGGAATATTGGCTGGCATTTCTAATGCTCCACTGGCTATTTTCCTGGCCATTTACACATTCATATACTATTTAGAGCCATCTTCTAACAATGCGCACAAGTCTGGCGTGAGTAGATGGGTCCGGAGGGTGGGTTGGACCAAAGCGAGGAATACCTGTACGTACATGCAGTAATTTTATCCTGCTAATCTGTTTCCCAAATCTATGATGCAGTAGGATCTACAGTATGTGCACATCCCCCATTCTGTACTTCAAGTCCCTCTTAAATATGTGTGCTAGAGCAAGTTCTGTATACAGTACATTACTGTTACCATGGCTCCCAATCTCTGTCCTATATTCATTCTATGGACATGTACCTTTCTCTTGACCTCTAAACTCATACAGTAACTTAATGCAATATACTTGGAGTCTAAGTAAGTACCCAGAGACTTAAGTAGACCCATGCTGTTTTTTAAAGCTTCTACACTTGTCTTGCAGAAACAAAGATAATCACTAGGGGTCATTATGACCCTGGCAGTAGCCGTGCTGGTAAATACCAGCACGGATGCTGTCGGGGTCATGAATTTTCTGGCGCCTGGGAATGGGCAATTACCAGGGCATTACAGCCCTGGCGGACCCAGTAAATCCCCATTACCTGGAGCCGGAAAATATTACTACCCATTCCCATTTCAGTCCTATTGGACTCAATGGGAATGGGGAGGCCGGACACACCAGCACAATTCATGAATGGTGCCGGTGCATCCACCGAGTTCTTTGCGCGGGTGCCATTCCGCCGGCTAGGTCAGACCTAGCGGGCTGAAAGGCACCTGCTTGCAGAACTCGTAGGTTGCCGGTCTGGAAACAACGGTACCGGCAAGCTCACTGGTACCGTTGTTTCTGGACCGGGAAACTTATAATGAGGCCCACTATCTTTTGGAGTACTTCCTTCTCTGTTCCCCCATGCAGGTAAGGCTGTGCACAACCGAGAAATCCCCAAATGGCACCCCTGTGCCCTAGAGAAGAAAGGCACATCCTGCAACATTTGTAATTACAGTATGCATACAGCATAGTTGTAAGAGCTAAACTAGTGCAAGGGTCTCCAATTTATGACTCGTCTGATGTTTTTGACTACAGCTCCTATAATCCCTCACCATTGATTGTGCTGGCTATGGCTCATGTGAGTTGTAGTCCAAAACATCAGGAGAGGCAAATGTTGCAGATCCCTAAACTAGTATAACCCTGTGTATCAGTAGTATGTTGGGATACTATTCATCAAGCGTTTCAGTTGACAGGTGCCCTGCCCCTTTTCCACGACCCTATAAAATTGATTGCAGCCCAAAAAATCGGGTTGATTCCAGTAATATGTATATTGATATGACAAGACCCCAAATATTTTGTATTTACATTTAAGAAGAACCCCAAATATTTTTATATACATGTAATATAAATGTTATATAAATTGGATAAGGGTTTCAATGGATTGGATTAAAGTAGGTTTATGCATATGGGTGGTTCTAAGGCTATGATGTTATTAGAGGTGGGTCTTACAATAATGATATATGGCTGTTGTTGTAGGCTTCGAAAACACATGCCCTGTTCAGACTTTTTGGGACTATCCAGCATGGTGTCAAGGAAACAGCAATTATGAACAGCTACAGTTAAGGCAAGGGGAAAACAGCTCCTGGCAGCTATGGTGATTCCAATGATAGTTATACACCTTACCATCTTATGGGAGGATGCAACAGTCTTGATGTCATGGAGGACTGTCAGGATTTGATGACGGACCGTGAAGACGGGGATCTCTGCAAGAAAATAGCTACACTTTCTGTCGGCAGTCATCCCCCTCTCATTGCCATTGCCATGGGGCGGTCTGTTGGCCATGTCATTGAAAACACTGAGGTGAGTGCAGCCGTAGAGATGGCTAATTTGGGAATGGCTACCAGTGTTGATGCTGTGATTCTCAAGCAGGCCCTGTGCATGGAGCCCGTGACATCATGTTCATGCAAAATGGAACCTGAAGACAACGGACATGAAAACATGGCCCTGCAGAATGATGCAGTTATGGTGACAGAGAGTCAGCCCCAAACCCTTGGACCTTTGAACGAGGGGTCATTGAGCCTGGATATCGGAAGGAATGTCAACTGGCGAGTATATTTCTAAAGTAAACATTTACAGTGACAACTAGCCCAGCTTTAAAACCATGCATTTCTGTTTGTGTCTATAGCCTCTAACTGATCAAAAGGACGGCAACGGGGTGAGCTAAGCTGTAGCAGACACTGTCAATATTTGTTGTGTTTGCTGTTCAAATCCTAGGTGACTGTAGTTGGGAAAGTGTTGTGTATTGCGCTGACCTGTACAGGAGCAGAGCGCCTTGTATCCCCTATGGGCTACGCTGCCTGAGTGTGTGGGTGTTGCATAATCTGCAGAATGATGCCCAAACCTGGAATGATAGGACCTAGTCTAGGAGCACCTTAACTATAGTATAGCCCAGAGACCTTCCTCATGTTTGTTATTTTCTTCAATTATATCATGACCCTCTTTGTAGCAGGAGGGTACTCAGGTCTTCAGGAATCCCGAGGAATATTCTTTGTAATAGCCCGGTCTGCTGACATGCAGAATCAATGCTGACACCTATGTGAGTAGCCTCTGCCTGAGAGCAGCATAGTCAGACAATGTATTTGATGGAGGGTTGAAAGCCTTGAACTGGTTGAAACTCACCCCACACAGTCTCTGTTCTTTCCAGGAAAAGCCTGAACAAAATTGTGAACACTGGCCTCTTCCTCTTCCGCAAAATAAAAAGTCAATTTTCGTCATCATAGTCCTGTAGCAATTTCCTTTGCCCCTGTAAAGGGTAAGTGAATCAGGGCATTAATTTTCTTTTTAAATCAAGTTTATTGTCATTTTCATGTCAAACAATCACTCATTAAACATCTTGTATAATCCAATAAAATATAACTCCTGTCAATTCTCCCCCACCCCCCTTGCATTGCAAACACAACCGTTTGTAACCCAGACACGATAACCACTTAGCATGCATTTCGCACAGCAGGTCAATATCCATATTTATAGGAAATAGTGAGCCACGCTCCCTCAATTTTCATACGCGTCTCATCAATTAAGTGCGTTAAATATTCCATGTCATATATGGTCTTGGTTTTTGTTCCCATTCTTGCTGTGGGATGCAACTTCTCACAACTACCAGTAGTGTCCGCCCCATGTGGTCTTCCTCCTCAGCCCGTGATGAGGAGGAGCGGCTGCCATCCTCCGTACGAGGGAGGTCCTGCGGCGTCGGCCGCGTGCGTGGCTGCCCACTCCCCCTCTAAGATTCGAGGAGGAACGGGTGTGCACCCCCCCGAAATGGGGTGAAATGATTGCGGCCGTGACGAAATACATGGCGGCCCCCCCTCCTGGGTGCAGCAAGGTGACCCTGTCCCCCCCTCTCCCCCAGTGAAGGTGGGCCCACCCTCATCCGGGCCCACAAGCCGGGAGGAAGCCTGCGGCAGCCCCGAGTGCCCCGGGCATGCTGCGGCAGAAGAAAAGATGATCCAGGCCCAAATCCTAATGGGCTCGCAAGGAGGGAAGGAGGCGGGCCCAACACCAGCTGGGCCCACAAGGTTAATAGAGTGCTCGCTCAGAGGAGCGGGCAGAGGAGATGCCCGGTGGCCTCTCCCTTGACCCCAACACGAGGTGGGCTACCTGCCCCTCCCAACAGAAGAAAAGGCCGCGGCAGTGCCCCTCAAGAACATGGGCCTGCAGCGCAAAAAAAATAAATAAAGGAAAATGAAGATGAAGGCCCGTATTCACCTGGGCCTGCAAAAGTAACAAAGGGAGAGAACTGCCAGCCCTATCTCCTGCCAAATCTCCCCACTCAGGGAAGTAAGGGCCCCGAGCGTGGACTGCATCCGGCGGGGGCAGTGTGGGGTGCTGCTGGCACTGGGGGGGGGGAGAGTTCCTGCGCTGGGGAGGGGATGGGTACCCCTCCTGGGGGGACATGGAGCGACTGTGGCCGCAAGGAAGAAATACGCTGTCTGCCCCTCCCCCAGCCGCGGGTCGCAGAGCACAAAGGCGGGCCCACCCTCAACTGGGCCCGCGAAGAGGAGGTGCAACAAGGGGCATGCCATCAGCGGTGCCCTGATGCCATCACAGGACCACCTAGACCATGGACTTGGCCGTTGTGGCCCCTGGGCCTCCCCAGGTGCGGCTTTGCCGGTTTTTGTGACTGTGCTGTGACTGTCCTAAACGAACTCTGGTGAGGATGCGAGCTGGTTTCCAGCAACTCCGTGAGTGCGGAAGATGGACATCATAGTTTGACATCCCCCTGAAGACTGTGAGCCTGCAGACACGGATTTGCTTAAAATGGCCCAGTTGGTGGGCAATGTAGTATGGTGCACACCTGTAGATGTGGAGTGCTTTATGTTGTGCCAGTAGTTCTCAGTGGTGCCGTTCAGGGACATGAGAGCCACTCAACCAGGTTAATAAAGGGTGTGTAAAGTAGCAGGGTGGCTCAAGTAGTAGTAGTGGTGGTTATGTTGGGACTTTGGGGTTTTGTTTTTATTGTTATGAAAAAGGAGGAGTGTTGCCTGTCTCCCCTGTTGGGAGTATGTTGTCTTGGTCACGTGGGGAACCACATGACCAAGGTAATAAAGAGAACGAGCCATTTCCGGCTCGTCAGTCAGTCCAACTCGACTCCGTGTGTGTGGATGTGTTCGTGGCCACCATGTGTGCTGGGCCCAAGGACAGGGCCCAGCTTGAGGACGGTGCCTCTGCCGGGCAATGCCGTCCCTGTGGGTCCCCCTAACCATGTGAGGCAGGTTAGGGAAGGCGACCCCGGCCTGGGTGCCCCTAGAGCCGGGGCCGCGGTGGCCAGGTGGACATGGCCACGTGTGCGGAGCTCCGGTGATCCGAAGCGGGTGTGGTGACCCCCACCCTTGTACATGCAGCGTGAGCGCTGCGACTGTGTGTGTCGTCGGGTGTTCCCCGACATAAGCATGGGGCTGCCCGGTGACCCGGAGCAGCCCCCAACACAGACCATCACAGGACTTAAATCAGCACCGCTGTTGACCTCGGCCCAATTCTGCTCAGAGGTCGATGTCAACAATAACTGAAACCAGTACTGGCAGGCAGGAGAGAGCACCTCTGTTAAAAAAATATATGAAAACGTTAATAGAACCCCATCACAGTCCCATGAAGTGTAGTGGGCCTAATTTACCTCAACAGTGTTTGATAAGATACAGGAAGATAGCTCAGCGGCAACGTGCTCGCCTGGGAAGCAAGATGACACGGAGCAATACAGGTTCGATCCCCGGGTCCGTGCTTAGAAACATCTGGGTATCAAGTGTCATAGCATACTAGACACCCCCATAACGTACATGAACAACCGTGTCCTTCAATCCTTTACAGATGCAAGTGCCAATGCTATGTGGGCAGCACTTGGACCGTGCCACATTGGACATGCTATAATCTCCTCACATCTAGGACTCCGGAATGGACAAGGCCCCACACTGTGTCACTGGGCCTCAGCCTGCCAGCTACGTGTTCCCCACCTCCACGCTGCATACTCCTGCTTCTGCAGTCACCTCCAAACCCCTGGGCCATAGGAAAATAGAAGGATTCCCACTGCAGGTGCCTGGGCAGCAGCTGTCAGGCCCCCCGCACTACAGCCCCCTTCCACTTGAGGGGCTCACTCACTGCTGCATCCATTCCTCACCAGGTAATATGAATCCACACTCGCTGTCACCTGTTCTTCCCCGTTCCTTTCAGCCTGCAACGGGGGCTCTGCACCAACACTCCTCAGCCTCCCATCAGGGTCTTCCACCTCCCGACTGTCGTGCCAGTGATATTGGGTTGTCCCCTCCTCCTTTCCCCTGGGAGCTCCGGCTGTTGCCACAAGGGCCCGGTAGGCCGCGCAGCCTCCTCACCCGCAACGGCTCACTGCACCAAGCCTCCAGTACTCAGGCATACAGCACTCTGCGGTCTGCTGCTTCGGGGGTCACAGCTGCCTCCAGGCGCCTCCGGTCCCTGCTTATGCCCGGCTTGCCTTCACTCCCAGTGTGAAAACACTTGCAGCAATGGCCGCCTACCTGTTCGACCCAGCTGCAGCCTCTCATTGGCAGACAGCTGCCCTCATTGCCGTCCCACTCTGCCAGGTCAGATTACTGGGGCTGTCACTTGAGTCTTCCCCACCTAATCGCCATGCTGGAGGCCATGAACCCTAGCAGAATTGTAAGAAACAGTGGGCTAGTGTTAATACATGTTAATACATGAACCAATCTACACTAGCCACTAATCCCAAGTTTTACAACAAAGAACAATTGAATATCCCTTTGATATTCTTGGAACATACATTTTTGGACTCTCAAAACTGAAGTTGAGTTAAAATTTAGTTATTTAATAATATCTTTTATTATAGGATATGAATATAACTTTTGTGATATTTAGTGAAACTCTATGCTTAATGGAAAGCCTTTTTGTTCGTTTTCCTATTTTTCTCTTTTTTTATTTGCTGTTTTTTCTGCTTTGTTTGTTGATATTTAACCATTATTGCTATTTATGGTTTGTCTTTAATTTAGATGATTCTTGCTTGGTGTCATAAAGCACCAAAACAAGACTGAAAAGGATACGGTACTCAAAAGGATACAGATGGTAGGGTCTTCCGGATCACTGTTCACACGATTTGATGGTTGAGAAGTCAAGTTTAGACCTTCCAAATGATACAACTCTCTGACTGATAAAACAGGCAGAGAGATGGATCACTGGAAAGGGCGTGGGTAAGGTATAGGAAGTCAGCCTAGAACAAAATAAAGTATCATAAGAAACTGCCCCAAATTGACTCTCTATGATAGAACAGTATTTGGCATTAATTCACACACTGACCTTATGCCTAGGATAGAAGAATCCAGCAGAAGTCTCTTGATGAAAATCCAGAAGTAGAACAAACGACAAGGAAGGGAAGATTAGTAAGGGAGACTTATCCCGAACGGAACGAGGCTCACGCTAGATACCGGGTTGATGCACCACAGGATAGCGTCCAATGTACTGTTCACTATCACCTTCCAACAGTCCTTGAAAAGCTTCCTTCCCACGTAGAGAAAAGTATAGAAATGAATAACTCCACCTGTTAATATCACAGGTGCAGGAGTTGGAAATAGCGCCCTTTTGTGGAATAAACAAAGTACACGCGGTTCTGAACAGCCGCGAAGAAAATAGTGTTCGCGTGTGGAATTACACGCAAATAGGATTCACGCAGTCTTGGAAGCAGGCTTGAAGACAACGTGTGCGTATGAAATTACACGCAAACAGGATTCACGCAATGCAGGCCAGTCGCGCTTGAAGACAGCGTGCGCTTGTGGAATTGCACGCAAACAGGATTCACGCAGCCCAGGCCAGCAGCGCTTGAAGACAACATGTGCGTGTGGAATTACACGTGAACAGGATTCACGCAGTCCAGGCCAGCCGCGCTTCAAGACAACGTGCGCTTGTAGATTTGCACATGAACAGGATTCACGCAGCCTAGGCCAGCAGCGCTTGAAGACAACGTGTGCGTGTGGAATTACACGCGAACAGGATTCACGCAGTCCAGGCCAGCCGCGCTTGAAGACAGCGTGCGCTTGTGGATTTGCACGCAAACAGGATTCACGCAGCCCAGGCCAGCAGCGCTTGAAGACAATGTGTGCGTGTGGAATTACACGCGAACAGGATTCACGCAGTCCAGGCCAGCCGCGCTTGAAGACAGCGTGCGCTTGTGGATTTGCACGCTAACAGGATACACGCAGCCCAGGATAGCCACGTTTGAAGACAACGTGCGCGTGTGGAATTACACGCGAACAAACAGCTCCAGGAATCAGCGTGTGGCGGAAAACACACTATAAAAGGCCCAAGAAGCAGCTGAGGAAAACTGCAAGGACCAGATCGGAGGTTCAGCTACACAACGCCAAATGATTCGATCAGAAGCAGCGAGTGAAGTTTCCACGTTACTTATATACGTAATGCCGTAGTTCACGTGACGAAGCAGAATACATGTGAATTTAGCGACGTGAAAAGTGCAGACGTCGTTTTCCCGGCAATGTATCGAACAACTGCCATTTGGAATAGAACGGTCTAGCTGTTCTATGAGCGTAAGAGGTAGAACCACGTCCAGCATGCATGACAGTGCCATCCCCCAAAGGGGCAACCTCTCCCCTTTTCGAGTGAAAACGCTTCAATAAAGCAGGAGCATGTATATTGGAAAGAGGTTCCCAGGACCTATCTTCGGGACCATAGCCCTTCCAATCCACCAGATAATACGGCCTACCAGAACGTAGCCTCATATCCAGTATGTCCTGTACCTCGTATTCATCTGAACCCCTCACAGAAATAGCAACAGGCCGTACAGGCAATCTGGTAGCTTCAGAACACGGCTTAATGAGTGACACGTGGAATACGGGATGCACTCGCCATCGTTGTGGTAAAGCCAGACGGACAGCAGCCGGATTAATTACTTGGAGTACTGCATACGGACCAATGTATTTAGGCAACAATTTCTTTTTGCCTGGTATCCTCAAGTTCTTAGTGAACAACCATACTTTCATACCAGCCTTGTAGACAGGTGCCGGTACTCTATGAGCATCGGCATAGAACTTGTCGTGTCTTTTAGCTTGCTCCAATTGCTGCTTCACTTTCCTCTGTAGATTCTTAAGATCACGAAAAGTACGGCCTGCGGCAGGAGTATCCAAAGACAAACTTGAATCCAAAGGTATTGATCGGGGGTGTTGTCCATAAAGAGCATAGAAAGGTGAAGTGCCTATGGCACTATGATAGGAGTTGTTGTAGGAAAATTCTGCTGCCGGCAGGACCTTGAGCCAATATGATTGAAACTGCAGACACAAACACCGCAGATATTGTTCCATAGTGCTATTGACTCTCTCGGTCTGTCCATCAGTTTGAGGGTGATAAGCACTGGACATTCTTTCATCAATCAGCAATGCTGAAGTTAGTGCTCTCCAAAAGCGTGACGCAAATTGTGAGCCCCTGTCCGTAATGATTACTGACGGTAGACCAAAGAAACGGAATATATGTCGAATGAATAGGTCAGCCAGAACAGCAGCTGTTGGTAAACCAATACAGGGAATATAAAGAGCCAATTTAGTGAAGTAATCCACTACAACCCATATGGTATCGTATTCTTGGTTTTGTGGGAGTTCTACCACAAAGTCCATAGATATCATGTCCCATGGTTTGTTAGGGACAGGTAGGGACTGGAGTAAGCCCACTGGTTTACCAGGAGTGTTTTTGCATTGGATGCATACAGAACAAGTTGATACATGATTTATGACATCTTTTGTCATGGATGGCCACCAGCACCATCTTTTAAGCAGCTCTAGTGTTTTCTTCTGTCCAGGATGGGCTGCGATCAAGGAATCATGATTCCACTTGAGGGCCTTATTCTGCGTCGAAAACGTTGGTAAGTAGAGCACTCCTTGTGTGAAAGGTAAACCGTTATGTACGTCCAGATTCATATCCTGGATAACTTGTGGATGATTTTTCACCCACTCCTGTACTTCGATTTTTAAGGATGGTTGAACAGAACAACTACATATTACATGATCTGCCAACAACTGATTTTGCACCTGTGCTTCTTCCTTCGCCTCCTCACCAATACGAGACAAAGCGTCCGACTTAACGTGTTCTCTGGCAGGACGATATGTGACCTGGAAATTGTATTGGGCAAAAAAGACATGCCATCTGGCCTGTCGAGCCGTAAGACATTTCATAGATTTGAATGCTTGAAGATTTCTATGGTCAGAGTACACCAACACCTGATGTTTGGCCCCAAGAAGATGATGTCGCCATTCTCGGAAAGCATCCTTGATAGCCAGTAATTCCCGCTCAGTGACGGTGTAATTTTGTTCATATGGGGTAAGTTTGCAAGAGAAGAAAGCCACTGGGGGCTCCTCCTTGGTTTCTGTGCAAACTTGTGAGAGTACCGCTCCAGTAGCGACACTGGATGCATCCGCTTCAAAGATAAACTGGCGATCTGGATCTGGATGTTGAAGTACGGGTGCAGTGGTAAATGCTTCCTTTAACATTTCAAATGATGCTTGGGCATTCTGGTTCCAACAGAAAGGAACTTTGGAACTAGTTAAAGCCGTCAAAGGAGCTACTGTTTTGGAGAAGGAACGAATAAACCTGCGATAAAAATTTGCAAAGCCTAGGAAAGACTGTAATGACTTGACATTGTGCGGAATAGGCCAATTCAATATGGCCTTCACTTTGGAACGACTCATTCGAGCACCTAGATTGGTAATGTCGTAACCCAGGAATTCCACTTCCTGCGAATGAAAGACGCATTTCTCGGCTTTCACAAAAAGAAGGTTCTCCCTGAGTCTTGTAAGACTGTAGAAACGTGTTTGACGTGTTCCGAAAAAGACGATGAATAAATCAGAATATCATCCAAATAAATCACCACAAACTGGTCCATTATATCCCTGAAAATATCGTTCATGAAGAACTGAAAAGTAGCGGGAGCGTTGCACAGACCAAAAGGCATCACCAAATATTCGTAAAGACCATACCGTGTCTTGAAAGCGGTCTTCCATTCATCGCCCTCACGAATGCGAACTAAATTGTATGCTCCTCGCAAGTCCAATTTAGTGAAGTACCTGGAAGTACCTAATTGATCCAATAGAAGGTTTATCAGCGGTAAAGGATACTGATTTTTTATGGTGATGTCGTTAAGTGCCCTGTAATGAATGCAAGGCCTTAGATCTCCCTATTTCTTCGGAACAAAGAATAGAGGAGACGCAGCAGGTGATTGCGATGGCCGTATGAATCCCATCGCTAGGGCTTTATCGATGTATTCTTTCAACACAACGTCTTCTTTTGGAGTCAATGAATATAAACGACCTGTAGGAATTTTAGCTCCAGGAATCAATTCAATCGGACAGTCATACTGTTGATGTGGAGGCAATTGTTCTGCCTGGCCTTTGTCAAAAACATCAGCGTACTCAGTGTATTCGCATCGTATGGTAGTATCGCGTTGATGTACCACACTAATGGTTGAAACTCCCCCCATAGAGGCCAATATATGTGAATTGTTTGACACCTCCTGACTGGTAAAGCAATGTTCATTGCAAAAAATTGAAGGATACTGGAGCAATCCCGAAACCCAGTCAATGGCGGGATTATGAAGGGTTAACCAGGCAAGACCAAGTATTATTTTGTACTGCGGAGCAGCTATGACATCGAAGACGATTTCTTCCGAATGACTATTCGATAATGTCATCTGAATAGGTTCCGTCTCCTGGGTTACCATACCAGAAATCAAAACAGATCCGTCCACGGTATTAACCGTTTCAGGTTTGTTCTTGTTTACAAGGGGTATGGAACAATTCTTGGCATATGTGATGTCTATGTAATTGTTAGTGGCTCCGGAATCAACCATGGCCTTGTAAACCAATTCTTGGTCATCACAACGTAACGTCACCTCGACAGCTATAGGTGCGTGATTAGGAATGGTACTGGAGTCCGATGAAACACTTGACACAGGGACTCCTGCTACTGTCGAGTTTTGGCGTTTCCCGAACGCTTGACTGGTTTCATAGGACATGTCGCTAATAAATGCTCGGATGAACCGCAATACATACATAAATGGTTTTTTCTTCGGTTCTCTCTTTCTGCATTGGACAACCGGCCTCTTACAGCGCCAATCTGCATTGGTTCAGGGTCGTTCGAGGGAACTGCCGGTGCTTCCGAACGAACCGATGCTTGTAAGAAATGTTTTTTCTCTCCTTTCCGAGCATTTCTTCGGGCATCGATTTGTAGAACCAAATCGAGCAACTCTGTGAATCCCGTAGGAACCACCGGAACCGTAGATAAGGCATCTTTCAGTTCTTCTGAAAGGCCCTTGTAGAAGATAGCCGTTTTCTTGCCTTCAGACCATTGAGTTTCGGCTGTTAGTTGATTGAATCGGGCAATGTAAGGCAAAAGAGGTTCACTGCCTTGTTGTAGATTAAGTAACTCCAGATCCATGGCTTGAGTAGCATAACGCATGTCAAAGACTTTACTCATAGCAGCCAAAAGATCATCACAGTCGTATAACAAAGGGCTATTTGTTTCCAACAAAGGGTTAACCCAAGCAGCAGCTGTACCCCCTAAATGGGAAAGCACGAATGCTGCTTTTTTGGTTAGGTCAGGAAATGATGTAGGACGACAAAGAAAATGGAGTCGGCACTGATTAACGAAGGTTCTATAGGTTTTGGGGTCACCTGTGAACCGTTCCGGGGGAGCCAAGGGAAACTGAGTGGGCATAACCACATTAATAGTTTCCTGTGGGGGTGTCATAGCCCCAGATCCGGATGCAGTGGCCATTGGAACCTGTGCTCCTTGAGGACTAGCGTGCATTGCGTCTTGCATAACGTCCCTACGGTGCCGTAACATGTCCTGTGCCGTAACCATTTCATTTCTCAAATCGCTGATCAACTGAGTCAAAACAGTTAAAGGATCCGTACCCTCCATGGCTTCTGATTCTGTCATAAAGCACCAAAGTATTGACTGAAAAGGATACGGTACTCAAAAGGATACAGATGGTAGGGTCTTCCGGATCCCTGTTCACACGATTTGATGGTTGTGAAGTCAAGTTTAGACCTTCCAAATGATACAACTCTCTGAATGATAAAACAGGCAGAGAGATGGATCACTGGAAAGGGCGTGGGTAAGGTATAGGAAGTCAGCCTAGAACAAAATAAAGTATCATAAGAAACTGCCTCAAATTGACTCTCTATGATAGAACAGTATTTGGCATTAATTCACACACTGACCTTATGCCTAGGATAGAAGAATCCAGCAGAAGTCTCTTGAGGAAAATCCAGAAGTAGAACAAACGACAAGGAAGGGAAGATTAGTAAGGGAGACTTATCCCGAACGGAACGAGGCTCACGCTAGATACCGGGTTGATGCACCACAAGATAGCGTCCAATGTACAGTTCACTATCACCTTCCAACAGTCCTTGAAAAGCTTCCTTCCCACGTAGAGAAAAGTATAGAAATGAATAACTCCACCTGTTAATATCACAGGTGCAGGAGTTGGAAATAGCGCCCTTTTGTGGAATAAACAAAGTACACGCGGTTCTGAACAGCTGCGAAGAAAATAGTGTTCGCGTGTGGAATTACACGCGAATAGGATTCACGCAGTCTTGGAAGCAGGCTTGAAGACAACGTGTGCGTATGAAATTACACGCGAACAGGATTCACGCAATCCAGGCCAGCCGTGCTTGAAGACAGCGTGCGCTTGTGGAATTGCACGCGAACAGGATTCACGCAGCCCAGGCCAGCAGCGCTTGAAGACAACGTGTGCGTGTGGAATTACACACGAACAGGATTCACGCAGTCCAGGCCAGCCGCGCTTGAAGACAGCGTGCGCTTGTAGATTTGCACGTTAACAGGATCCACGCAGCCCAGGACAGCCGCATTTGAAGACAACGTGCGCGTGTGGAATTACACGCGAACAAACAGCTCCAGGAATCAACGTGTGGCGGAAAACACGCTATAGAAGGCCCAAGAAGCAGCTGAGGAAAACTGCAAGGACGCAGATCGGAGGTTCAGCTACACAACGCCAAATGATTCGATCAGAAGCAGCGAGTGAAGTTTCCACGTTACTTATATACGTAATGCCATAGTTCACGCGACAAAGCAGAATACACGTGAATTTAGCGACGTGAAAAGTGCAGACGTCGTTTTCCCGGCAATGTATCGAACAACTGCCATTTGGAATAGAACGTTCTAGCTGTTCTATGAGCGTAAGAGGTAGAACCACGTCCAGCATGCATGACACTTGGTTGCTCTATCTAATATGCTTGAAGTTGAGCTTGTTTTAAAGAATATTGCTACATGCTTTGCAAAATGTTGCTGAGGTTTTGTACAAAAGATTGATTTATGTTTTGTATTAAATGATGAAAAGTACTTTGGAGTTTCTGATTAGACCTTGTGTTCAGTCAAGAGACAAAACTGAGTGAAATGGCCCAGATAATGGTAAATTTTGGTCCCATATATACATATGATGTTACTTTGAATGCACAGAGAACATTAGGACACCACCTGGGAATACTGATGAGTACACCCAGAAAAGAGTGATCTTTGACTCCGCATTTTCATGCAATTATTTTGTTCAGAGAAAACGTGGTGTATGCAGGTAATTTACACACCACATTACCCTTAGACTGTTACCTGTGGGGACATATTTTGTTGGTTTTTGACGGAGGCCATGAACAAGACACCTGGGGGTGGCAAAGTGTCTTAAAAGGCTGAAGGGGTATGGAGCTCAGGTCTCACACAGTCTGTCTGTACTTCAGTGATGCATCCTGATATCTAGTGAAAGGCTTTACAACATTGGCGACGAGGATGGGATACATTGCTCCAGTTTCTCTTGTATATATGTACAGTCACGTATAGACACTGATAGGAACATGGATGGGTATAAACATAACTAACAAAGGAGCGGACCCACCGGCCATCCAGCCATCCTCAGCTGAGGCCCCCAACTGACACTCTCAGAACATTCACACACAGATCCACCCAACATTCTCCTAAACTGCATTCATGCACCAACATTCTTACAGCAAGCACCCAGGCCAATGACAAGATAGGACTACACTACAACAGCTCTGAATTAATTTATCCATTGTCTGACCAAAATGAAACCCAGAAATAACGTAAAAGACTTTGGGTTATGTAGCAAAAGCTCCTGCTTGTATGGAGATGCATGCCACTGCAATCAGTCATTCTTTCAATTCGCTGGGCCCACCAGAAGAGGCTCCTTTGTTGCCTCTAAAGAGTGACCCACAAGCACGGCAAAAGAAGTATCAATCGTTTGAGAAACTGAATCATGAACCTCCAAAGTCTCACGCTGGCCAGGATGAGTGGGCGAGTAGACTTGTCAGTGTCATTCTAATCCTTGGTGAAGATGTTCCCAATCACCATGTGCTACGGCAACAACTCAGTAGAAATGGGGTTCATATTGTTTATAAACATTCAGCCTCATTGCCTGTGTAGTGGTCATTGGAAAACAGCTTTACCGCCTATTTTTTATGGTTTGACAAATTACAAGGTAGAAACGCATTAGTAGGAAAATAAATCTAGAGCACATCCAAGGAGGGATTTCCTCCAGAAAAATTGAGGATTTACTGTTGGCTGAATTACCCCCAATGGAGTCATATGTGATTCTTCCTCAATGGGGAGCAGCAACATATTGTACATTTATGGAGTAAATGCAGCAAATGACTGAGATTCAACCTAGTCCAGCGCATCTAGACGTGACGGTACGACTTTGACTCCATCAACGGGTGAGAGAACTGGCTTTTCATTCATTGCAGCAGGAGTGGCGTGTGAATTCCACAGTGGTCTGCAGTGCAATTGGCAGGCTGTGGCGAAAGTGTAGCCTGTGAGCGTACTGCCAACTGTGGCAGTGGGAACAACTAAAGCCCAGAACTACCCCGCTATTCTCTGCCTGAGCTAGCGAAGTGCTAGCATTATCTAAATTTCTGTGTGGCTCAAAGTATTCTGATTCAACCTGAGCTCTCTTGCCTGAGCTAGCGAAAACACTGTCTTTTCCGGTTTGTGATGCCGGCTGTGTGACCCGAAGAAAACATTAACTAAATTTGATTGGCAAGTGAACCGTACCTGCAGTAAAATGGGTAAGCTTTGGCCATGACAGAGCTTGCCTAGCATACCAGTGACTGCGGATGGAAGCTAATAAAGCTCATTAGTACCCAGCAAGGGTCCATGAGCTTGTTACAAGTAAGCTCACTGGCCCTCGCCTGGGCCTTACCTCGCTGAGAAGGATCTGAAGCCTCTGCTCCTATGCCGCGGTACAGGGGTTCTTTCCGTGACTGGCCACCATGGAAAATGGGAAAGGATGGAAAAAAAATGGCCTCCATGGAACAGGGAGAAGGGACTGTGTGTCCCTTCTCCCTGTTCCATGGAGGCCACTTTTTTTTCATTCGTCTGAATGGCTGCCATGGAAAGGGAGAAGGGCCTACATGTAGTCTCTTCTACCGATCCATGGCGGCCATTTTCTTTGCTTTTTTCTTCTTGTGTCGAGAAACGGTCACAGCGTTGTTTCTCGACTCGAGAAAAATTGCAATAAGTACCCTGGTACGACGTACTGGGGTACTAATGGCAATATGACCCTCAGAGGGGGGCAATTACTGGTTGGGTACTGCCTCCAGGGCTCCGTTAAAGCCCTAAGATTTGTTTTTTACTTTCTGCCTGAGCTAGCAGAGCATTAGCATAGTGGACCGCGAAGCTCAGTGTGTGACTTAAAGAACCTTAACCACATCTACCTCCTTGGCCCCTTGGGCCTTGGTGTATTTTATACACTTTGCCATGAGGATCTGGTGACCAGGTAAGAGAAAGACATTGTTTTCCATCCACTGCAGTAGGGGCTGACAAGCTGAATTGTATTGTTCAAACACTATTTAATTGACTGTTTGGCCCCCACCCTATTACATATATTCAGCTACTAGGAACTGGTGAATCGTCTACATGAAGATGTCAGCTATTATTGTGCTGTTTCTGTCCTTATTGTCCTGTTTCGACACTACTTAATTGACGTTTTAGCACTTATACTGGCTGAAAGAAAATTCTTGCTGGTATTGCCGGCGTAATGACAATAACAAACTGTTGTATTATAGTGCCCTGAGGAGCGGCGTTTGGAGTGGGAGTGGTTCTTCTGCGTACTTAGGCCCCCCAATTGGACAGAGGGGCAAATCACTATAAGGGCACTTGGTTATTTAGTATGCCACCTAACCTACAATGCTAAAAAGAGCAAGCGTTGACTGTTGTCGCCAGCCTCCCCTTCTACATTACTTATTGCTATTGCACTCGATAAAGCCACAAGCCCAGGAGTGATGGAAGGGAGGGAGGTCAATCAAAAATCACTGTTTTTGTTGCCACATCAATATGTAAGCTTAAGGAAGAGATTCATAGTCCCCCACATGTGGCAGAACCAGTGCAGGCAGCCTGCAATGATCCATCTCTAGAAGTAGAGAACAATTCTCTCCTTAACCTTTGTTATGACTTACGGCGCGACTCTCTAGGGATGCCATTGTCACTCATTAAAACTTGTAATGCCATCCCTGACCATAGTGATAATATAATTGGCACTAATTTATCTGTATCCCCGGATTTATAATGCATTGCAGGTGACACTTCCACCTCGAGCTGTGATGATGATTTGTTTAATGAATGAGTCCTTTTCTTTACATGCCAACCCTATGAGTTTGGACTCTAAATTGTACTCCATTGGTGCCAATTTGGTGGTGGCAAAAAATTGCTGAGATAATTTTGGAAAAGAACTCTAATAATAGCATGACATATCCGACCATTGCTTCGATGCAGATGGGCGAGACCGATAGTGACTCACAGAATGATGATTTACTGTAGGTGCGTGGGATTTCTTCCCCCATTGTGATTAATAATACCTTTCAGTCACTAATTCCGATGCATTCGGAAAATGGAGATGCTCTTGATACTTTTTGAAGACGTAAGAGAGCCTGCAGAAAGAGAAATAATCAGAAAAGGTTTAGGCAAACAGCCACAAATAAAGCAAATTCTGAAGGTATTAAAAAGAAATTAACCAAAAGCAATGGTGGTGCACTGGCATGTACTACCAGTGAAGATATTATATGCGCCAGCACATGAACTACGTTTTACAAGTGATACCTACTAGTGCAACCAAGTAATGCAGTCAATCTTTGTATGATCTGCACTAAGAGGACCAATAGATCACTGGCTTAAAAAGAACTTAAACACACCGCAGTCGAGACCGGGTGGTGAAGAGGCCAGTAATGATCTCCTAAATGATGCAACCTCCAAAAGATCATCCCTGATAGCTAATAACAATGGGAACTCGCTGACTAATGGGGCAAGGGGAACCACTGAGAAGGAAAATAGCTCTATTGGAAGATCTGATCATATAAGTATGGTGACCCAGCATGGCCCTGAGACCAACACCCGGGAGCCACCCCACCAAGTTTTAAACTAGGCAATGAATAAAGGCCAACAGCTGGGAAAGTCAATAAAAATGGTGGAAATAGTCCCTGCTAGTGACAGTCCTTGTCTTAATCGTTATAGGGTGCTGGACTTGCTACATGCTGTACTACAATTGAGGGGTATTGGTTAGTCAGACATAACATCTATTGAATTACCCAACCTCTACAGTAAAGACAATTGGATAATTGTTGAATTTGTTTCCCCTATAATTACCGAATTGGTGGTTTTGTCAGCAGCACCTTTATTAAAACAGGGTTTAAATATCATCATATGTAAAAGAAAGAAGTGATCGCGATATGAAACCTCTGAGTTAGCCAGGTCTAATAATCCCAGTTACATTGCTGTAAAATGTTGTCTACTGTAGGCTTGCAATGACACTGGTAAATCAAATGGCACAAGCAAGTACATAGAGGTTTGGTGCACTGAAAGTGAGCCGCTCGAAGATGAATGATGTGCAGAACAGCTTAAAGGTGTAACCCTGAACTGTTGCAATACTAGAGGCTATAGCTCTTCCCTCAGATTAGAGGGGAGAGCCCTGCTAGCTGATAGTGACATCTTTGCCATACAGGAAGCTTGTCTGTGTAGCAATTTTGTTTTAGACGGATGTATTGTTAACCACTGGTTTGCATGATCTCCTGGGGTTGAATGCCTGTCTCGCGGACTATGTATTGGAGTGAAGTTCAATCTGTCTGTCTGTGAATACAAATGACCTTGGTACGTATGGGAAACATACAAGTCCTTTTTGTTAAATTAAACATTTGGTTTATTTCAAACCTTTTGTTACATCTATTGTTTCGCCAGAGACCTAAATTCCAATTTTCCAAGTCATTGTTTCTAGTAAATATTTGTAGATAAAAAGGACCACGAGACCGCTGTTATATGTTTCATCTCATGGAATGGAATGCTTTTGAGTTACTCAGCAAGTCAGGAGTCAAAAATGACACGCTTTAGGAACTTTACATGGGCAAATATCACAGGGAATGAATCTCCAGACTGTAAAATGTTCCACAGATCTTCAGCCCCATTAGATTGTCTTCCTATCAGTAGAGGTCCTTTGTCAGACCCGCACAAAAATGTGTGAGATGTTTTAGTGTTTCTTGTGTCCCCCTCTAAGTGACAGAATCGACAAACTTCTGGGGTTCCCTGGGGATAGTAGAGTGCCAAAATTTGACGAGTGGGGAGTATGTTCATCCTAAATCACATGTATTGCGTCCTGTACCAGGAGTTAGGACAATAGAAGAGGTATTTGGGGAGGGAGCCCCAGGTCTTGTGTTCATCTTTCATAGCAATTTCAAGTCTGTATAGGTTTTTACCGCTGATTGTCTTCACCCAATCGTCCTGCCACAATTTCCATTTGATCCTGGCCGCGATGGAAATCAGATCTTCTAATTTGACCTCCATATGGACAAGCAAGGCTAGATAGCAGTTTTCGCATTACGACAAGACGATGAATTTCTTGGAGTTCAACGCTCTTTCTAATAATTGATAAAGTTTCGGCATGTCGGGTGCCCTGCATTTTCTCTACAAGGAAAGATTCTTCCAGGTTACCTTTGCGTTTAATGAGATTAGGCCCAGTTCAAACCGTATCACAGACATCGGGATCAGGTTAGGAAGTATGAGGATTTTTCACCAAAAGATTCCTTCCAGGGTGGACCATAGTCACCAAGAGGTTAGTGGGAACCCCTCAGCTCCATAAGTAAGGGGGGGGCAAGACTTTTCCCTTAAAGAAGGTCATGATGGGCTCCAAGGAAAATGGCCTGAATTTTCTGTGCAGCAATCTCCCTTAGGTGATCAGGGGGTTTAGTTTAGCTCACAAATCCTTCTGGCGTGGAAGATCAATTTTGCTGTTATTGATTAGCGAGCCGAGGTATATTACTTGATCAGTTGTTGCTAAAGGGCTTTGCTTGAAGAACCATTTTGGTATTCTTGTTGGGCCATGACTACTATCGTCCAGAATCATAATAGTGGTCTTTGCTGGATTCATGTTGAGTCTGTTTTCTATCAAGTAGTCATCCATCGAATTAATACTTTGTTGTACACCGATAGGGGTGAGATCAAACAGAACAATATAATCTGCATTAAGTAGATTTACCACTGGTTCAGTGGCCAGCTTGGGTGGATGCAGTCTAGCATTTGGCCAAACTTCTTTAAGATCTGATAGGAACAGGCCAAAGAAAGTAGGTGCTAGTGGACAGTCCTGTTTCAAACCCCCAATGTTTTGATTGCCCGGGACAGTATGCTGTGAGCCCCGAGACGAATCCTGATGTTAGTATAGTCATAGAGGGATTTAATAGCTTCCTGTAGATTAGCAGGACATTGCCATGACTTCATTTTTGTCCAGAGTAGATGATGATTAACGCTGTCAAAAGCCTTTTTGATATCTATGAATGCTACATAGATTGTTATTTTCTCGTTAAAGGCTTTGGCTTTTAGTAGATTGATCAGAAAGAGGTTTAGTTCAGTGCCAACCCCTTTCACAAATCATGTCTGTCTAAGGTCGTCTATATTGTATTCTTTCATCCAGCGTTGGCAATGTTTTAGGAGGAAGGCAGAAAATAACTTGGCCATTGAATCCAACAGCGCTATTGGGCGATAAGTAGAAGGGTCAGATATAGGACCCTGGGTGTAGATTGGAACTATTATCTCTGAGCGCCACGAAAATGTACAGAGCTTCTGGACTTCGTAAACAAGGTGTGTATAAAAGGAATCCATGATTCTGGAGCTTCTTTTATCATTGAAATTGAAATCCTGTCTGGTCCCAGTGCTCTTGACTGATTGGCCTTTTTGATTAGAAGTTCCAAGTTAAGATGATCAAGTTGGAATGCCCAGCCCCGGCCTGACTTCACTGCTAGCATTTGAAGAGGGCTGTCTTTCGTTTTAGTAGCTGTTCATAGAAATTATTCCAGACTTTTTAAGATACTATGTGGAGCAATGGGTCTCCTCCTCCTAACTGACAACCATTTAATAAACGTCACATTGATCTGGCGTCTTTGTTAATGAGGACATGGAGCATCTTCTCAGTATCTACCTGAGTCAGATCAGCTTTGCATAGCGGCAACCAGTTTTTAAACCGTTGTTTCCTTCATCTTATTTCGATTAAATATTAAAACTTGCGTTTCTTCTCCATCTGCTTAAAATCTCTATTTAGGAGTTTTTTCTGCAAACAATTATTTCATTCGAAGCATGTCTATGGGGGATTTCCAGTGAAAGAGTTGCTTTCACAGACCGTTGAAATTCCTGGAGCAGCGGAACATAATTGACGCTCTCATCGCACAACAGCATATCTATAGCTTTATTTGAAAACTGAAATATATGGTCAGTCATGCAGAGGCGATTTGTCCTTGAGGATGGCTCGATGGCTCTAAGTCTATGCTATAAGTTTCTGTCTTGCGCCAAGTCCTCCCACTCCATGTACATTTCAATAAAGCATGGTCACTGGTGGTTTTCTTGATTACTCCCAGTGCGACTATGCTTTGGATTAGTTGACTGGAAACAAAGATATAATCTAGTATACTAGATCGAGATCCATTCGTCTATGTTGGTTTCGCCGGATGGTCACCAGTTGTTTGGCCGTTGAGAATATGTAAGTCAAAGTTTGTCATCATATTCCACCATTCTGCAAGTCTCGTCTCTCCTTGGCTTCTGAGATCCTGTTGTGGGGGAGGGACCTCTTTTACTGATGCATTGCCAGTTTAGGTCACCACCCACAATGGTGAAGTCTGGCTCAAATAGGAAAGTCCAGAGGTCAATAAAGGATGCCAAAAGTTCTAGGAAATGGTCTGTAGATAAAACACTTCCGGGTTCCAGTAGATGTTAATGAATTGGCCTTTGGCGGCTCCTTCAAGAAGGGTATCTTGCAGGCAGATTATTTGTAGAAACGGACAGGGACTTTCAAATGAAACTGTAGTAAAGCCACACCCGTTTCTCAAAAGAAATTCAAGGCCCGCAGAGGGTCGACTTCTTTCACCCCCATATGCGGGGGTGAATAGGGTAGTAAATTCATCAAGAGAAGAAGGCTCGCAGAGCCACGTTTCCTTTAGGCACAGCACATATAGTCCTGCTTCAATTATATCCCTGTCGCTGGAAAGATGGGCCGAACCTCTGGTATTCCAGAATGCGATCTTTCGCAAAGAACTACGTGGCTAATCTTTAGATTGCGACCCTGGACTGCCTGCCGTCACAGGACCGATTTTTTTGAGCCATAGCTTTGACAGATGTATTGTTTAGCTTGATTAAGCGTTCATCGGAATCTGAGGTCATGAATGTAATTTTCAGCGTGTCTCTTGAGCATCTAGATGACAGTGCTGATGGACCAGCCAACACATCTTTAGCTATAGGGCGGAAGCGTTTTGGTAGTATTCCAGCTTAGAATACCATCCTTGCTCTTTATTGGTGTTTAGCACTGGGTTGGTAGGAAAGTAGGTCCTCAGCCACAATGCTCTCAGTGTCAAACTAGGGGCTGCAAGTGGCTGATGGTCACGGCAGTCAACCCCCATCGGGAGTACCATATGTGACATCTCAAGAAGCTAGTATTTCACTCCTTGGAAGCAAAGATGCAATGCAACGCTGTCAGCAGAGTGCTCATTAGGGAAGTCGACAATTAGCATATTCTCAGTTTTGAGGAATCTTAGCAATGGCATTTTGTGCAAGAGACTCATAACGTTGGCACGGTTCAGAATCAGGCCGTCTCAGTATGGTAGAAGGTGTTCCAATACTACTTTTGGTGTTGAAAGCCCAGAGCATCTATGAGGGTGGTCATCCCATTGTGTCTCTCTGTTAAAGGAGGCACAGTTTCTCTTAGGGTTCAGGTAAGAAGTCATGTTCTTTTCAAGCTCCCTAGCATATTTTGGTGATAATTGATCTTGTGAAGATGTATCAGCTAGCATAGCCTGCCGAGTAACAACATTTTGCCGGTTTTCATCCAAAGTTTGAAAAGGAGTCATGGAACGCCTAACTATGTGATGGAGAAGTGAGTGCTCTTTGAGGCACACTGCGCAGCCTTAAGAACATGTTGTTGACCGCGCCATTAGGTGAAAAAGACAAAGTTGATGAGGTTATCCATAGACCAGATGGAGTGAGGACCAGAAGCGCTTCATCGACGGCATCTGACTCAGAGTGGGTATATGAAGAGCAGTTTAAGCATGCTTCTAAGGTATCGTCGAGATATGTAATCGAATGGGGTCATTTCGATTGAGAGATGTCCTGGTCGAGGTTGGGTTTGTGATTCTGAAGCCAGATTTTGCCAGCTCTGATTTGCGTTGCCTGTGTTGAGGCAGTTGGTTGAAAAATCCAGCTTTTCACACCAGACGTCTTAGGGATGCTGGGTTTGGTCGCGGCCTGATCTTTAGGTTTCTTCAATTGTGGCTGGGTTCCATCTTTTGCTTTTTCTAGTTTCCTCTTTTTTGTGTGTGACCAAAGATGGAGTAGGGCTTAGGCCCTCCAGATATTGTAGCCTTGGTCAGAGAAATATGAGGATGAAAGAGCAGAGTTGGTGAGTAGCAAGGTTGCTTATTGTCAGTTAGATCAATCACAGACCTAGCTTTGGGTTTAACCATTAGCATTTTTGCTGGTTTAGGGGCCAGAGGGGTTTCTTCAGTTGTAACCTCTGGCGGCGTGAGACAATCCTCACCAACAGCTTTCTGAGAGGGGTTCTCAGTGTGGCATAAGCCAATGGGCGGGTAGTTGGTGGACTCGCTCGCAGGAAAAGTGACATCACTTTTATTATTAGGAGCCGACTTCCTTTTGTGGACCATTGTTTTTAAGTGAAGAAGGTCCAAAAGTGCATATAGCAATTATTTTTTGTCAGCTCTTTCGAGCTCTAGGGCTTCCTGGATCTCTCTCTGTATTCTTCTGGAGCATGAGATTTCCTGCTCTACTCTGGACTGAACTGAAGTAATGAAAGATTCAATTAATATAATTTTTGAGTGCATCAGAACTAGGAGAGTGGCTTGGTATTTATTAGAATCATTCATAGTCTCATAAAGCCTAACAAAAGATAGCAACGAGGTTGCCACAGCGGCTGTCAGTTTGTCTGAAATATTGATGTCAGACGGAATAGATTCCTCGCTCAAAGCTTCTGTCAAGCTGTACGGGAAAGGAGAGGGCACAGTAAGAGTTGATGGTAGGTTTATCCGGGGCTCTTCGTTAGGTAGAGGGACAGAAACAGAGTCTGTCGCAAAGGTGATGACACTTTGTTAAAATTTAAAGTTAGGAAGATCCTGAACTGGATGCTGCTTTGAGGCGTATTGGGTTTCATCCCTCACAGCATGCAGTGTTACAACTGATCCAAGGGTTTAATAACTTGATTCAATACCCAGGATAGGCACCAGGGGGCGCGCTTGTCACCATCTGGGAAATCTGGACAATTTCCGTCTGCTCCAACGGCGTGGAAACTCCGACACTGTACCTGCCTCATTGAGCATAGAAGCGGGTCTCTCCCACCCTCCCCGGACAGACATCTCCAACTGGGCGCCAAGCGGGAACCGTCATCCGAGGGTCCCGTCCCACATCTCAGGTCACCGCTGCCGATCCGCCCGATGAGACCACAAACACTGAAGCCTGGATGGCCTGGATGGCATCTCTCCCCGCTGGTAAGTTTAAATCATCCGAAAGACCACTGAGCTGTTGATTGTTGGCAAGATGCGTATCTTTCCTTGGGTAATGGGAGGTGGTAGCTTCGCTCTGCAAGAGCTCTGCATCCATTAAGTCAAGTCAGGTTGTGACAGTTAAAGAGGGAAACTGTAATGCGTGAGTGTTACTTAGATATGTGTTAATAACTGAGGGGAGAGAGCAGGAGGAACTCGTAGGTGCAAAGAAGTCTGTGGATTTGGGGAAATGTTTGCCTTTCAAGACATCCGATAGTCCTGCACATTTAGTTCCTCTAGAAGCATCCTGTAGCCAGGTGCTAGCATCGTTTAGCTGGTGCACCTCTCCATACTCCTTCCCTTTAGACCCATTTTTATCCTGTGCCCGTATCAAGGATGATTAGGTTTTAGGGGGTTTGCAAGACTTGGGGGCCGCTTTAAGCGCAATATTCACAGAGCTCACCTGTGATTTTGACTGAAGTCTAGTCCTGTGTATCGGGTCAAACCTTAAAGCCAGCTCCATCAGGCTTGCTTGGGGCCATAGTTTGCTCACTGCTCCACAAGCAACACAAACAACACTCCAGCACACTCTGCGTCGCTCCGCAAACTGACTGGGTTTTTGTAGCTGTGCACTGGAGACAGGGGTGGTGGAAGCAGATACTGCAGGCAGCAAGGCAGCAATGGAGGTTGAGAACAGACCTCCCAACACAAACAACACTCCAGGACACTCTGCATTGCTCCGCAAACTGACTGGGTTTTTGTAGCTGTGCACTGGAGACAGGGGTGGTGGAAGCAGGTACTGCAGGCAGCAAGGTAGCAATGAGGTTGAGAAGAGACCTCCCAACACAAACAACACTCCAGCACATTCTGTGCCATTAACATATACAACCCCTCTGGAGGGACAAACATTGACATCATTATGAAATTTGTTGAAAGAATGATAGAATGCTGTACCGATGAATTTCTCAAAGCGGATATTATTATAGCCGTAGACTTTAACTCCTACTGTCATCTAGCGGCTAAAGACATAGAAGGAAGGCAATGTGAAGATGACTGTTGGGAGAATACCCTCGTGGTTGTAAATAATCAGACACCTCAGTGGTGTAACCTTCAAAGAAAAAAACACATGGTTAGAGTGTTTGGGTGGCGTGGGCCTAAGCTATCTGAACCTCTTATTTCCTAAAGTTGGAGATAACTGTGTTACCTGGTCAAGTGGAAAGGCATCCTTTAGGGTAGACTATAGTGGACTGATCGATGTATAGATACATTTAATTACCAACTTGGCACTTGCCCTCTTGCTGCCTCTGATTTAATCTGTATGGGAAATAAAGAAATCCTGGAAACTATACATATTCTGTTAGAACGTGCTGTGAAAACTGTATTTCTCACATATAATGGGCGGAGCCATGTCAATATCTATTACTTGTGTGGGATATATTGACCCAACTCAGCTGTGCTTCCCCACTTCACCAAGTTGCATTTCAGCAAAAACCGCAAAATGGCTACGCTGGCTCCTGTGAGCACCATGGCATCAAAACTGCGTTTTGCAGAAACAAAAATATGGCTGCACCATCTTGCCAAGCACACATTTGACATGATGGACCAAGGGCACACACTCACGGAGCGTGCCAGTGTGTTCTGACATATACAAATGGAATAAAGTGAAAAAGCAGCGTTGCTTTGCTGCCAGCCCAAAATCCCCATTGAAATGGAAAGTTTTTCACCTTTAAAATAATGCTGCTGATGCTATTTTCATCTGCTCTTCCTTAAACTACTGTTATTAATAAGGCCCTGCCACGCTGTGACAAATCAACAAAGGAACGTCCCTTTTACCCGCACGGGAAAACGCGTTCATTTTCTTCACAAAGTATCAAAGATCAGTAGTTCAAAGGAACTCCAGTTATCTGGGCCATGTCAATTTCAATGCATCTGTGCTTCAAACAAAACTCTTGCATACAAGAAAATAACTATGGCTGCAAAACACTGTGGGAATCAGATGGAGATGCAAAACCAAATTTTTTAAAAAAAGCAAGCTTGCACCACACATGTAAAATAATGGGCTTTGCAAACTAAAGGAGAAAAATGCCAGTTGTAAAAAGAACATCTGTTGAATGAAAGCCTGCCATTAATTAGCAATGTGAAGGAGTTTGTTTCTGGTGAAAATACATACATGGGCTATTTTATTCCACAGGCTTGTTTTAATTCAGGACCGAATATAAGAAAGTAAAACTGTTAAACTATATTGGCCAGATTTTGCAAGCACCCAAAAACAGGTTATTCTAGTTGGCAGAGCAAAGGCTTCCTCCAAAGAAAGGGAACCACCATAAACTTTCAGGTTTCTGCTGAGAGGATGACAGAAACAAAAGGGCCCTGCAATAGATACTAACACCCCAGTGATAATTATTAGGTTGGACAGAATCTGGTCTAGGTTGAACCCTCTGACAATGGAACTTCCAGGACAAGGACAAGTGAAAATTCACACCTCCTCGTGATTTCCACCAGAAGCTGCAAAGGAAATCTCTGTGACAACCTGGGGTGAGGTTGTTGCCTTGGAAAAGCATGCCCATTCTTGGAGAACAATACTGACATTTGCTTCCAAAGACTATTTATTAATACAAATGTAAAGACTTTTATCTCTGGAGCAGGACTTTGCAAAAATGCGAAAATGGAACAGTTTAAATATGATTTTATTGGTTTTCATTTAATGCATTGTAGAATTCACTGACCCCTTGGGAATAGAAATGGCAAAGAAGTAGGGATTACAAGAAAAGTATCCATGATGCCAATGCAAATACCTACATCCCTTATGATGATCCACACACATGTATAGAGTTATGGAATTTTAGGCCGAATCGTTCATACTCAAAATTACTAAAAAGTATTAACCGGACATGTCTCGCGGATGGTAGAGTTGGAGTGCTATGCTCTACACAAAATATGTAACCTGTTTATGTAAGTTGCTAAGAGACTTCAACTGTATAAATGTACCATTTGTTGCATAATCGGATTTAGCTAAAGTAACTGTGGGAGGTTTTTAACATTGTAAAACTCACATCATAAATCTGAACTGCTATCCCGAAATCCAACCAGTTAAGAATGAAGCGGGGACTAGCACCCCTGACCTAACCCGTCATTTAGAGGTGTGTGTAGCTAAGCCTTCCCAGCCATATACTTTGATGATGTCACTATGTATTATAAATAAGAGTCCCTGACAAGACTCCAGACACACCCTTCCTGATTTTCCTGCACTGGCATTCCTGTTCCATTCATCCTGCTGAGTCCAGATTCCAACTACAAGGCCTAAGCATTTCTGACCCTTCCAGCAAGGCCTCAATTATAAAATCTCAAATAACCAAAGAGAGAAAGCTGTGGTATTCTTTGGGAAGCATCCTGATACCACCAATTGCTGCCCACTAACTGCTGCCCACTAACTGCATCCAGTGTTACCTGTGCCATCCAGCAACCAGAATTACCATCCGGTGACCCGACCCTGCCCAGCTGTCTTTTACCCAGCTGTCCTTTGCCAGGCACTCTGCTGTGTTGCGACCAGAACCTGTTGACGTTCCAAAAATCCCAAACTAAAAGTGGACTGTAAGTATAATCCCTAACCCATAGAAATCCATAGTTTATCTTGTCATGCATTTGTCCTTATCCCACACTCTAAGCCATCCTATCCTTATCGTGATAACTTGTTAAAACTGTCAGAATTATCCGTGTAAACCTGCCCTTGATTCTAGTGCTAGCGCCATTTCACTTTTCATTTTTGTCTGGTGTAAACTGTAAGCCCTTAGTTCTATTTCGAGTAATGCAAATCATTTCCATATATTTTATTGTTGGGGTTGAGCACTGGGGTGGTAAGGTTGACCTCGATAATCAACCTTGGTGCTTACTGTGTTCCTCTTCAACAATATAGTCTAGATAATTCATTTCAAGTAACATTTGCCTTTCTTTCAAAACTGAAGTCTTAATTTTGACTGCTTTGTTTTCTGAAAACTGAACCCCATTTCAACCTGAAAAACTCATTCAAAACTGCTACCCTCATTCATCCACTTCTGTAATATCCCTGTGATATACGCCTGTTCCCCAGACTAAAAACCGCATCACGATTTTCAATATTTCACCCATTTTTTAAAGAAACCATTTGAGTAAATTTACATGGAAATTGAAAGGAAATGCAACGTTTACACGTCTCATTTGGCTGCAATCCGTTTTAAACTTTCCACTCGTTTTTCGAATTGTATGCTCTTGGTAATCCATTGCTTGTGATTGTTAGTATCTTTGCCTTGTTGCTTTAGTGAGGTATTGTATTTGTTTGAAGGTTTTTAACACACATTAATCATGTATTTGTCCATTTCCAAGTGTCATTTCATAACATTGCAAGTGGTTTAAGCATTTCCCGCTTATTTGGGGAGGAAAGGTCAGATTTTGATTCTGTTTCCTGCCTCTTATTCCTGATTACCTGCTGCTTCTTTATATCCACTAAGAATTGATTATTTGGGTGTTATCTTTCCTAAATCAAAAAGCGCTCCTGTTCCCTGGTGTTTTGTATATGTTCCACTAGGTTACATCAAGTGCATTGCTTACATTCTCATTGTAATTATCACCCCATTGGTCATTGCTGCCCCATATTAAAAATTGTATGATTTCGTTTGGATTTTATAATAAATTAATAAATATTGTATTCCACCAACCAGCCTGGTTCAATAGAATAAAGGTTACCCTTACATAAATAAATACTTTAATAAAGAAAGAACATGTCCAAAATGACCACAGTAGAAATCAATATGGCTAGGGAGCACCTTCTGCACAAGCTATTTGTCAGAGGTGAATGGCCAGAACAGGATGAAAAAGTCTGGCTACAAGAAATAACACAACAGGTGACCGCCATGAACCTGGATACTTGGCAGGATGGTGGCCTATTACACAAAGCATTGAGTGAGTTATATATGACCCCAAAAATTAAAGAGGAGCAAATCAAAATGGTTAGAATCGCGGCCTGCATGTATCTCCACATGGGAGTGATGCGGGAAAAGCATGAGGAAAATATAACTCTTGCACAGAATCAATCTGAACTATTAAATAAAATTCAGACTGATCTAAATTTAGCAGAACAAAAATTACAAAAGAGCCAAGAGCTGGAGGTAGAAGCTGGAAATTACATCATAAAATTAAAAGAGGATTTGGCTCTCCAACAGCAGAATAATGGTGACATAGAGGCACAACTAGAAGTAGTAAAAATAGAGTGTCAGGAAAAGGTTGACTCTCTGGAGGAGGGTCAACTGAAATTAAAACGCCAAATAAAATATAACAGAGCCTGTTCAGAGCAAGTATTCACTTTACAAAAACAGGTTGAGAAATTGGAAGAGGAGAGTAAGGAATTAATAGATAGAGAGCTTCACCTCCAGACAAACTTTAATCAAGAACGTCAAAAAGTAAATACCATCAAGAAACAAAGGGATGACCTGGCTGAACAGAGGGGCACCATAAATCAGGAGAAAGACGCCCTAGGCCAAGAAGTAAGCAATTTAAAAACAGAATTACAGGGAAGTGAGTTAGCCCTCCAGAAACTACATGAATTCCAAACA
Source organism: Ambystoma mexicanum (assembly GCF_040938575.1). Classification (NCBI taxonomy): domain Eukaryota; kingdom Metazoa; phylum Chordata; class Amphibia; order Caudata; family Ambystomatidae; genus Ambystoma; species Ambystoma mexicanum. Next base: position 911,310,656 of record NC_090933.1, on the reverse strand, counting down.
GAGTATGGTAATCTACTGGAGCACGCCAGATGGGTAGAAGGTGCTCTGGAAGAGAACACCCAAACTAAAGATGCACAAACTCAGGAGGTGAGTCTCCTGAACCAGAAATTGTCTCGTTATTCTCAATCCATACAGGAATCGCAGAGAGACAATGAGGCCCTCTGTGAGGAGAAAGAAGGGCTCCACCAGGGGGTGGTAGCTCAAGAGCGGGTCATAGAGGCCAGTAAAGCCTTGAAAGCTGAGCAAAAGGCTAAGATCTCTGCTTATTATCAAGAAGTAGGGACTGAGAAGGAGAAACTAGCAAGGTTGAAGAAAGGGGGTGCTAGATTTAATCCTAACTGGAGGGACCCTGAATAGGTAGAGAGGGACAGGGCAACCCCTGATCTTAGTGTAAGGACCTATGTACTAAGGGACGCAAACCCATTTAACACTTTGTGCACTGCTGACTTCATGGCTGCCGGTTCACATGAGCCAGAAACCATGAGGCCATCAGAATTTATTAGAGCAAGCATCATGGAACTGACAGGTCAGCGCCCCCCCAGAAATGGATGGACGGGCGTCCCTATATAGATACCCAAACATTAAGGCTGATGTCTCTGACGAGGAAGTCTCCTATGAGGGTAGAGTCAGGGAACTAGATCCACAGAAATGCTACCTTCCAAGGGACCAGTTGGTTCAATTTGATGAAAAACCAAATGAAATGAGGCCCAAAAAGAGCATCCTGAAGACCTCTATCCAAGTAGGGCAGTGGGGGGAATAATCTGCCAACCCTGGGAGCAGGGAGGAATCAGAAGACTACTCTCCTGTGCACAACAGGAGTGGAGAAACTAGGCCCCACCATCCTGCAAGCCCCTCTTAAGCTCACAGAATCAGGGAGCGCCTAGATGATCATGAGGGGGCCTCAAGTAGTAGCGCCTCTGAGTCTGAGGGTGAGTGAACTTGGGTGACTAAGCCAAAGAAGACAAACAAACTCAAGAGAGTTATGACAAAAGGACCCATCAGGCAGATTAAGGCCATTAGGAGTTTCATAACCCCATACCATAAAAAAGCAAAATATTCTGTTTTGGAACACTTTGAACTCTATGAGCAGATGATGGATACTTTTCACCTTAAAGACAACCAGAACTGCATAGAGTATGTTAAATGGACATTCTCCCTTGAGTACTCCAGCTTCTTTGCTGGACTGGAGGACCAGAACCATTCAAGATGGTCCACCTACAGGGCGGCCATCTTGGAACACTTTTTTGTCCACAGAAACCCCCAAGAGGCTTGCAAAGCAGCCTACAATCTGCAGTGCGGGGAAGATCAGGCCCCACGAGAATTTGTGCAGGAGCTCAAACGTGCTTTTGCACAAACCACTAGGAGGGTGCGCACGGATAGCAGGGAGTTTGTAACCACTTTCTTTCATGCACTCCAAAAGTATATTATGACACAGCTGGTGAGGGACGTCCACGATAAAAGATCTCTGGACTGGATCATAGAGCAGGCAACCCGCATTTATGAAGTCAAAAAACCTGCCGAAAATAAAAATCTGGCCAAAAACCCCAAACCAGCCAACACCCCTGCTGCTGCTAAGGTGGCGGAGGTGAAGGTTGCCTCCATTTTAGACCTAGAGATGGGGGAGCCTAAAAATGTACCTACACAAAATCAGCAAAATCAGAGATCCAGAAGGCCTTCAGGGCAATCACAAACAGGTGGAGGCCAGGGAGGTAATCCCACTAATGGGACCCCTAACTCCCTGATTATATAAGTCTCAGGTACAAGGGCAACCGGCCTATCTTGGGGTATGCATGGACTCCTCCAGCCTAGAGGGGGTCCCGCCAGGTAAGTACTTCCCCAGGAAACCTCCCTCCTAACTTCCCTCAGGAGGGCAGTAAAACTTCAAATCCCGGGTTAAGTTTCTTCCCCTGATACTCACAAAACCCCAATCTGCAGGACAACCGTGCTTTCTTTTCCCGCTTTCAAGAAACCAGACAACCCAATCCGGGAGAGGGGGGCCAAGGGTGGATGGTTATCAAAATTCACAATATCCAGGGTACTACGGAAGAAGGGATAGTTACCCTCCCCGTGATCCACCTAGAGTTGAACAGAGACCCCTTTACCAGCCAGAACGGGTGTCCCAACTGGAACGCCAGGTCCAAAACCTTATTTAGGATCTGGGTCGCATGTTGAGGGCTCAACAGAACCTCAGATGAACATGGCGGCTCAGAACCCCACAAACCCAGGGTCTGGCACCCCAGAACAATGACCGGGAGAGAACCCTCACAACTCACTGGTTCCAGAGGAGGAGGCACGGGGGGAAAGAGGTGTAAAGCCCTAGAGGAAGCTTCCTTCCTCACTCGTGAAAAGCCCCTGGACACCCAGGAACTGGAGCAAAATTCTCCTGCCCCTGAAAATCTGCAACCCAGGCAACAGAGGGTGGGTAGGAGAAATAAAGAACTCAAAAAGGCCCATTTTGTGGAGGAAGTTAGTGTCCTCGAATTTGAAGGGGAAGAATCCTTAGAGGATGCTGGGAAAAAGATCTCCTTCAGGGACAGGGGAACTCCTCCCAAAGAAAAATGGGCCCCAAGAGATCTAAATGAAGACTGGGTGGAGGTGGGGACTGAGTCAGAATTGCCCATCCGTGAACCCCAGAATTAGCATCAAGAAAAGCTAATATTAAAAGATTAAAAGAGGATTCCCAAACGTCCCAAATCAATTCTGGTGACTGTCTCCAAAAAAGGGGGAAGGGGGAGCAGCCCAGAATCAGAAAAGGAGGAGCCCGAAACTCCCCAAATATCAGAATGTAAAATTTGTCTTTCAGATTCCCAAACTCCAACACAGAATTGTGCCCAAACTACCCCTGTGCCGGAGTCCAAAATAAGGAAATTGACCACCCAGCTTGCCAAAAATGCACATTACCTTTACCCATAGGAGAAAGAGGGTAGATTTTATGCCCCTGTCCAGGTGCAAGGGCAACGTAAATTTTTGACGCTGGTGGACACTGGATCCCAAGCCACTCTTCGGTCAAAAAGGGCCTTTGAGCAGCTAAATTCAGCAAGCGGGGAGGGATACTAGATCCCTCTCACCCCTCTTCCTGGACAACTACAGAACTTCGATGGGAATTAAATTCCTGTCGAGGGGACTGCGGATTTGGAAATAAAAATTGGGCGACACAAAGTGGAACACCCCGTCATAGTCATGACTCCAGAGGGCACACCCTGTCTACTAGGGAATTACATCCTGCGTAGGTTTTCCCCCCTGAACAAGATCCTCTGGACTCAGACTAACAGCCAATAAAATTGAAACAGAGTATCAACCATGTTAGTTTAAATGGCACATGCCACATGGTTGAAGAAAAACCTTATCATATTGAGTTTTATTTCCAGAACATTCAAATGCCTGATGTGACAGTAATTGCTGTAGGACAACAAACTTGTGATGGGAATTCCTCTCCATTCCTGAAAATCAACCTTCCTTCCAGTCTCAAGTGGTATTCCACACTGGAAGGAAATACTTTGAAATTCTATACCAATTCCCAATCTGAAAATCCCATTTCCATAGTCAAAAGTGATGAGAAATCAGCTGAAAGTTTAGCTGATATTCAGAAAATTAGAGAACAGTTGTTCCTCCCTATTCAGTTAAATGAGGGGAGGGAGTCTGTTCTCGTCTGAATGTGCATGAACAATGGTAAGAGCTTCATCAGCGAAGCCACATTCAGGCAGCTCCCAAAAGATCCAGCCATTCCCACATTTAAATTGATCAATAAGTGGAAAATGGGCCTAGCAGGTGTATGGTCAAAATTTCGATAGGTAACAAAAGCATAGAACACAATTGTTGTGTCGTGCGAGATGTCCCTGCTGCATTTTATTTAGGCAGTGACATTCTCAATCATTTTGCCATTAATTTGGACCTGATAAATTACAAAGCCTGGTCCCGACTAGCAGGAAATCCCATGGGCTTTCATGATTCAGAAAACGTATTTTGGTCAGCCCAATTGCTGCCATATGCAGTTTAAGTCCAAATTGGAGAGGAGGTCACCATCACAGAAACTGCAAAATCCTGATGCATATGTACACCTCACTGCCCATCTCCAACAGCAGGGGTTGGGGTTAAACCCAACACCACTAGTCAATGAAGAAAACAACACCATTCCAATATTGATGGATAACAGCGACCCTCGGAGCACCACTCTGGGCGCAGGCACCATTATTGGAATGGTGGTTGATGACCAACATTTTTCCATGGATCTAGGTAATGAACTGATAGGACCAATCCCCTATGACTGTTTTGACAGTGAGAGTGACAATGACTTACCACCAGACAAGATCTTCACCCGGCAAGGAGGGAATTTCCTGGTGTACTCTTCCTGCCCTTACAGTGAGGAAGAAGTGACCTGTGACATCAGGCAGGATGAGGTGATATTTCAGGTCCAAAATGACTGCCTCTCCTACCTGAAACCCTCTGTCCAGGTCAATACTCTAACCAGGGACCTCTCCACCCACCTGGAGGAGGCAACTGAGATAGCAAAACCAGAAGTCTGTCCAGGCTTCAGGCAAATGGTTGAAGAGCGGGTCAACCTAGCTGATGCCTGTGAGACTCTGGAGCAAAAGTTGAAACAGGTGTTCTTAGATTTTCAAGATCTCTTTGCGGTGGACTCGCATGACTGTGGTTGCACCGAAATCCATACAACAACCATTCCCACGGACCCTGGAATTACTCCAGTGTTTGTGAAGCAATATCGCTTGCCTCTCGCATCCATGGAGTTCCTGACAGAAATCATCAAAAACCTTGAGTCCCGTGGGATAATTCGTCCAGTCCACAGGACCTTTAATAATCCGGTAATGGGTATTTTAAAACCGAACGGCCAGTGGAGACTCTATGCTGACCTGAGGGAGCTGAATAAACAGACCATGGGCCTCATCACGACTTGGACTGTAACGGTAACGCTATTAGCGTGGACGGTATTAGCCCTACCGCCGCACTCCCCGGCGCTAGTAGCGCCGGATCACGAGTTTGGCGCTAATGTAAATCCCCATTCCCCACTGAGCCCATTCGGGAATGCCCCATTCCCCATTGGGCTCAATGGGGAATCTTCGCGCTAATACCGCCGGCGGATTTCCCGCCGGCGGTAATAGCGCAAATTTTCAGTGTATTTCCCCCCAGCTCCGAGCTGGGGCGAAATCCGCCGAAGCCCTGATTCGGCGGACCCTTAAATCCGGCGGTAATAGTGCTACCGCCAGATTTAAGGGTTACCGCCGAAGTTGTGATGAGGCCCCATATGTCCCGATGGCCTCTCCCCTACATTGACCAGGGGCTGGCCCAGATCCAGGGGTCAAAGGTATACACTGCCATTGACCTGACCAATGGGTACTGGACAGTGCCGATCAGTAGGTAGGACCAATACAAGCTGCCCGTTACCTTTGGGGGGCAGCAGTACACGTGGACCCAGACTCCCTTCGATATATCAACTCCAGCAACTAATTCAACATCTTCCTACATAAGGCCATGCCCAACTTGGGTGAAAGGGGTAACCTGGCCTATTTGGAGGATGTCCTGATAAAAAGCTCAACTGTGGAGGAACATATAGCAGAAATCCATCATGTTCTGAGCCAGTTGAGGGTTGCCGGAGCAAAACTGTCCTTCCAAAAGGCGCAGTGGTGTAGGACCCATGTCAACTTCTTGGGACATGAAATAACTCCTGAGGGTCTCTGTCCCCAGGAGAAGAAAGTGGAAGCACTCCTAAAACTTAAAGACCCCACAACTCTGCGGGAGCTAAGAAGCCTCCTTGGACTGACTAACTACAGTAGGAAGTTCATTGAGGACTACTCAGAGATCACAAGACCCCTGATTCATCTGTTCAAGGGGGGGGGTCAAGCGGGAGTGGGGTCCAGAACAAGCCGAGGCAGTAAAGCAACTCAAAAGAAGCCTCTCACAAGCGCCTTGTCTAGCTTCTTCTTGGAGACAGGGCTCTCAACAGCAGTATTATATCAAAAGCATGACAAGGTCAATAAAGTCATCTCCTATGCAAGCAAGACTTTATCCTCGGTGGAGGAAAAATTCAACGATTGTGAGAAGGCACTCCTGGCAACGGTGTGGGCATTGAAAAATTGATCGATTCCTGTTCAAAAATCTTTTCCACCCTACTGCTTGGCAAGATTAACCGTTGGTTTACAGCGAAAAAATATTATCCTGCCAGCAACCAGGATTTAGGTCCAGTCTTAGCACTCTAGATAACTTGTTACCATTACAGTACTTCGTATCAGACTCTAGGACACATGTGGGGAGAAAATGGTACTTGTATTACGTAGACGATTCTGCCACATTTGATAATATAGAACCAGTAAGACTCTGGGGTAGACTACAGATCTGGGGTGTGTGCCCTTATCTGCTGCAATTTGTGAAAGCTATGCATACTAATACCACGGTAGTGGTATGTACTAATTCTGAGGACTTGTTGATGCAACCCAGTAAGGCAAATAGAGGCCTAAGGCAGGGCTGCGTCCTGGCCCTGGTATTATTCAATCTTTACCTGGTTGATGTGAATGCAGCCCTAAAGGATGTTTGTAGCTTCCCGCCAAAGATTGAGAAGGTTGATATTCGTTGGCTAACATCATTTTAGACCAAACTCCCATTGAATTTCAGCACTCACCAGGTGCCCTATTTGTCTAAGCCACTAAGAACAACATGACCATCAATCTAAGAAAAACCAAGGTGATGATCATTGGGGCAACTGCGAGGAGCACCCCTAAGTTCTGTTGGAAAATGAATGAGGTCCCCTAGAGGTAGTTCTCTCCTATCCCTATCCCGGGATGCCTATCTACACAAATCCAACTACCTCATCCTATAAGAAAGTACTGTCTAGGAAGGCCACAAGTAAATGGAATGTTATTATAACGTTCTTGCAAATCTACCAGATGAGTATAATTCCCAGGATATTGTATGGCTTTGAAGTACTACCAAATAAATATGTACAATGGCTAGGAAAACTACAGGGTAAATTATGGAGACCGATTTTAAAACTTATGCCCTTTGTCCCCATCCAAGCCATTAAATGTGAGATGGGTCTCATATCCCTTCAAACAATACTGAAAATTCAGAAATTCAAACTATATGCCAAATTGAAGAACACAGAAACATCTAATGACCTGTTAATGAGTCTGATTTCTATTGATTCACAATAAAATAAGTGTAATTTTGCACTGAACAACATTGTATCTTCTTCTGAAGACTTCTTGCAGACCCTATGATTGACACCTCCATTTGAACACCAAGAAATGAAGACAAACCTTTTTGCAAAATTAGAAATTAAAGCAAGAGATTGGGACAGAACATGCAATTTGTAACAGCTAGGTACAAAAAGTGATATAAGCATTATGTCACACAGGGATTTATCCCAGGGACCCCCTGTGACTACCTTTCAAAATTCTATAGTGGTGATCTTAAACATTTATAATATATTTGAGGTTTAACATTTTACCATGTAAAGAGTATATGGGTGCTTGGGTTGGTATTCCCAAAGAGGACAGGAAATGTTGCCACTGCTTGACAGAGATTGGAACTTCTAGACATCTGTTGACGGGGTGCCCCACCCTGTACCAATGCTACTTGAAGGGTTATGCCAATTTGGTAAGTGATGTGTCATCTATCTCCCATGATAAATTTTTGGCTGAGATATTTTCTACAAGATCTTTAGTTATCACTGGGGCAGCTTGTTACATGTGGTAGGGAGTGACGGAAGTTTAAGTAGGTGATGACTATAACCTTTTTAATACATTATTTTTTTCATGAAATAATATAACAGTTGATCAAATATCTTTTATGGGTAGAGAATATGAATTTAAAGATTTAATCTGATGTTTTCACTTGAAATTTTAGAGGGCACAATCATGAATTTGGAACTTGTAAATGCTGTATGGTTTTATTATATAATGTATGTATGATATATTATGGCTATTAATGTGTAAACCTGTTGATTTGTATTATTTGTTCTTACTAATCATGTTCCTCAATGCAAAAGTTTTAAAAATGTTAACCAAATTCACGTAAGAATAAAAAAATAAAAAAGGTCTGTAATGCACCATTCTTTAAAATACTCTAAGTATGAATGTTAATTTAACTATACAATTTGTAACGCAATCCTGAAAACGGAAATTAAAGTAATGGTTTATTGTATACCAACCAAATTGATTGAATTTAGAGTACATACTGTTTGCAATTTCAAAGACAAACAACACATCTAATATGGAATACAGAAAAAAGAGAGGGTATAACCTTTGGGTTGGTACGTTCAAGCCCCTGAATCTATTGTCGAGGCCGGCTGCGCAACCATAACAAGGTGTAGAACCCTCACCCACCCCAAATCAAGGATGAGAAGTAAGTGTGATGCACTTCGTGGACAGCGAAATAGTCCAATAGTGTAGAAATACTGTTAGATAGGAATTAGCCTTGAAATATATAAACAAAGTCCATTAGAAGTTTTGCTGCATGCTATTAATCTTATGTTCAGTTGACAAGTGTTTCGACCATAGGTCGTTCTCAAGGTTATTATCACTATTTCCGAACCCACAATGCAGCCTCATAATAGGAATCATTGGGTGCTAATTGACGCGCGGTGCCAGGGATCCAACCCAGTATTGCATTTTGATATCAGGATACTCATCCGGGATACGGACGCAGTGACATTACCCCGCATAGTTAACCCAATGATTCCTATTATGAAAAAACAAGAAGGGGCGAGGCACGCACTTCAGTTCCTAGCCAACATATTACCTGAAAAAAAAGTTACTGGGTTAAATCCCAAAGTGTCCAGTACATTCACAGGGTTAAATACCAATTGCTGCCGAAATGTTCACAGGGTTGAATCCCTTCTTGCACTGCTGTTCTCATCCTAGCGCTTTCGTGTCGCCAACACTCTTCAGGGAGGCTGAGTTGCCTTTCTGTTCAGGTGAATCCAATATAATTGCTGTTGCAGTCTCTAGGAATTGTGGTAGCTGTAGTGAAACCCTTTGAACAATTCAGGTGACCAGGAAAAGACTTCCCTCCAAAAACACACATCTTACCCTTGATAGGGGGAGGGGGAAAAACCATAATTATGGCTCTCCAATGTAGGGCATAATAAACCCGGTGCTGCAGCCTCTGGAGTCCGGATCTCCACACAATACATGAAAAAACAAGAAGGGGCGAGGCGAGCACTCCAGTTCCTAGCCAATATATTACCTGAAAAAAAAGTTACTAGGTTAAATCCCAAAGTGTCCAGTACATTCACAGGGTTAAATCCCAATTGCTGCCAAAATGTTCACAGGGTTGAATCCCTTCTTGCACCTCGCCCCTTCTTGTGATTCCTATTATGAGGCTACGTTGTGGGTTCTGAAACTGTGATATTAGCCTTGGGAACGACCTAGGGTCAATACGCATGTCGGCTGAACATAAGATTAAAAGCTTGCAGCAAAACGTCTAATGGACATTGTTTATATATTTCAAGGATCATTCTTTAGTTTAGTTTAGTTTATTATTTGTATAGCGCTGCCTGGCCCTGGGGCATCCAGGCGCTTTGGAAACAAATTACAACATTTCAATGCAATAAAACCTGTCCGTATGTGACTAATACAGGAGATTATACATTGTCAGGCAGTTACAGGTAGTGTACAAAGATATGGCACACGCAGGTCATAATACAGTAAAATGTACATGTTAGCGGGCAGTGGGCATGCTAGAGTAGGATTTGGAATTCTAGACTTCTTTGGTCAGTAACCGGGATTTAGCGCTGTGTCTGAATCTGTGAAAGAAAGGTTCAGATCTAAGGTCCAATGGTAGTGGGTTCCACAGTTTGTAGGCAAGCACGGGAAGCTCGATCCACCTGCTTTTTGGGATTTGTATCTGGGGATCGTTAGGCTGTGTGTTTGGGCAGATCTGGTTGGGCGAGCTGGGATGTCGTGTGTGAAGTTGTCTGATAAGTACCTGGGTGCTTGGTTGGATAAGCACTTATGTGTGAGTGAGAGCGTTTTGTGTTCAATTTTCTGAGGTATAGAGAGCCAATGAAAAGGTCGTCTGGTGTCAGAGATATGTTCATGTTTGGGTATGTTGAGAGCTGCTCGCAGTGCGTTATTTTGGATAACTTGCAGCTTGTTGATGTTTTTTTGGCTGATACCCAGACATAGAGCGTTACAGTAATTGACTTTGGAGAGAACTAGCGCTCTAGCCAGAGTGATGCAGTTGGAAGGAGAGAGGTATGGTCTGCTGGCGTTGATAAGCTTACAGGTGCAAGCAGAGGTTGATGAGATGGCATTAATCTGTCTTGTCAGTGTGAGGGATGAGTCGAGGTATATCCCAAGGGTTTTGATGGTATTGGAGACGGTGATGTTGTTACCGTCTATGATGAATGAATGGTATAAATTGTGTAGTTTGTTGAGTCTGGGTTGGGAGCCTAGGAGAAGTAGCTCAGTCTTGTCGTCGTTGAGAAAAGGCCGTGCTTGGCCATCCATTCTTGAATAATGGAGTAAATGTTGTTGAGCACTGTGCAGTCAGTGGAATAGTCGCCTGTTAGAAGGATAAGTATTTGGGTGTCGTTTGCGTAGTTCGTGTAGCTGACACCCAAGCGGTCCAGTATGCCAAAGAGGGGTTTAACAGTATTTCTATAATATTGGATTATTTGGCTGTGCTTGAATTGCATCACACGTACTTCTATCACATCTAATGTGGTTTACCCTAATATACGGCATATTGTTGTGGTCTGGTTCTACCTATTATTATTTGCATAGGAAGTGAGAGATGTTGTGGCTTGGTTTCCGTGTTGTTATTTGCAAACGAAGGGAGTCATGTTGTGGTCTGGTTTCCGTGTTGTTATTTGCATAGGAAGGGAGAGATGTTGTGGTTTGGTTTTCTTGTTGTTCTTTGCGTAGGAAGGGAGATCTGGCTTGAGTTAAAATGTGATTACATCAGCCGTGGTGATGTCAGTGTAAGAGAATGCTGAAGTATGGAATGTTATGGTGTGAACTGTGTGTTCCACTGGTTACAGCTAGAGAGAGAGAGTGAAGTGCCTGTGTGGTGGGCACTGGTGGAGTTGCAGGGTTTCTCCCTGCTTATCAACCTATGGACTATATGGACTGTACCCGCATCTACGCAATAAGGACGGCCTACCTGAATACTGTCTCAGTGTCTTCTATCATCTTTTATTGCCTTCCATAACACATATTTAATAGGAAGGCACAAAACATTATCTGGGGGACTGCCACATTTTATTTCTGTATAGTTACGGATTTACCATGAAAAAGTCAGGCGGTAACAGTAAATAAGTTTGGTTGTATTAGCAATTTGAATACAGCCAAACATTTTAATAGCACTATTTTAGATTTCAAATCAGAGCCACTCTTTTCTGGCCACACTTGAGACCGGTGTAAAATTGAGCATCGAACCGGTGTAAAATTGAGCATCGAAATAATCCCTGCTGTATTGCTCTCGCGAGGGGCTCATTTTCAGCTCTGTATAAAAGGGCTGTGGGGGAATCAATAGCGTAATTCTCTTGCTTAGGGCTTTTTTACACTATTGATTCCCGCCAAGGCCCATTTTCATGAATTTGCAGGCGAAGAGGAGGGGCAGAACGCCACGTGCATTGCCGTCAGTCCACTCCTCTCAGCCATGCAAATGCTCAGCATTTTCTCCTCTGTGAGTGGTACAGTGAGCTCAAACATACTGTAGACTCACCTTACGGGCACCATCCCAGAGAACAGGTTATTTGGCAGTGTTCATTCTCAGAAGAGGGGTTCTCACAAATCTGGCTAATTTGGGACACGTGGGGTTTCACCCTAAATTAGAAAGGTATCCAGATATGGACCCCTTGCCCTATGTGCCTAGAGAAATTACATGGAGGAGGGTTTGGGTGGACGGCTTCAATGGGGCAGGCAGCCTGGACATTTTGTTACTGTGGTGTGGCATTTGTTACTCGCATTAAGGGCAAGTCCTGGCCAACATGATGACATGATGTGTGTTCTTACATTGGTGGGTGGGAATTTGTGCAGCCAGCCTGGAAATGTTTCCTTTCTGTGGCATTGCATTTTACACAACTAATATGCTTTTAGGAACTTTTTAGATGAAGTTATCACTGACTGATTTAGGGTCCAACGTACAGTATTCGACGCATAACATAGTGTTCGGCTTGTCTCACGGAGAGGCTGCTGAGGGGATTTTACCTCAGGCTAGCATTGGGCGCTTCTCCAGGAGACCCGCAGAAAGCTCTAGGATAGGTAGAGGGTGGCACTGACCCTCTTCGCAATCGTGTCCTTTCACCAGAGGCTGGGTTGGCGCAGTGTTTGTTTTGTGGGGTCCCTCCCATTTGTGGGTACTTTTCTCCCCCGTTCCCCCGATCAGGGGATGGCATGACAGGCATGGCCCATTTCTTTTAAAGTGCCTTTCCCATAATTGTGCACGCCTCCCATTGAAGTTTAGCGTTGCCTGCACGTCATAAGTGACCTGGCTGGTGATGAGCTTATACTTATCCCTGAGGTTACATGGGGGCGAGTACATTGGGGCGAGACAGGCAGGGGGACCATTTATTTAGCTGCCTCTTCCATCATTATAGAGGTGGAGTTTGGGGTGTTAATTGTAAGGTTCTTTTTGTCCAACGTCCCTACCACCCAGTTAAGGGGAATAGTGTGGGATTTGCCCTGATTAGTCGGATTTGTTACCTGTTGGTATGTGTCATATGTGTCGTGTGTGTGCTGGTAATCTGCAGCTACTGGGGGAGTTAATAATATTGAAAGGGCATAAGTGAATACGAAGGCAATGGGAGGCCAGTACGCCTACCCAGTGTCCCAAGGTGATGCTATGTAATTATTCTATTGTCGATTTGTGAATAAGCTTGTGCCCGACACCCATCCACCCAGTATACCAAAGTGATGCTATTTAATTATTTATTTATCAAACGTCAATAAGCTTGCACCCAACACCCATACACCCAGTGTACCAAGTGATGCTATATAATTATTAGTCAAATGTGAAAAGCCTGCGCCCAACAACCATCCACCCATTGTACAGAGGTGATGCTATTTAATTATTTATTTGTCAAATGTGAATAAGCATGCACCCAACACCCCTCCAACCAGAGTACCCAATTGAAGCTATTGATTATTTATTTATGAATGAAACACTGCCATCCAAACACCCCTCTGTGCAGGTGACCTTATTGATGCTATTTATGTATTCCTTACGAGGTCAATTAATCATTGGTTCCTGTCATGCATGAATAGATAGCGCCCCACACCAAGGGCACAATGTTGTAAAGATGATACAATGTAAGTACAACCGATTTATTACATGAAAGTTATATAAAGAGCTGATCAAGCTTGTCAACTGAAAGAAGGCTGCGTCTGCTTATTTAACCAGGGGGATAAGTACCTCGGTCAGTCATCCTGCTGACCGTGCCATAGGGGAGTGTCAATTCTCCCTCAGGGAAGCCTGCATATGCAATGGTGCTGCCATAGTCCTATGAGGGTTCAGCAATCCTCCCCCTAGGCGTTCACTTGCACATGTGTGCAGTAAGGTGTAAGTATCCCTTATTCAGGTCTCCTTCAGGTTGCTGCTCACTCTTTACTACAGAATCAAAGGGAGAAACACCTTACATAAGCAAAAGGAAGGGACTCAGATTTCCCCAGTGTGGCAGAACCAGTGCAGGCAGCCTGCAATCATGCATCTCTAGAAGTAGGAGACAATTCTCTCCTTAACCTTTCTTATGACTTACGGCACAACTCTCTAGGGATGCCATTGTCGCTAATTGAAAGTATTAATGCCATCTCTGACCATAGCGATAATATAATTGGCACAAATTTATCTGTATCCCCGGATTTAGAACGCATTGCGGGTGACACTTCCACCTCGAGCTGTGATGATGATTTGTTTAATGAATGAGTCCTTTTCTTTACATGCCAACCCTATGAGTTTGGACTCTAAATTGTACTCCATTGGTGCGACCCTGGAATCAGTGTTTGGTCTCTGCTCTGCACTAATGAAAGAGCATAGAGACCTTAATTTGGTGGTGGGGGAAATTGCTGAGATAATTTTGGAAAACATCTCTAATAATAACATGACATATCCGACCATTGCTTCGATGCAGATGCGTGTGACCGATAGCAACTCACAGAATGATGATTTACCGTAGAAGCGTGGGATTTCTTCTCCCATTGTGATTAGTAATACCTTTGAGTCCCTAATTCCGATGCATTCGGATAATGGAGACGCTTTTGATACTTTTTGAAGATGTAAGAGAGCCCATCGAAAGAGAAATAAACAGAAAAAGTTTAGGCAACCAGCTACAAATAAAGCAAATTCTGAAGGTATTAAAAAGAAATTAACCAAAAATAATGATGGTGCAATGGCATGTACTACCCGTGATGATATTATATGCACCAGCAGATGAACTAAGTTTTACAAGTTGTACCTACTAGTGCAACCAAGGCACCCGGTCAATATTTGTATGATCCCACTAAGAGGACCAATAGATCAATGGCTTAAAAAGAACTTAAACACACCGCTGTAGAGACCGGGTGGTGAAGAGGCCAGTAATGATCTCCTAAATGATGTAACTTCCAAAGGATCATCCCTGATAGCTAATAACAATAGGAACGCCCTGACTAATGGGGAAGAGGGAACCACTGAGAAGGAACATAGCTCTATGGGAAGGTCTGATCATATAAGTTCGGAGACCCAGCATGTATCCGAGACCAACGCCCGGGAGCCACCTCGCCAAGTTTTAAACTAGGCAATGAACAAAGAGTAACAGCTGGGAAAGTCGATAAAAATGGTGGAAATATTTCCTGCTAGGGACAGTCCTTTTCTTAATCTTTATAGGGTGTTGGACTTGCTACACTCTGTACTGCAATTGAGGTTTATTGGTTAGTCAGATATAACATCTATTGAATTACCCAACCTCTACAGTAAAGACAATTGGGTAATCGTAGAATTTCTTTTACCTATAAATACCGAATTGGTCAGCAGCACCTTCATTAAAACAGGGATTAAATATCATCATATTTAAAAGAAAAACGTACACACGAAAGAAGTGATCGCGATATGAAACCTCTGATTTAGCCAGGCCTAATGATCCCAGATACATCACTGAAAATATTTGTCTACTATATGCTTTCAGTGACACTGGTAAATCAAATGGCACGAGCAAGTACACAGAGGTTTGGTGCACTGAAAGTGGGCGGCTCCAAGATGAATGATGCTCAGAACAGCTTACATTTATAACACTGAACTGCTGCAATACTAGAGGCTATAGCTCTTTCCTCAGATTAGTGAGGAGGGTAATGGCACAAAATGTCACGCTCACAATTACGACGGCCGAAATTGCAGACTTTTTTTTTAGGACCCCCCCCCTTACACCATATATATATGTGGAGGGGGTAAATTATATAATATTAATATGGGGGCTGGGTGGGATCTCCCCCCCCCCCGCATATATATGTGGTGTAAAGGGAGTTTTTAAAAAAAACACAAAAAGTCAGCATTTGGCCGTCGTAATTATGACAGTCGCAGTGATCACATAAATCCGTGGGGAGAGCTCCGCATTCTGATAGTGACATTTTTGCCATACAGGAAACTTGTCTGTGTAGCAATTTTGCTTTAGACTGATGTAATGTTATTACCAGTTTACAAGATCTCCTGGGGTTGAATGCCTGTATGAAGGATTAGGTATTGGAGTGAAGTTCATTCTGTCTGTCTGTGAATAGAAATGGGCTTGGTACATATGGGAAAGATATAAGTCATTAAGATATACAACCCCCCGGAGAGTTAAATACTGACATCATTATGACATTTGTTAAAAGAATGATAGAATGCCGCACTGACGAATTTCTCAAAGTGGGTATTATTATAGCCATAGACTTTAACTCCTACTGCCACCTAGCGGCTAAAGACATAGAAGTAAGGCAATGCAAATATGACTGTTGGGCGAAAACCCTCCTGGTTTTAAATAATAAGAATAAGACATCTCAATGGTGTAACCTTCAAAGAGAAAATGGGAATACATGGTTGGAGTCTTTGGGTGGTTTGGGCCTAAGCTATCTGAACCCCCTATTTCCTGAAGTTGGAGATAACTGCAATACCTGGTCAAGTGGAAAAGCATCCTCTAGGGTAGACTATAGTGGACTGATTGACGTATAGATAGATTTAATCACCTACTTGGCACTTGCCCTCTTGCTGCCTCCGATTTAAACTGTATGGGAAATGAAGAAATCCTGTGAAAATTGTAGTTATCGCACATAATGGGCGGAGCCATGTCAATATCTATGACTTGGTTATTCTGGAAAGGATGAAAGCTATAGAGGGTAAGTACTTAGAGTAAAAAGATCGGACTCCTTACACTGGCTAGAAAATAGTATGATTATTTCGAAACTTAGAACAAAGAACCAAAAAATCACCTTCATTCACATAGGCATGATGTAAGGAATGTGAACTGGAGGATGCTGTTTTACATGCTCAGGGATAATAATAACAAGAGGTTTTGGCGCCTTTACCGACAATATCTATCTGAGAATGAAACAAGAGATGCCAACCTTTTTGATGTAATGACATACGAGAAACACATCAGAAAGACCTTTTATGGTGAGGCTTTTTTACACCCCTATCAGTGATGGATTTGGAAGGGAGCATGGAAGTAAATTCCTGTTTGACCAGGAAGACATCATTAAAATCATAACAGAATGAAAACCATCTCCAGCGCCTGGGCCCGATGGGATATCTCATTCAGTTATTAAAAACCATTCTGTTTGTTGGGCCCCTATTTTATTAAGATTATTCACATTGATCTGGGAAGAGGGGCATATACCAGATAATTGTCGCAAATCGATACTTGTTCCCATCTTTAAAATCAGAACCAGCAAATTACTCTATGCTGGCTATGATCGATTCCTGTTAAAAAATATTTTCCACCCTACTGCTAGGCAAGTTTTACCATTGGTTTACAGAGAAAAAAATATTATACTTCCAGCAACCAGGTTTTAGGTCCAGTCTTAGCACTCTCGATAACATGTTAACATTCCCGTACTTCATATCAGACTCTAGGACACATGTGGGGATAAAATAATCCTTGTGTTACGTAGACGTCTCTGCCACATTTGATAACATAGAACCGGTATGACTCAGTGGTAAATTACAGAACTGCAGTATGTGCCCTTATCTGCTGCATTTTATGAAAGCTATACATACTAATACCAGGGTAGTGGTATGTACTAATTCCGAGGGCTTGTTGATGCAACCCAGTAAGACAAATAGAAGCCTAAGGCAGGGCTGCATTTTGGCCCTGGTATTATTCAATCTCTACCTGGCTGATATGAACGCAGCTCTAAAGGATGTCTGTTGCTTCCTGCCAAAGATTGGGAAGGTTAATTTTCTTTGGCTAACATCATCTTAGACCAGACTCCCATTGGATTGCAGCACTCACCAGGTGCCCTATTTACCTAAGCCACTAAGAACAACATGACCATCAATCTAAGAAAAACCAAGGTGATGATCATTGGGCCAACTGCGGGGAGCACCCCTAAATTCTGTTGGAAAATGAATGAGGTCCCCTAGAAGTAGTTCTCTCCTATCCCTATCTCAGGATGCCTAGCTACACAAATCCAACTACCTCATCCTATGAGAAAGTACTGTCTAGGAAGACCACAAGTAAATGGAATGTTATGATAACGTTCTTGGCACGGCGGGGTGACCATTCAGCAGAAGGTGTTTTCCAAATCAACCAGATGAGTTTAATTCCCAGGATATTGTATGGTCTTGAAGTACTACTGGAGAAATATGTACAATGGCTAGAAAAACCACAAGATAAACTATGGAGACCGATTTTAAAACTTCTGAGCTTTGTCCCAATCAAAGCCATTAAATGTCTCATATCCCTTCAAAGAATACTGAAAATTCTGAAATTCAAACTATATATACCAAAATGAAGAACACAGAAACATCTGATGAGACATTAATGAGTCGGATTTCTATTGATTCACAATAGAATATATGTAATTTTGCACTGAATAACATTGTGTCCTCTTCTGAAGACTTCTTGCAGACCCTATGCTTGAAACCTCCATTTGAACAGCAAGAATTGATGACAAACCTTTTGGCAAAATTAAAAACTAAAGCAATTGATTGGGACAGAACATGGAATTCGGAACAGCTAGGTACAAAAAAGTGATATAAACGTTATTTTACCCAGGGATTTATCCCAGGGATCCCTGGTGACTACCTTTTAAAATTGTTAAGTGGTGATCTTAAATGTTTATAACATATGTGAGGTTTAACATTTTACCATGTAAAGAGTATATGGGTGCTTGGGCTGGTATTCCCAAATAGGACAGTTAATGTTGCCACTGCTTGACAGAGATTGGAACTTCTAGACATCTGTTAACGGGGAGCCCCACCCTGCACCAGTACTACGTGAAGGGTTATGCCAATTTTGTAAGTGATGTGTCATCTATCTCCCATGATCTATTTTGGGCTGCAATATTTTCTGCAAGATCTTCAGTTATGACTGGGGCAGCTTATTAGATATGGTAAGGAGTGATAGAACTTTAAGTAGGTTATGACCATAACCTTTTAAGTAAGCTATTCTTGGCATGAAATAATCTAACAGTTGATCAAATATCTTTTATGGGTAGAGAATATGAATTGATAGATTTAATCTGATGTTTTCACTTGAAAATTTAGAGGGCACAATCATGAATTTGGAACTTGTAAATGCTGTATGGTTTTATTATTTGATGTATGCATGATGTATTATTGATTAATGTGTACATTTGTTGATTTGTATTATTTGTTCTTACTAATCTTATTCCTCCATGCAAAAGTTTTAAACATGTTAACCAAATGCACATAAGAATACAAAAATAAAAAGGTTTTTAATGCACCATTCTTTAAAATACTCTAAATACGAATGTTAAATTAGCTATACAATTTGTAACACAATCCTGAAAAAAGAAATCAAAGTAATGGTTTATTGCATACCAACCAAATTGTTTGAATTCAGAGTACATACTGTTTGCTATTTCAAAGACAAGCAAAACATCCAATGTCGCTTAACCTGATATAGGGCATATTGTATAGTGGTCTAGTTCTAGCTATTATTATTTGCATATGAAGGGAGAGATGTTGTGGTTTGGTTTCCTTGTTGTTATTTGCACAGAAAGGGAGAGATGTTGTGCTCTGATTTCCGTGTTGTTATTTGCATAGGAAGGGAGAGATATTGTGGTCCGGTTTCCGTGTTGTTATTTGCATAGGAAAGGAGTCATGTTGTGGTCTGGTTTCCGTGTTGTTATTTGCATAGGAA
The DNA here is from genome assembly GCF_040938575.1 of Ambystoma mexicanum. Lineage (NCBI taxonomy): Eukaryota > Metazoa > Chordata > Amphibia > Caudata > Ambystomatidae > Ambystoma > Ambystoma mexicanum. Next base: position 911,291,365 of record NC_090933.1, on the reverse strand, counting down.
GGGAGAGATGTTTTGGTCTGGTTTTCCTGTTGTTCTTTGCGTAGGAAGGGAGATTTGGCTGGAGTTAGAATGTGATTACATCAGCCGTGGTGATGTCAGTGTAAGAGAATGCTAAAGTATGGAATGTTATGGTGTGAACTGTGTGTTCCACTGGTTACAGCTAGAGAGAGAGAGAGTGAAGTGCCTGGCCTATGGACTATATGGAATGTACCAGCATCTACGCAATAAGGACGGCCTACCTGAATAATGTCTCAGTGTCTTCTATCATCTTCTATTGTCTTCCATATCACATATTTAATAGGAAGTCACAGAACATTATCTGGGGAACTGACACATTTTATTTCTGAATATTCGCAGATTTACCACAAAAAAGTCAGTCGGTAACAGTAAATAAATTTGGCGCTATTAGCAATTTCAATACCACCAAACTTGTAATGAGACCCATTGCCGTCCTCTGGTGGCCCTGCAGGAGGCCACTCCAGGTTGTCCTGTTTCTGTTGCTTGGGCTCAGCTAGACTGGTTTGTGCACTTGTGCACACATGCTCCTCATACAATATGTTTTCTTTTGAAGATGTTCAATTTCTCCAAGGAGTATGTCAAATCGTTGGAAGCGCTTACTAACAAACCACAATAAAATACAAAACCAAATAATGAAACGAAAAATACTCAGGTCAGTGATTATCTGAAACATAATGAATGGGTCACATGAGGAAAGAACAGTTGTGGGAACTGGATAGCATCCTGGGAATACAGGACATGAAACTTAGAATGTGTGCAACGTTTATGAGAACTGGGTCGAATAATGCAGGCCAGGTTTGTGTAAACTGTCTGCAATTGTGCAGCCAGTTTCAGAGTAGATGTCTGGGACTCTGTGACTTGCACATCTATTGTGCTTTTAGGAACGTTTTAGATAAAGTCATCACTGACTGATTTAGGGTCGAACGTACAGTATTCCACGCATAACATAATGTTCCCCAGTGCTATCTATCCTAATGGGCTGCTCTTGTCAAAACATTTCATGCTCAGCCAACTATTACTGAACCTTGAAACTAATTTAGGACTGCCCCCATTAATCACTGTTAGGGGGTTTGCAGCGCGAAAACATAAGGCTGCTTGCAGCAATCGATTCTACTTTTTACCTGTACAATACAATTTTGTAAAAAGAAACAAAATACTCAGAGTTGAACATTTATTTGTAATTGCTTTAGACAGGTCTCGCTGCCCTGCTCCGAGCCAGCGCGCTCCATTTTAATAGCACTATTTTAGATTTCAAATCAGAGCCACTCTTTTCTGGCCACACTTGAGACCGGTGTAAAATTGAGCATCGAAATAATCCCTGCTGTATTGCTCTCGCGAGGGGCTCATTTTCAGCTCTGTATAAAAGGGCTGTGGGGGGAATCAATAGCGTAATTCTCTTGCGTAAGGCTTTTTTACACTATTGATTCCCGCCAAGGCCCATTTTCATGAATTCGCAGGCGAAGAGGAGGGGCAGAACGCCACGTGCATTGCCGCCAGTCCACTCCTCTCAGCCATGCAAATGCTCAGCATTTTCTCCTCTGTGAGTGGTACAGTGAGCTCAAACATACTGTAGACTCACCTTACGGGCACCATCCCAGAGAACAGGTTATTTGGCAGTGTTCATTCTCAGAAGAGGGGTTCTCACAAATCTGGCTAATTTGGGACACGTGGGGTTTCACCCTAAATTAGAAAGGTATCCAGATATGGACCCCTTGCCCTATGTGCCTAGAGAGATTACATGGAGGAGGGTTGGGTGGACGGCTTCAATGGGGCAGGCAGCCTGGACATTTTGTTACTGTGGTGTGGCATGTGTTACTCGCATTAAGGGCAAGTCCTGGCCAACATGATGACATGATGTGTGTTCTTACATTGGTGGGTGGGAATTTGTGCAGCCAGCCTGGAAATGTTTCCTTTCTGTGGCATTGCATTTTACACAACTAATATGCTTTTAGGAACGTTTTAGATGAAGTTATCACTGACTGATTTAGGGTCCAACGTACAGTATTCGACGCATAACAAAGTGTTCGTCTTGTCTCACGGAGAGGCTGCTGAGGGGATTTTACCTCAGGCTAGCATTGGGCGCTCCTCCAGGAGACCCGCAGAAAGCTCTAGGATAGGTAGAGGGTGGCACTGACCCTCTTCGCAATCGTGTCCTTTCACCAGAGGCTGGGTTGGCACAGTGTTTGTTTTGTGGGGTCCCTCCCATTTGTGGGTACTTTTCTCCCGCGTTCCCCCGATCAGGGGATGGCATGACAGGCATGGCCCATTTCTTTTAAAGTGCCTTTCCCATAATTGTGCACGCCTCCCATTGAAGTTTAGCGTTGCCTGCACGTCATAAGTGACCTGGCTGGTGGTGAGCTTATACTTATCCCTGAGGTTACATGGGGGCGAGTACATTGGGGCGAGACAGGCAGGGGGACCATTTATTTAGCTGCCTCTTCCATCATTATAGAGGTGGAGTTTGGGGTGTTAATTGTAAGGTTCTTTTTGTCCAACGTCCCTACCACCCAGTTAAGGGCAATAGTGTGGGATTTGCTCTGCTTAGTCGGATTTGTTACCTGTTGGTATGTGTCATATGTGTCGTGTGTCTGCTGGTAATCTGCAGCTACTGCGGGAGTTAAGAATATTGAAAGGGCATAAGTGAATACGAAGGGAATGGGAGGCCAGTAGGCCTACCCAGTGTACCAAGGTGATGCTATTTAATTATTTATTTGTCAATTGTCAATAAGCTTGCACCCAACACCCATCCACCCAGTGTACCAAGGTGATGCTATATAATTATTTGTCAAATGTGAAAAAGCCTTTGCCCAACAACCATCCACCCAGTGTACAGAGGTGATGCTATTTAATTATTTATTTGTCAAATGTGAATAAGCATGCACCCAACACCCCTCCACCCAAAGTACCCAAGTGATGCTATTGATTATTTATTTATGAATGATGCTATTTATGTATTCCTTACAAGGTCAATTAATCATTGGTTCCTGTCATGCATGAATAGATAGCGCCCCACACCAAGGGCACAATGTTGTAAAGATGATACAATGTAAGTACAACCGATTTATTACATGAAAGTTATATAAAGAGCTGATCAAGCTTGTCAACTGAAAGAAGGCTGTGTCTGTTTATTTAACCAGGGGGATAAGTACCTCGGTCAGTCATCCTGCTGACCGTGCCATAGGGGAGGGCCAATTCTCCCTCAGGGCAGCCTGCATAGGCAATGGTGCTGCCATAGGCCCTTCTATGAGGGTTCAGCAATCCTCCCCCGGGCGTTCACTTGCACATGTGTGATGTAAGGTGTAAGTATCACTTATTCAGGACTCCGACAGGTTGCTGCTCACTCTTTCCTATAGAATCAAATGGAGAAACACCTTACATAGGCATAAGGAAGGGACTCAGATTCCCCCAGTGTGGCAGAACCAGTGCAGGCAGCCTGCAATCATGCATCTCTAGAAGTAGGTGACAATTCTCTCCTTGACCTTTGTTATGACTTATGGCGCAACTCTCTAGGGATGCCATTGTCGCTAATTAAAACTAGTAATGCCATCCCTGACCATAGTGATAATATAATTGGCACTAATTTATCTGTATCCCCGGATTTAGAATGCATTTCAGGTGACACTTCTACCTCGAGCTGTGATGATGATTTGTTTAATGAATGAGTCCTTTTCTTTACATGCCAACCCTATGAGTTTGGACTCTAAATTGTACTCCATTGGTGCCACCTTGGAATCAGTGTTTGGACTCTGCTCTGCACTAATGTAAGAGCATAGAGGCCTTAATTTTGTGGTGGGGAAAATTGCTGAGATAATTTTGGAAAACATCTCTATTAATAACATGACATATCCGACCATTGCTTCGATGCAGATGGGCGAAGCCGATAGTGACTCACAGAATGATGATTTACTGTAGGAGCGTGGGATTTCTTCCCCCATTGTGATTAGTAATACCTTTGAGTCCCTAATTCCGATGCATTCGGATAATGGAGACATTCTTGATACTTTTTGAAGATGTAAGAGAGCCCATAGAAAGAGAAATAAACAGAAAAGGTTTAGGCAAACAGCTCCAAATAAAGCAAATTCTGAAGGTATTAAAAAGAAATTAACCAAAAGCAATGATGGTGCAATGGCATGTACTACCCCTGAAGATATTATATGCACCAGCAGATGAACTACGTTTTACAAGTTCTACCTACTAGTGCAACCAAGACACCTGGTCAATCTTTGTATGATCCCACTAAGAGGACCAATAGATCAATGTCTTAAAAAGAACTTAAACACACCGCAGTAGAGACCGGGTGGTGAAGAGGCCAGTAATGATCTCCTAAATGATGTAACTTCCAAAAGATCATCCCTGATAGCTAATAACAATGGGAACGCCCTGACTAATCGGGAAGAGGGAACCACTGAGAAGGAACGCAGCTCTACGGGAAAGTCTGATCATATAAGTTCGGAGACCCAGCATGTATCCGAGACCAACGCCCGGGAGCCACCTCGCCAAGTTTTAAACTAGGCAATGAACAAAGAGTAACAGCTGGGAAAGTCGATAAAAATGGTGGAAATATTTCCTGCTAGTGACAGTCCTTTTCTTAATCTTTATAGGGTGTTGGACTTGCTACACTCTGTACTGCAATTGAGGTTTATTGGTAAGTCAGATATAACATCTATTGAATTACCCAACCTCTACAGTAAAGACAATTGGGTAATCGTAGAATTTCTTTCCCCTATAATTACCGAATTGGTCAGCAGCACCTTCATTAAAACAGGGATTAAATATCATCATATTTAAAAGAAAAACGTACACACGAAAGAAGTGATCACGATATGAAACCTCTGATTTAGCCAGGCCTAATGATCCCAGATACATCACTGAAAATATTTGTCTACTATATGCTTTCAGTGACACTGGTAAATCAAATGGCACGAGCAAGTACACAGAGGTTTGGTGCACTGAAAGTGGGCGGCTCCAAGATGAATGATGTTCAGAACAGCTTAAATGTATAACCCTGAACTGCTGCAATACTAGAGGCTATAGCTCTTTCCTCAGATGGCACAAAATGTCACGCTCACAATTACGACGGCCGAAAATGTGGACTTTTTTTTTAGGACCCCCCCTTACACCACATATATATGTGGAGGGGGTAAATTATATAATATTAATATGGGGGCTGGGTGGGATTCCCCCCCCCCCCCGCATATATATGTGGTGTAAAGGGAGTTTTAAAAAAACCCACGAAAAGTCAGCATTTTTGGCCGTCGTAATTATGACAGTCGCAGTGATCACATCCGTGGGGAGAGCCCCGCATTCTGATAGTGACATCTTTGCCATACTTGAAACTTTTCTGTGTAGCAATTTTGCTTTAGATGGATGTAATGTTATTATCAGTTTAAAAGATCTCCTGGAGTTGAATGCCTGTCTAGAGGACTATGTATTGGAGTGGAGTTCATTCTGTCTGTCTATGAATAGAAATGGGCTTGGTATATATGGGAAAGATATAAGTCATTAACATATACAACCCCCCGGAGAGACAAACACTGACATCATTATGAAATTTGTTGAAAGAATGATAGAATGCCGCACTGACGAATTTCTCAAAGTGGGTATTATTATAGCCATAGACTTTAACTCCTACTGCCATCTAGCGGCTAAAGACATAGAAGTAAGGCAATTCAAATATGACTGTTGGGAGAAAACCCTCCTGGTTGTAAATAATAAGACATCTCAATGGTGTAACCTTCAAAGAAAAAATGGGAACACATGGTTGGAGTCTTTGAGTGGTTTGGGCCTAAGCTATCTGAACCCCCTATTTCCTGAAGTTGGAGATAACTGCAATACCTGGTCAAGTGGAAAAGCAACCTCTAGGGTAGACTATAGTGGACTGATTGACGTATAGATAGATTTAATCACCTACTTGGCACTTGCCCTCTTGCTGCCTCCGATTTAAACTGTATGGGAAATGAAGAAATCCTGTGAAAATTGTAGTTATCGCACATAATGGGCGGAGCCATCTCAATATCTATGACTTGGTTATTCTGGAAAGGATGAAAGCTATAGAGGGTAAGTACGTAGAGTAAAAAGATCGGACTCCTTACACTGGCTAGAAAATAGTATGATTATTTCGAAACTTAGAACAAAGAACCAAAAAATCACCTTCACTCACATAGGCATGATGTAAGGAATGTGAACTGGAGGATGCTGTTTTACATGCTCCGGGACAATAATAACAAGAGGTTTTGGCACCTTTAACAACAATATCTATCTGAAAATGAACCAAGAGATGCCAACCTTTTTGATGTAATGACATGGGAGAAACACATCAGCAAGACCTTTTATGGTGAGGCTTTTTTACACCCCCTATGAGTGATGGATTTGGAAGGGAGCATGGAAGTAAATTCCTGTTTGACCAGGAAGACATCATTAAAATCATAACAGAATGAAAACCATCTCCAGCGCCTGTGCCCGATGGGATATCTCATTCAGTTATTAAAAACCATTCTGTTTGTTGGGCCCCGATTTTATTAAGATTATTCACATTGATCTGGGAAGAGGGGCATATACCAGATAATTGTCGCAAATCGATACTTGTCCCCGTCTTTAAAAGGGGGGACAGATCAGAACCAGCAAATTACTCTATGCTGGCTATGATCTATTCCTGTTCAAAAATATTTTCCACCCTACTGCTAGGCAAGTTTAACCATTGGTTTACAGAGAAAAACATATTATTCTGCCAGCAACCAGGTTTTAGGTCCAGTCTTAGCACTCTCGATAACATGTTAACATTCCAGTACTTCATATCAGACTCTAGGACACATATGGGGAGAAAATGATCCTTGTGTTTAGTAGACGACTCTGCCACATTTGATAACATAGAATCGGTATGACTTGGTGGTAAATTACAGAACTGCAGTATGTGCCCTTATCTGCTGCATTTCATGAAAGCTATGCATACTAATACCAGAGTAGTGGTATGTACTAATTCCGAGGGCTTGTTGATGCAACCCAGTAAGACAAATAGAGGCCTAAGGCAGGGCTACATCTTGGCCCTGGTATTATTCAATCTCTACCTGGTTGATATGAACGCAGCTCTAAAGGATGTCTGTAGCTTCCTGCCAAAGATTGGGAAGGTTGATTTTCGTTGGCTAACATCATCTTAGACCAGACTACCATTGGATTGCAGCACTCATCAGGTGCCCTATTTACCTAAGCCACTAAGGTCAACATGACCATCAATCTAAGAAAAACCAAGGTGATGGAAAACCAAGGTGATGATCATTGGGGCAACTGTGAGAGGCATCCCTAAGTTCTGTTGGAAATTGAATGAGGTCCGCTACAGGTAGTTCTCTCCTTTCTCTATCTCGGGATGCCTAGCTACACAAATCTAACTACCTCCTCCTATGAGAAAGTACTGTCTAGGAAGACCACAATTAAATGGAATGTTATGATAACGTTCTTGGCACGGTGGGGTGTCCATTCTGTAGAAGGTTTTTTGCAAATCAACCAGATGAGTTTAATTCCCAGGATATTGTATGGTCTTGAAGTACTACGGGAGAAATATGTACAATGACTAGGAAAACCACACGGTAAATTATGGAGACCGATTTTAAAACTTCTGAGCTTTGTCCCCATCAAAGCCATTAAATGTCTCATATCCCTTCAAAGAATACTGAAAATTCTGAAATTCAAACAATATGCCAAAATGAAGATCATAGAAACATATGATGACACATTAATGAGTCAGATTTCTATTGATTCACAATAGAATATATGTAATTTTGCACTGAATAACATTGTGTCCTCTTCTGAAGACTTCTTGCAGACCCTATGCTTGAAACCTCCATTTGAACAGCAAGAATTGATGACAAACCTTTTTGCAAAATTAAAAACTAAAGCAAGAGATTGGGACAGAACATGGAATTCGGAACAGCTAGGTACAAAAAAGTGATAGAAACATTATTTTACCCAGGGATTTATCCCAGGGAGCCCTGGTGACTACCTTTTAAAATTGTGAAGTGGTGATCTTAAATGTTTATAACATATGTGAGGTTTAACATTTTACCTTGTAAAGAGTATATGGGTGCTTGGGCTGGTATTGCCAAATAGGACAGGAAATATCACCACTGCTTGACAGAGACTGGAACTTCTAGACATCTGTTGATGGGGTGTCCCACCCTGTACCAATACTACTTGAAGGGTTATGCCAATTTGGTAAGTGATGTGTCATCTATCTCCCATGATCAATTTTGGGCTGCAATATTTTCTGCAAGATCTTCAGTTATCACAGGGGCAGCTTATTAGATATGCTAAGGAGTGACAGAACTTTAAGTAGGTTATGACCATAACCTTTTTAGTAAGTTATTTTTGGCATGAAATAATCTAACAGTTGATCAAATATCTTTTATGGGTAGAGAATATGAATTGATAGATTTAATCTGATGTTTTCACTTGAAATCTTAGAGGGTACAATCATGAATTTGGAACTTGTAAATGCTGTATTGTTTTATTATTTGATGTATGCATGATGGATTATTGATTAATGTGTAAATTTGTTTGATTTGTATTATTTGTTCTTACTAATCTTATTCCTCCATGCAAAAGTTTTAAAAATGTTAACCAAATGCACATAAGAATACAAAAATAAAAAAGGTCTGTAATGCACCATTCTTTAAAATACTCTAAATACGAATGTTAAATTAGCTATACAATTTGTAACATAATCCTGAAAAAAGAAATCAAAGTAATGGTTTATTGTATACCAACCAACAGGCCGATTCATGGAATTAATGTGCGCTGAAAATCTCTGCGCAAGCGTGCGAAAGCGTGTGAATCGCAGCGCAAGTGCGAAAATCGCAGCGCAAGCATGCGAAAGCCATGCACATCGATTCATGGAAGTCTGAAATCCTGGGATGTGCGCTAAAATCTTGCGTGGCGCACGCGGGCGCACACGTCATCAAACGGAATGCGCTACGTGCACAGCAAAAGCACACATAGCGCGGCGCACACAACAAAAGTGGGCGGAACACGGGGTGTAATACGCGGAATGGGGAACAACGCGTGAAAATGTGGGCGGGGAAGTACAGGAGTCAAATGTGCAGAATGCCCACACGCGCGCCTACAACACATATTCATGGAATCGAACAGGGGAAATGCGTGTGCCAAAAAAGGTGCGCTAATCCAGAAACACGTATGCCACCAGGAAGCAGGCATATGCGGCTGTCATGATGCCTACCTCCAAGGAGCCAGGTCCGACCCAGCAACCCCAGAGGCAGGCATCATTCCCCCCACGGAAGTGCCAGCGGGCCCAAGCTGGGGCCCTTTGGACACAGTCCTGGTGCCTTAGGCGCCAGGCTCATGTTAGACCCCTGTCCTGGCGCCTTAGGCGCCAGGCTCATAAAGCTAGACATGTGTTCAAGTGTTTTAATGTGCACTTACCTGATGCAGACCATGCTGCTACATCCAGGCCCTCTTGAGGCCTGAATGGAACTACTTTACCTGTGGGACTACTTTCCACCTGGGTGTGGTCGGGGAAGGATACATACCTGATCGGTGGAAGGATACATACCTGGAAGTTCTACCAAAGCTATTTAAACCACGCCCGATCAGCAACTCACGCTTCGCGTTGTTCTGCTCCTCGCAGCTGGACGCTCTGCGTGTCAACTCCCGCATCTGGACTTCAGCCACGCCTGTCAGTATCCTGGGTCGCCTGCAAAGGGAGATAAGAGAGAATTGGAGAGAAAGAAGACCTTACCAGCTAAAGCTGCATCACGGAGACATTACACCGACGATCCTGAAAGGGAAGACATCATTTTAAAAGCATTTCGCTTCGATCGCTGCAGCGCTGCATTTCACTCACCTTTCCTGGGCGCCTCCATCTTCAGCAGCGATCATCCGGATCCGCACCCACTTCTCAGAGCCTAGAGAGAAAAAGACAAGAAAACAAGGTGAGAGAAGGAAGGGAATAGGAAAGGCTCAGTTTCCTTCTAAGACTTACCTGTTGGGTTATTCCCATTTCATTTCGGGTCCTGCCGCTTCCTGGCATTCCGGACCCCGGCCTCTATGGGGAAAAAAGACAAGGACATTGAATGAGCGAATGCAAAGACATTACCTGAACGCTCATCCAGAACTTACCTGTCATTTACTGGAACTGCACGTTTCACTTCGGGTCGGCGCCATATCTCCGGCATTCCGAACCCCGGCCCCTAAGGGGAAAAAAGACATAAGCATTAGCGCTTGCTGCAATAAGACAATGAACATTATTATTAAGCTTGAACTTTTGAACTTGCAACAGAACTCTTACAGCGCCTCACCTGAATAGTCAAGCTTATTTTGAACTCCCATCAAACCTCAATCCAGTGAAGTAACTGGGTTTCAACGCGCCCCTGCATCAGAAGCAGGATGGAGAACTCATCCTTCCAGACCCTAAGGTGAGACTTCACGGGGAATCGTGGAAGGGTATCGTGGAGGGCTGGAAGGGAGTGGGAGGCTTGAGCATTATTCCATCAGTAGGTAATACTCCCTTTTCACGCACAGGGGAATATTCCTGCGAGCCAGAAAAGACCAGAGTAGAGGGGCCCTTCCAGTCCATCTTCAGAGTCCTGTGCTTCACCACTGAAGAAGCATCAGCACTCGAAGCCAGACCTGCGCCTCCGTGGGAATCAGGTGAGCGTGACAGAACGCGAAGCCTACCCACAATTTCCCACCCGGGCGCTATGGAGACTTCCGAGACAGATCAGCTGGGCCAGCTTTTGGGGGAATTACGGGCAGAAGTGCACTCAGCCCGCCAGGAGACTAACGCTCTCAAAAGAGAACTGATCCTATCAAAGGAAAGAACAGATGACCTGGCCAAAAGGTTATTGCAGGCCCAGGCAGGGCACACTCCTTTACCTAATTCCGGAGGTACTTCCACATCAATGGGTTTGAATAACCCGGTTCAAATCAGTCTACCTGGACACATGCCTTTGGCCCCGCCTGAACGTTTTGGGGGGGATCCCAAGAAATATGCCATCTTTATGAACCAATGTCGTTTACACTTTCTATGCAGACCCGGGGCCTTCCCTAACGACCAGACCAAGGTAGCCTTTATACTATCTTACCTCACTGGCAGTGCTGCCGATTGGTCTATTCCATTGGTAAATCAGGATGATCCCATTCTCCAGGATTTTCAGGGCTTCCAGGCCAGCATGGAAAGATTGTTTGCTCGACACTCTCAAGGACAGGCCCTTGATAACGAACTGCTATCCTTACGACAAGGTAATCAGGATCTCCTGTCCTACGTTGCCACCTTTAATAGACTGGTTGTGGAAACTGGATGGCCAGAAAACAAAAGGATCACATTGTTTCATCGAGGCCTGCGCGGAGAGCTTAAGGATGTTCTAGCTCAGATTGTAAATCTACCCCAGGTCTGCGCAGACTACATAGACTTGGTGGTTCAACTTGATCACAGACTTCAAAATAGAAAAGCAGATCGGTTCAAGTACGAAACCCGAGTACCGATCAAAACCCAACTCCAAGAGTCGCGAAGTATCCGAACCTATGCAAATCGGCGGTGTTAAAGGACCATTAACGCAGGAGGAACGAGAGAGAAGGCGGCAAATGCAACTTTGTCTGTATTGCGGGACTTCCGGTCACTTTCTTCGAAATTGTCCGGTTAAACCACCTAAGAAGGTGGTTGGAGCCACTGATAACGATTTATTGACACCTGATTCGGGAAACGACCTAGCCCGACAAGCGTAGGGGTCCGCTTTCCGAGCTTGAAAACAAACTCTTTGACCTCGCATTTTGTCATGCCAATGGTGCTCGTGGACCCAAAACAGCCTCAGCAGTTGCATGCTATAAAAGCGTACATCGACAGTGGAGCTATTGGAAATTACATAGACTGTGAATTGGCTTCTAGGATTAAGCTCCCTCTCCGCCCGAAAGTAACCCAAGATGTCATTACTACAGTAGATGGAACCGAAATAGCCTCAGGGCCTGTAACGCATTCCACTGTTGAAGTGACACTGGTGGGTCAGGATGGACATCGGGAAGCAATTGTGTTTGATGTGATCAAGGCCCCACAATTTCAAGTAATCCTTGGAATTCCTTGGTTAGAAACACATAATCCCAGAATTGACTGGCGAGCAAAGAAGATAAGTTTTCCTGATTGTGAACCAACTTGTTATCTAAGAAATTCAGTTATGGGTCTAGCCTCAGCAACTTCCACCCCTGTACAGCTACCGTCAGAATACCAAGAATTCCAAGACGTTTTTTCAGAAGGAACAGGCTAACACGTTACCTCCCCATCGGTCTTATGATTGCCAAATCGATCTGGTACCCAATGCTCAACTACCTTGTAGTAGGATTTATGCTCTTACGGAACCTGAGAACCTGCATCTGCGTCAGTATTTAGATCAGTACCTAGCCAATGGTTTTATTCGCCCGTCCAAGTCTCCTGTCTCCTCAGCTCTGTTCTTCGTGCCGAAAAAAGAGGGCGACCTTAGAACATGTATAGACTATCGCGCCCTAAATCAAATAACAATTAAGAATCGTTATCCTCTGCCCCTGATCCCTGAGCTTATCGACCAGGTGAAAGACGCTTGTGTGTACACCAAGTTAGATCTCCGAAGAGCTTATCACCTTGTGCGTATAAAAGAAGATGACGAATGGAAGACTGCATTCCGCACCAAATTTGGGCTCTTCGAATATCAGGTGATGCCCTTCGGTTTGTGCAATGCACCTGCCGCCTTTCAGTACTTTATGAATGATGTTCTTCGGGAACTTATCGATGTATGTTTCATTGTTTATATTGACGACATCCTGGTGTACTCTTCTTCAGAATCCGATCACAGAAAACATGTTAGGGCAGTTCTTGAGAAATTGCGCTAGCACAGACTATTTGCAAAGCTCGAAAAAAGGGGTTTTTCATACCACAGAAGTTGAGTTTCTCGGATTCATCCTGACACCTCAAGGAGTCCGAATGGACTCGCGAAAGGTGGACGCCATCCTCAAATGGCAATCTCCTAGCTCGGTGAAGGGAGTTCAGAGCATGCTCGGCTTCGCCAATTTCTATCGAAGATTCATCCCGGAATTTTCCCGAACAGTCCAACCCATCACAGCTCTCCTAAAGAAAAACAAACGCTTTGAATGGACTCTTGAGGCCGAACAAGCCTTTCAGGACCTGAAAACCAAATTCACCTCTGCACCTGTATTGAAGCACCCGCACCCAGATCTCCCTTACATTGTGGAAACCGACGCATCCAGTTCGGCCATGGGAGCTGTCCTGTCGCAAAGAGACCCAGAAACTAACCAACTACACCCTGTGGCCTTTTGGTCCAGGAAATGTTCTCCTCCTGAAATCAACTACGCAATTACCGACAAAGAGTTACTGGCTATTAAATCTGCTTTCAAGGCTTGGCGTCACTACCTTCTCGGGGCAAGACACACCATCACCGTAATTATGGACCACAGAAATTTACAGTATTTAAAGACGGCCAAAGCTCAATCTTCACGAAAACTCCAATGGGCTCTATTCTTTGCAGAATTTGATTTTGTAATTACCTATCGCCCTGGCTGCAAGAATGGCAAAGCGGACGCCTTATCCCGGATTGGCATGGAAGAACCCAATTCGAGTTTAGAACCTGTGCCAATCATACCTGAACAAAGAATCTTAGGCCTAACTTCATTGCAAACTATTGAGGACATCCAAACGCAAGTAAAACAACTTCTAGACTCTTCAGCCTTACTGGAATGGAGTCAAAAGGGTCCTCATTGCACCGTTAAGGATGATTTACCCTACTTCCAGGAGCGGTTGTTTCTGCCAAGTAAAGAATTGCAAGAACTTGTTATTGCCCATCATCATGAATCATTAATGGAAGGACACCCTGGTATCGCTAAAACGGAGGAAAAAATCAAACGCCACTTCTGGTGGCCTTCTTGGTGAAAAGACATAAAGTCTTTTGTATTGTCTTGCGGAATTTGCGCCCAAAACAAGGGTCAAAAGAAAAGGCCAGCGGCCTACTTCAACCCTTGGATATTCCACCGGCACCAAGGCACACCTTGTCAATGGACTTTATAACTGACCTGCCTCCTTGTGCTGGTTACAACACTATCCTTGTAATTGTGGATCTATTCTCCAAAATGGCCCACTTTATCCCTTTAAAAGGCTTGCCTTCAGCTTCCACGTTGGCCAAGGAATTTCTGGAGAATATAGTTTGCATACATGGTTTCCCTTCCATATTAGTCTCGGATCGTGGAAGTCAATTTATCTCCCATTTTTGGACGAAGTGTTGCCAACTAGCACAAATAGATGTGTGGTTATCCACCAGCCACCACCCCCAGACCGACGGACAAACCGCGAGAACCAATCAGACTCTCGAGCAAAATCTTCGGTGCATGTTACACCAATCCGAGTCAAATTGGAAAGACATCTTGTGGATCGCAGAATATGCATACAACAATTCAGTGCATTCTGGAACCGGACAAACTCCTTTTTATACTTTGTATGGTCACCATCCTCGGACCTCTGACCTAGACCCACCTCTGACCCTGGAAATGCCCGCAGTAAATCATCTGCATTCCACAATAACCCGAGCCTTCAAAGAAGCTGCAACTCATTTACAGCAAGCCAAGAAAAAGTATAAAGAAAACGCTGATTTGCACCGAAGTAAAACTCCTCCTTACCAAGTAGGAGACCAGGTATGGCTAGCAACGAAACATTTACCCCTCAAGGGCCCGCGAACCTTCAATCCCAGATTCATAGGACCTTATCCCATCAAGGCTATAATCAATTCCGTGGCCTTTAAACTGGATTTACCGTCTAACATGCGTATTCATCCAGTTTTTCATGCATCACTTTTGAAGCCAGTACAACCAGGGACCCGACTGTCCAAGCCTCCAGACCCAGTTCAAATTGAAGGGGAATTAGAATTCGAAGTTAAAGACATTTTAGACTCCAAGGTGTTAAAGTCAAAACTCTTCTATCTTGTTGACTGGAAGAGATATGGACCTCAGGAGAGATCGTGGGAGCCTAGTAACCATGTTCACGCACCTCGATTAATACAAAGGTTCCACCGGAGATTTCCGAACAAGCCAAAACCCCCGGAGGGAACAACCTTGGGAGGGGCCATGAGGGGGGGTACTGTCATGATGCCTACCTCCAAGGAGCCAGGTCCAACCCAGCAACCCCAGAGGCAGGCATCATTCCCCCCACGGAAGTGCCAGCGGGCCCAAGCTGGGGCCCTTTGGACACAGTCCTGGCGCCTTAGGCGCCAGGCTCATGTTAGACCCCTTTCCTGGCACCTTAGGCGCCAGGCTCATAAAGCTAGACATGTGTTCAAGTGTTTTAATGTGCACTTACCTGATGCAGACCATGCTGCTACATCCAGGCCCTCTTGAGGCCTGAATGGAACTACTTTACCTGTGGGACTACTTTCCACCTGGGTGTGGTCGGGGAAGGATACATACCTGATCGGTGGAAGGATACATACCTGGAACTTCTTCCAAAGCTATTTAAACCACGCCCGATCAGCAACTCACGCTTCGCGTTGTTCTGCTCCTCGCAGCTGGACGCTCACCGTGTCAGCTCCTGCATCTGGACTTCAGCCACGCCTGTCAGCATCCTGGGTCGCCTGCAAAGGGAGATAAGAGAGAATTGGAGAGAAAGAAGACCTTACCAGCTAAAGCTGCATCACGGAGACATCACACCGACGATCCTGAAAGGGAAGACATCATTTTAAAAGCATTTCGCTTCGATCGCTGCAGCGCTGCATTTCACTCACCTTTCCTGGGCGCCTCCATCTTCAGCAGCGATCATCCGGATCCGCACCCACTTCTCATAGCCTAGAGAGAAAAAATCAAGAAAACAAGGTGAGAGAAGGAAGGGAATAGGAAAGGCTCAGTTTCCTTCTAAGACTTACCTGTTGGGTTATTCCTATTTCATTTCGGGTCCTGCCGCTTCCTGGCATTCCGGACCCCGGCCTCTATGGGGAAAAAAGACAAGGACATTGAATGAGCGAATGCAAAGACATTACCTGAACGCTCATCCAGAACTTACCTGTCATTTACTGGAACTGCACGTTTCACTTCGGGTCGGCGCCATATCTCCGGCATTCCGAACCCCGGCCCCTAAGGGGAAAAAAGACATAAGCATTAGCGCTTGCTGCAATAAGACAATGAACATTATTATTAAGCTTGAACTTTTGAACTTGCAACAGAACTCTTACAGCGCCTCACCTGAATAGTCAAGCTTATTTTGAACTCCCATCAAACCTCAATCCAGTGAAGTAACTGGGTTTCAACGCGCCCCTGCATCAGAAGCAGGATGGAGAACTCATCCTTCCAGACCCTAAGGTGAGACTTCACGGGGAATCGTGGAAGGGTATCATGGAGGGCTGGAAGGGAGTGGGAGGCTTGAGCATTATTCCATCAGTAGGTAATACTCCCTTTTCACGCACAGGGGAATATTCCTGCGAGCCAGAAAAGACCAGAATAGAGGGGCCCTTCCAGTCCATCTTCAGAGTCCTGCGCTTCACCACTGAAGAAGCATCAGCACTGAAAGCCAGACCTGCGCCTCTGTGGGAATCGGGTGAGCGTGATAGCGGCTCTGTGCAGCATAAAAGTGCACGCAAACAACAAACAAGCTCAGACTCTACGATGAACATACCGTTCCTCGCAGCAGTGGTCGTGGGACACCGCAGGAGGAGGAGGATAGTCAGGCCCAGAATTTTTACACCCAGGACCAGCCTTTTTGGGATGCCTGATGACCAGGTGTATGGGAGGTAAAGGTTTCCACCTCATATAATAGTCGACCTGGTGAGTGAGTGGGAGGATGACCTCACATCACCCAACCTGTGCTCCCAAGCACTGAGCCCCTTGGAAAAGGTGCTCAAGGTACAACACTTCTTGGCCACTGGTTCATTTCAGCGGACAAGTGCCATAGTGGGGGGGGTGTCACAGGACATGCAGTCACGCTGCTTACACCAGGTGTTGGCCATCATGACTGCACGCTCTTCAGCCCGCAGGCACATATACCTGCCCAGAACACCTGCAGAAAGGCAGGCTGCCGTCCAGGATTTTTATGGGGTGGCACACTTCCCCAAAGTGCTAGGTGCCAGTGATTGCACCCATGTGGCTCTACGTTCTCCCAGGGCAACTGAGCACATCTATAGAAACTGCAAGCACTGGCATTCCATCAACGTGCAGGTAGTATGTGATGCCAAGGGAATCATCACCTCAGTATATGCCAACTATCCAGGGTCCACCCATGACAGTTTCATTTACAGAATGTCACCCCTAAACCAGGACCTAGAAGCTGGGCGGCATGGCGATACATGGCTGCTTGGTGAGTATAAATGCCTCTGCACATGCATGCATGTCAGATACTGAGTAATGTCACAACCTCACTAATGATACCCATCATCACCTACCCAGGGGACAGTGCCTACCCTCTGAGCACCCACATGATGACGCCAATTCGGAACCCCACCACACCACCCGAGGTAAGATACAACACAGCCCATTGCAACCCGGGGCATAGTGGAGCGCACATTCAGAGTGCTCAAGTCACGCTTTCGCTCCCTTGACCGCTCTGGTGGGCAGCTGCTTTACGTGCCCCCAGTAGTGTGCAGGATCATAGTGGCAACATGTGTCCTGCACAACGTTGCAACCCGCCGGGGCCTGCCGGTGGACATGGTGGTGACCCCACATCCCCAACCACATGCACGGCCGCTGCGCATGGGAGGGGAAAGGGCACGTGGTGAGGCAGCCCGTACGCAGCTGGTGGCTAATTACTTCACCTAAAATCACACTCCTGTGGAGTGCACACAGCCCTGGCACATACCAGCTGACAATCAATGATGATGACATAAGGGACAGTCACCATAGCAGCCTGAGATTGGTCACCTGGAAGTGTTACATTGTGTGCATCCCTACCTACCAAAAGACAACCAATGCTGTGTCGCAAAAAGACACACATTTATGCTGCATGAATGACTACCGCCTTGCAAAATACAACATGAAAACAGCGCCATGTCACCCAACCCCTCCCCATCTCCGCTACGCAACACACCGTGGCATGTCATGCAATTGAAAGCAATTGAAAGCAAACAAAGGAATGCACAACACATGACACAAGTGTCACTAAGTGCTCTGTCCCAAATGGAAACAGGCCACAGACAATATGCTCCCAGTAATCAATAACAAACAGCACACATGACCAAATACTTACCAGCAACACAGGAGGAAACATTGACAAAATATGACAGTACCAAATCATAGTAGTGCAAGTCTTAAAACCTGAATAAGCCAGCACATCGACCCCTTCCAACTGCAGAGTGTTGCTGTCAGGCAAATGTGTCAGTGTACTGCATACAACATGAACTGCATCTGAAAAGGAGACAGTCTTGTGAAGACATGAAGAAGGTATCTGTGAATAATGAGGAAGACATGGATGCACAAGCACATATCAATACACCAGGCAGTGTTCAATACAACAACAATCCCCACTAGGGATGTACACACAGTTTTGACTACAGACTGCCCACACAGCTCATGGGAGCCCAATGTCACTGTGTAAGTCACTGTCACTTGGTCACACCCTTTTCAAGCCCATGGAAAGGGAAGCAGGAGGGGTGTGTGTGACAGGAACCCAAGCATCTAACCCAAAGACAGGACAAGCCTGCATGTGCCCAGCTGGAATACACAGTGGATGCCCACGGGAGACACACAAGGCAACACACTGTAAAAAAAAAAGAAAATCAAAAATGGCCATGTGGGGGACAGGGGGGAGGCCACCCAGGAGGTTTGAGGACAGGGTGCACACCAACACCCATCTGCGTGGATATTGCAAAAAAAAAAACCTCCATGGGCTCATGGCCTGCACGGCTACGCTATTGTGGGAGAACTGCTGCTGTCGCTCTCTTCACCCTCTGCTGCTGCATCAGGAGGTGGTGGTGCTATGGGAGGCAGCCCACGCAAAGCCCTGGTATGGTCCTCCATGGCAGCAAGCATGCGGGTGTTGAAGTTCTGATTCTGGAGGATGATAGTGCGGAGATCTCCATGGAGCACCTCACGGGTTGCCTGCATTTCTGCACGCATGGCCTTGCGTGATGCCCGGATCTCCTCCCGAGTTCACTGCAGCTCAGCTGAGAGCGAACGTGTGAGCTGCTCCAGCTGCTGTTCTGACCTTACATTTCGGGAAGCCTCAAGTTCACTTAGAGTTTGCCTGAAGAACTGGAGTTCTAACCTCAGGGCCTCCCTGTGGCCCTGTGACTCTACAGAAATGGCTTCGCGCAGAATCTCCAGTGCCGCCCGTCGGTCCCTGTTGGACGCCAACATGTCTTCCCTGTGTGATTGGCAAATGGAGTCTGTTGCCTGCTGTTGTTGCTCCATCTGCCTTTCAGGGGGGAGAGTGGAAGTGGCCGCCCTCTCCATTGCCTGAGCCATAATTTCAACCGATGCTCCCTGTTGTGCTGCTATACCGTACATGGAGTTTTCCCATACAGTATTACTTGGTGGCGTACGGCCACCACGTCGGCAGGCACCACACCTGTTTGAGGCAAGGCGATCTGCACCTTGCTGTGCCGGCACTGCCTGAGGCTGCAGGACTGCATTCCCCCTCTGATCTGCTGGCCCAGGAACAGGATCAGATGTTGTGGAGTGTGTCCCTGCATCCGTAACCGCCAAAGGCAGACGTTCCAACACTGACATCCCCATAGAGGGTTTTACCCCTGGTGCAGGTGGGTTGGACAGAACAGAATCCCTGCCAGAAACACTCACCTGCGACAGCACATAAGTCTCATCATCCGATTCAGCACCTGAATCATAGAGGTCTGGGGAGGTGCAACCAGAGACACCCCTGGACAGTATGGTCTGCAGTAAGATTGGGTTTTCACCCACCACCACACCACGTCCTCCACTGGTGCCTGGTTGTGCCTGAGATTCCTCCTGGGTCTGCACCACCTCCTCCACCTCAACAGCATCAAGTGCGTCATCATCTGCAAAAACATGAAAGACAACAAATGGAAACAGGCATGAGCACCATAGCACACACATAGGCCTGACACGCCAGAGGTCCAGTACATGATTTACACATGTCCCACATGACTATAACCCTGGCATGCATGCACTGTCAATGATTTGGAAGGGAAGGCAAAAAGCAGACACTGAGGAAACCAAGATGGAAAAGCAACACATTTGCTGCATGCTGGGTAGCACTGGCATCACACATTAGCCTCTGAGTGGCATGTCCAATACACATACATGACACATGCCAGCACATAGATGCCATGTAGCATAGCCATGGTACATTTCACAAGTACAGACATATGTCAGTGAATGAGTAATGTCACCCATCCATGTGAGATGGACATGATGAGATGAAAAATGCAAAATAGTGTGTCAAAATACGCATGTGCCACACACTGCAACACATCCAGTGTACAATGATACAGTGATGGCATGCAGATGGATACATCAATGGTTGGTCAGTTCAACATGACACAAAAAGACTATCATGTTCCACATTCAAACAGGCCCCAAATATTTTCCTGAGCAGGGCCTTACTCAATCAGCCTGAATGGTCTAATCATTCCCATAACAAGGTAATAAATGTGGCCCAATGTGGGGTGTAATCAATGACAGAAGCATGTCACATATGTCGCATTAGGGCTGAAAAATGCGTTCGAAAAATGGGAGAATTGAAACAATCAGGCTGAATGAACACAGAAAAATTCAGAACAATGTTGTTGCAAGATGACAGTTCAAGGGCAACTGCAGTAATGTTGCGCTAATTGGCTACTGTGGTCAGAAGGGATACTGTCATACCCAAATCCAAGGCCGCTGAATGTTTTGGAGGAAGCACCTGGGTGACCCATACCACTCAGGACTACACACCCTCACCTGGCACTCAATCTGAACACGTCACCCATGCAACATACACATGGATTACACACACATGCATGGGCACTCACCGGACAATCCTTTGTAATCAGGTAGGTCTCCCACGCCTTGGATCTGTTCCTCTGTGACGAAGGTTCCAGCAACAGACTCATGTTCAGTGAGTTGGTTGTCCTCTGGTGGAGACCCACCGCCAGTCACCAGAGTAGAGGCATGATTGGAAGCCAGCTTGTTCTTTGCTCTGCGTTTCAGGTCATTCCACCGCTTGTAGCAATCAGCTGTGCGCCTCACAAATCCAAGGGCACTAATGTGGTCCGCGATGGTCTGCCAGTGTGCCCTACGTTGACCATGTGTGGTCTTGCACCCTGCAGTCACCAACATTTTGTGGCTATGTGCCGACACATAGGCCACAAGTGCATCAAGTTCGGCGTCATTAAAGCTAGGCTTCCTTGACGTGCCGGAGTGTGTAGCCATGTCTGGGGTCTCAGCCTGTAGTGCCACAGCACCCTTCTTCTTCAAAGGTGGTGCGGATCCTGAGTGGCTTACACCGCTCTGGTCAGTAGGGGCAGAAGCGCAGATGGACTGGGTAACAGAAGCCTGTAAAGGCACAATGACCATAGGTCTTGGTGCAGGCATTGGCTGCAGGGTGATGTTGGCAGGGCCAACGTCGGTTTGATGGACCTGGACCGACACTGTCCCAGCTGGGAGACTCGGAGCTGGGGTGGATTGAGCTGCAGCTGCCCCTGCAGCCTCCCCATCCTGGCTACTTGGGGCAGCAGATGACATTGCTGCCCCAGATCCACGTGGCCTGGTGACAGCAACTTTCAACGCCACACGTGGCTTAGACTTGCTGACCTGGAAGTCAGCCTGGGAGTCATCCTGTGCCGGTTCAGGTGCCAAAATGGGCTGGTCCAACAAGGGCTGAGCTGGGATGGTGTCAGCTACGTTTCCCACAACTATTGGGGGGGGGCATGGGTGTCCCCGATTGGTCCTCCACACACAGGGTTCTAGGGGTTCTAGGGGCACCCTTCAAATGCTGGCCTACCTTGCCCACCACGCCCACCTTTTGGAGGTCAGCCACCTTTACCTCCCTTACTGCTTGGTTGCCTCCCAACCATGGCACTGATGTTGTTGTGCGTATGGGAGTTGCATTAAACAATTGTCCTGGGCAATTGGGGTGAAAGGGGTAGGGTACTAGATGGAATTCATACCCTAGTGCTCTGGCAAGGCTGTATGCCCCAGAGGCAGGCATCATTCCCCCCACGGAAGTGCCAGCGGGCCCAAGCTGGGGCCCTTTGGACACAGTCCTGGCGCCTTAGGCGCCAGGCTCATGTTAGACCCCTGTCCTGGCGCCTTAGGCGCCAGGCTCATAAAGCTAGACATGTGTTCAAGTGTTTTAATGTGCACTTACCTGATGCAGACCATGCTGCTACATCCAGGCCCTCTTGAGGCCTGAATGGAACTACTTTACCTGTGGGACTACTTTCCACCTGGGTGTGGTCGGGGAAGGATACATACCTGATCGGTGGAAGGATACATACCTGGAACTTCTTCCAAAGCTATTTAAACCACGCCCGATCAGCAACTCACGCTTCGCGTTGTTCTGCTCCTCGCAGCTGGACGCTCTGCGTGTCAACTCCCGCATCTGGACTTCAGCCACGCCTGTCAGTATCCTGGGTCGCCTGCAAAGGGAGATAAGAGAGAATTGGAGAGAAAGAAGACCTTACCAGCTAAAGCTGCATCACGGAGACATCACACCGACGATCCTGAAAGGGAAGACATCATTTTAAAAGCATTTCGCTTCGATCGCTGCAGCGCTGCATTTCACTCACCTTTCCTGGGCGCCTCCATCTTCAGCAGCGATCATCCGGATCCGCACCCACTTCTCATAGCCTAGAGAGAAAAAATCAAGAAAACAAGGTGAGAGAAGGAAGGGAATAGGAAAGGCTCAGTTTCCTTCTAAGACTTACCTGTTGGGTTATTCCCATTTCATTTCGGGTCCTGCCGCTTCCTGGCATTCCGGACCCCGGCCTCTATGGGGAAAAAAGACAAGGACATTGAATGAGCGAATGCAAAGACATTACCTGAACGCTCATCCAGAATTTACCTGTCATTTACTGGAACTGCACGTTTCACTTCGGGTCGGCGCCATATCTCCGGCATTCCGAACCCCGGCCCCTAAGGGGAAAAAAGACATAAGCATTAGCGCTTGCTGCAATAAGACAATGAACATTATTATTAAGCTTGAACTTTTGAACTTGCAACAGAACTCTTACAGCGCCTCACCTGAATAGTCAAGCTTATTTTGAACTCCCATCAAACCTCAATCCAGTGAAGTAACTGGGTTTCAACGCGCCCCTGCATCAGAAGCAGGATGGAGAACTCATCCTTCCAGACCCTAAGGTGAGACTTCACAGGGAATCGTGGAAGGGTATCGTGGAGGGCTGGAAGGGAGTGGGAGGCTTGAGCATTATTCCATCAGTAGGTAATACTCCCTTTTCACGCACAGGGTATTCCTGCGAGCCAGAAAAGACCAGAGTAGAGGGGCCCTTCCAGTCCATCTTCAGAGTCCTGCGCTTCACCACTGAAGAAGCATCAGCACACGAAGCCAGACCTGCGCCTCCGTGGGAATCAGGTGAGCGTGACAGAACGCGAAGCCTACCCACAATTTCCCACCCGGGCGCTATGGAGACTTCCGAGACAGATCAGCTGGCCCAGCTTTTGGGGGAATTACGGGCAGAAGTGCACTCAGCCCGCCAGGAGACTAACGCTCTCAAAAGAGAACTGATCCTATCAAAGGAAAGAACAGATGACCTGGCCAAAAGGTTATTGCAGGCCCAGGCAGGGCACACTCCTTTACCTAATTCCGGAGGTACTTCCACATCAATGGGTTTGAATAACCCGGTTCAAATCAATCTACCTGGACACATGCCTTTGGCCCCGCCTGAACGTTTTGGGGGGGATCCCAAGAAATATGCCGTCTTTATGAACCAATGTCGTTTACACTTTCTATGCAGACCCGGGGCCTTCCCTAACGACCAGACCAAGGTAGCCTTTATACTATCTTACCTCACTGGCAGTGCTGCCGATTGGTCTATTCCATTGGTAAATCAGGATGATCCCATTCTCCAGGATTTTCAGGGCTTCCAGGCCAGCATGGAAAGATTGTTTGCTCGACACTCTCAAGGACAGGCCCTTGATAACGAACTGCTATCCTTACGACAAGGTAATCAGGATCTCCTGTCCTACGTTGCCACCTTTAATAGACTGGTTGTGGAAACTGGATGGCCAGAAAACAAAAGGATCACATTGTTTCATCGAGGCCTGCGCGGAGAGCTTAAGGATGTTCTAGCTCAGATTGTAAATCTACCCCAGGTCTGCGCAGACTACATAGACTTGGTGGTTCAACTTGATCACAGACTTCAAAATAGAAAAGCAGATCGGTTCAAGTACGAAACCCGAGTACCGATCAAAACCCACGCTAACTCCAAGAGTCCCGACGTATCCGAACCTATGCAAATCGGCGGTGTTAAAGGACCATTAACGCAGGAGGAACGAGAGAGAAGGCGGCAAATGCAACTTTGTCTGTATTGCGGGACTTCCGGTCACTTTCTTCGAAATTGTCCGGTTAAACCACCTAAGAAGGTGGTTGGAGCCACTGATAACGATTTATTGACACCTGATTCGGGAAACGACCTAGCCCGACAAGCGTAGGGGTCTGCTTGCCGAGCTTGAAAACAAACTCTTTGACCTCGCATTTTGTCATGCCAATGGTGCTCGTGGACCCAAAACAGCCTCAGCAGTTGCATGCTATAAAAGCGTACATTGACAGTGGAGCTATTGGAAATAACATAGACTGTGAATTGGCTTCTAGGATTAAGCTCCCTCTCCGCCCGAAAGTAACCCAAGATGTCATTACTACAGTAGATGGAACCGAAATAGCCTCAGGGCCTGTAACGCATTCCACTGTTGAAGTGACACTGGTGGGTCAGGATGGACATCGGGAAGCAATTGTGTTTGATGTGATCAAGGCCCCACAATTTCAAGTAATCCTTGGAATTTCTTGGTTAGAAACACATAATCCCAGAATTGACTGGCGAGCAAAGAAGATAAGTTTTCCTGATTGTGAACCAACTTGTTATCTAAGAAATTCAGTTATGGGTCTAGCCTCAGCAACTTCCACCCCTGTATAGCTACCGTCAGAATACCAAGAATTCCAAGACGTTTTTTCAGAAGGAACAGGCTAACACGTTACCTCCCCATCGGTCTTATGATTGCCAAATCGATCTGGTACCCAATGCTCAACTACCTTGTAGTAGGATTTATGCTCTTACGGAACCTGAGAACCTGCATCTGCGTCAGTATTTAGATCAGTACCTAGCCAATGGTTTTATTCGCCCGTCCAAGTCTCCTGTCTCCTCAGTTCTGTTCTTCGTGCCGAAAAAAGAGGGCGACCTTAGAACATGTATAGACTATCGCGCCCTAAATCAAATAACAATTAAGAATCGTTATCCTCTGCCCCTGATCCCTGAGCTTATCGACCAAGTGAAAGACGCTTGTGTGTACACCAAGTTAGATCTCCGAGGAGCTTATCACCTTGTGCGTATAAAAGAAGGCGACGAATGGAAGACTGCATTCCGCACCAAATTTGGGCTCTTCGAATATCAGGTGATGCCCTTCGGTTTGTGCAATGCACCTGCCGCCTTTCAGTACTTTATGAATGATGTTCTTCGGGAACTTATCAATGTATGTGTCATTGTTTATATTGACGACATCCTGGTGTACTCTTCTTCAGAATCCGATCACAGAAAACATGTTAGGGCAGTTCTTGAGAAATTGCGCTAGCACATACTATTTGCAAAGCTCGAAAAATGCGTTTTTCATACCACAGAAGTTGAGTTTCTCGGATTCATCCTGACACCTCAAGGAGTCCGAATGGACTCGCGAAAGGTGGACGACATCCTCAAATGGCCATCTCCTAGCTCGGTGAAGGGAGTTCAGAGCATGCTCGGCTTCGCCAATTTCTATCGAAGATTCATCCCGGAATTTTCCCGAACAGTCCAACCCATCACAGCTCTCCTAAAGAAAAACAAACGCTTTGAATGGACTCTTGACGCCGAACAAGCCTTTCAGGACCTGAAAACCAAATTCACCTCTGCACCTGTATTGAAGCACCCGCACCCAGATCTCCCTTACATTGTGGAAACCGACGCATCCAGTTCGGCCATGGGAGCTGTCCTGTTGCAAAGAGACCCAGAAACTAACCAACTACACCCTGTGGCCTTTTGGTCCAGGAAATTTTCTCCTCCTGAAATCAACTACGCAATTACCGACAAAGAGTTACTGGCTATTAAATCTGCTTTCAAGGCTTGGCGTCACTACCTTCTCGGGGCAAGACACACCATCACCGTAATTACGGACCACAGAAATTTACAGTATTTAAAGACGGCCAAAGCTCAATCTTCACGACAACTCCGATGGGCTCTATTCTTTGCGGAATTTGATTTTGTAATTACCTATCACCCTGGCTGCAAGAATGGCAAAGCGGACGCCTTATCCCGGATTGGCATGGAAGAACCCAATTCGAGTTTAGAACCTGTGCCAATCATACCTGAACAAAGAATCTTAGGCCTAACTTCATTGCAAACTATTGAGGACATCCAAACGCAAGTAAAACAACTTCTAGACTCTTCAGCCTTACTGGAATGGAGTCAAAAGGGTCCTCATTGCACCGTTAAGGATGATTTACCCTACTTCCAGGAGCGGTTGTTTCTGCCAAGTAAAGAATTGCAAGAACTTGTTATTGCCCATCATCATGAATCATTAATGGAAGGACACCCTGGTATCGCTAAAACGGAGGAAAAAAGCAAACGCCACTTCTGGTGGCCTTCTTGGAGAAAAGACATAAAGGCCCTCATTACAACTCAGGCGGTAAGGGGTTTACGGCGCCGTAAACAGCGCCGACCCTTACCGCCTGAGTACGAGGTCCCTTAGCGCCATGGCGGATTTAACACCTGCTTTTAGCAGGTGTTAAAATCCATGGCGCTAAGGGACCATGGAGTTAATTACGCCACCGTAATTTACGGTGGCGTAATTAACGCCTTCCCCACTCCCATTATGCCCTATGGGGCAAAAATGGGAATGGGGAAGGGTAAATGGGGATTGGGGACTTACCGCCCCGCCAAGGTCGGAATGGGGCGGTAAGTCCGCCAACCACCATGGCGTAAACCTAGTTTACGCCATGGTGGTAAAGTCACGGCCCAGGCGGTAACTTACCGCCTGGGTCGTAATGAGGCCCAAAGTCTTTTGTATTGTCTTGCGGAATTTGCACCCAAAACAAGGGTCAAAAGAAAAGGCCAGCGGCCTACTTCAACCCTTGGATATTCCACCGGAACCGAGGCACACCTTGTCAATGGACTTTATAACTGACCTGCCTCCTTGTGCTGGTTACAACACTATCCCTGTAATTGTGGATCTATTCTCCAAAATGGCCCACTTTATCCCTTTAAAAGGCTTGCCTTCAGCTTCCACCTTGGCCAAGGAATTTCTGGAGAATATAGTTCGCATACATGGTTTCCCTTCCATATTAGTCTCGGATCGTGGAAGTCAATTTATCTCCCATTTTTGGAAGAAGTGTTGCCAACTAGCACAAATAGATGTGTGGTTATTCACCAGCCACCACCCCCAGACCGACGGACAAATCGCGAGAACCAATCAGTCTCTCGAGCAATATCTTCGGTGCATGTTACACCAATCCGAGTCAAATTGGAAAGACATCCTGTGGATCGCAGAATATGCATACAACAATTCAGTGCATTCTGGAACCGGACAAACTCCTTTTTATACTTTGTATGGTCACCATCCTCGGACCTCTGACCTAGACCCACCTCTGACCCTGGAAATGCCCGCAGTAAATCATCTGCATTCCACAATAACCCGAGCCTTCAAAGAAGCTGCAACTCATTTACAGCAAGCCAAGAAAAAGTATAAAGAAAACGCTGATTTGCACCGAAGTAAAACTCCTCCTTACCAAGTAGGAGACCAGGTATGGCTAGCAACGAAACATTTACCCCTCAAGGGCCCGCGAACCTTCAATCCCAGATTCATAGGACCTTATCCCATCAAGGCTATAATCAATCCCGTGGCTTTTAAACTGGATTTACCGTCTAACATGCGTATTCATCCAGTGTTTCAGGCATCACTTTTGAAGCCAGTACAACCAGGGACCCGACTGTCCAAGCCTCCAGACCCAGTTCAAATTGAAGGGGAATTAGAATTCGAAGTTAAAGACATTTTAGACTCCAAGGTGTTAAAGTCAAAACTCTTCTATCTTGTTGACTGGAAGAGATATGGACCTCAGGAGAGATCGTGGGAGCCTAGTAACCATGTTCACGCACCTCGATTAATACAAAGGTTCCACCGGAGATTTCCGAACAAGCCAAAACCCCCGGAGGGAACAACCTTGGGAGGGGCCTTGAGGGGGGGTACCGTCATGATGCCTACCTCCAAGGAGCCAGGTCCAACCCAGCAACCCCAGAGGCAGGCATCATTCCCCCCACGGAAGTGCCAGCGGGCCCAAGCTGGGGCCCTTTGGACACAGTCCTGGCGCCTTAGGCGCCAGGCTCATGTTAGACCCCTGTCCTGGCACCTTAGGCGCCAGGCTCATAAAGCTAGACATGTGTTCAAGTGTTTTAATGTGCACTTACCTGATGCAGACCATGCTGCTACATCCAGGCCCTCTTGAGGCCTGAATGGAACTACTTTACCTGTGGGACTAATTTCCACCTGGGTGTGGTCGGGGAAGGATACATACCTGATCAGTGGAAGGATACATACCTGGAACTTCTTCCAAAGCTATTTAAACCACGCCCGATCAGCAACTCACGCTTCGCGTTGTTCTGCTCCTCGCAGCTGGACGCTCACCGTGTCAGCTCCTGCATCTGGACTTCAGCCACGCCTGTCAGCATCCTGGGTCGCCTGCAAAGGGAGATAAGAGAGAATTGGAGAGAAAGAAGACCTTACCAGCTAAAGCTGCATCACGGAGACATCACACCGACGATCCTGAAAGGGAAGACATCATTTTAAAAGCATTTCGCTTCGATCGCTGCAGCGCTGCATTTCACTCACCTTTCCTGGGCGCCTCCATCTTCAGCAGCGATCATCCGGATCCGCACCCACTTCTCAGAGCCTAGAGAGAAAAAGACAAGAAAACAAGGTGAGAGAAGGAAGGGAATAGGAAAGGCTCAGTTTCATTCTAAGACTTACCTGTTGGGTTATTCCCATTTCATTTCGGGTCCTGCCGCTTCCTGGCATTCCGGACCCCGGCCCCTACGGGGAAAAAAGACAAGGACATTGAATGAGCGAATGCAAAGACATTACCTGAACGCTCATCCAGAACTTACCTGTCATTTACTGGAACTGCACGTTTCACTTCGGGTCGGCGCCATATCTCCGGCATTCCGAACCCCGGCCCCTAAGGGGAAAAAAGACATAAGCATTAGCGCTTGCTGCAATAAGACAATGAACATTATTATTAAGCTTGAACTTTTGAACTTGCAACAGAACTCTTACAGCGCCTCACCTGAATAGTCAAGCTTATTTTGAACTCCCATCAAACCTCAATCCAGTGAAGTAACTGGGTTTCAACGCGCCCCTGCATCAGAAGCAGGATGGAGAACTCATCCTTCCAGACCCTAAGGTGAGACTTCACGGGGAATCGTGGAAGGGTATCGTGGAGGGCTGGAAGGGAGTGGGAGGCTTGAGCATTATTCCATCAGTAGGTAATACTCCCTTTTCACGCACAGGGGAATATTCCTGCGAGCCAGAAAATACCAGAATAGAGGGGCCCTTCCAGTCCATCTTCAGAGTCCTGCGCTTCACCACTGAAGAAGCATCAGCACTCAAAGCCAGACCTGCGCCTCCGTGGGAATCGGGTGAGCGTGATAGCGGCTCTGTGCAGCATAAAAGTGCACGCAAACAACAAACAAGCTCAGACTCTACGATGAACATACCGTTCCTCGCAGCAGTGGTCGTGGGACACCGCAGGAGGAGGAGGATAGTCAGGCCCAGAATTTTTACACCCAGGACCAGCCTTTTTGGGATGCCTGATGACCAGGTGTATGGGAGGTAAAGGTTTCCACCTCATATAATAGTCGACCTGGTGAGTGAGTGGGAGGATGACCTCACATCACCCACCCTGTGCTCCCAAGCACTGAGCCCCTCGGAAAAGGTGCTCAAGGTACAACACTTCTTGGCCACTGGTTCATTTCAGCGGACAAGTGCCATAGTGGGGGGGGGTGTCACAGGACATGCAGTCACGCTGCTTACACCAGGTGTTGGCCATCATGACTGCACGCTCTTCAGTCCGCAGGCACATATACCTGCCCAGAACACCTGCAGAAAGGCAGGCTGCCGTCCAGGATTTTTATGGGGTGGCACACTTCCCCAAAGTGCTAGGTGCCATTGATTGCACCCATGTGGCTCTACGTTCTCCCAGGGCAACTGAGCACATCTATAGAAACTGCAAGCACTGGCATTCTATCAACGTGCAGGTAGTATGTGATGCCAAGGGAATCATCACCTCAGTATATGCCAACTATCCAGGGTCCACCCATGACAGTTTCATTTACAGAATGTCACCCCTAAACCAGGACCTAGAAGCTGGGCGGCATGGGGATACATGGCTGCTTGGTGAGTATAAATGCCTCTGCACATGCATGCATGTCAGATACTGAGTAATGTCACAACCTCACTAATGATACCCATCATCACCTACCCAGGGGACAGTGCCTACCCTCTGAGCACCCACATGATGACGCCAATTCGGAACCCCACCACACCACCCAAGGTAAGATACAACACAGCCCATTGCAACCCGGGGCATAGTGGAGCGCACATTCAGAGTGCTCAAGTCACGCTTTCGCTCCCTTGACCGCTCTGGTGGGCAGCTGCTTTACGCGCCCCCAGTAGTGTGCAGGATCATAGTGGTAGCATGTGTCCTGCACAACGTTGCAACCCGCCGGGGCCTGCCGGTGGACATGGTGGTGCCCCCACATCCCCAACCACATGCACGGCCGCTGCGCATGGGAGGGGAAAGGGCACGTGGTGAGGCAGCCCGTACGCAGCTGGTGGCTAATTACTTCACCTAAAATCACACTCCTGTGGAGTGCACACAGCCCTGGCACATACCAGCTGACAATCAAAGATGATGACATAAGGGACAGTCACCATAGCAGCCTGAGATTGGTCACCTGGAAGTGTTACATTGTGTGCATCCCTACCTACCAAAAGACAACCAATGCTGTGTCGCAAAAAGACACACATTTATGCTGCATGAATGACTACCGCCTTGCAAAATACAACATGAAAACAGCGCCATGTCACCCAACCCCTCCCCATCTCCGCTACGCAACACACCGTGGCATGTCATGCAATTGAAAGCAATTGAAAGCAAACAAAGGAATGCACAACACATGACACAAGTGTCACTAAGTGCTCTGTCCCAAATGGAAACAGGCCACAGACAATATGCTCCCAGTAATCAATAACAAACAGCACACATGACCAAATACTTACCAGCAACACAATACAGCAACACAGGAGGAAACATTGACAAAATATGACAGTACCAAATCATAGTAGTGCAAGTCTTTAAACCTGAATAAGCCAGCACATCGACCCCTTCCAACTGCAGAGTGTTGCTGTCAGGCAAATGTGTCAGTGTACTGCATACAACATGAACTGCATCTGAAAAGGAGACAGTCTTGTGAAGACATGAAGAAGGTATCTGTGAATAATGAGGAAGACATGGATGCACAAGCACATATCAATACACCAGGCAGTGTTCAATACAACAACAATCCCCACTAGGGATGTACACACAGTTTTGACTACAGACTGCCCACACAGCTCATGGGAGCCCAATGTCACTGTGTAAGTCACTGTCACTTGGTCACACACTTTGCAAGCCCATGGAAAGGGAAGCAGGAGGGGTGTGTGTGACAGGAACCCAAGCATCTAACCCAAATACAGGACAAGCCTGCATGTGCCCAGCTGGAATACACAGTGGATGCCCACGGGAGACACACAAGGCAACACACTGTAAAGAAAAAAAAAAAGAAAATCAAAAATGGCCATGTGGGGGACAGGGGGGAGGCCACCCAGGAGGTTTGAGGACAGGGTGCACACCAACACCCATCTGCGTGGATATTGCATAAAAAAAAACCTCCATGGGCTCATGGCCTGCACGGCTACGCTATTGTGGGAGAACTGCTGCTGTCGCTCTCTTCACCCTCTGCTGCTGCATCAGGAGGTGGTGGTGCTATGGGAGGCAGCCCACGCAAAGCCCTGGTATGGTCCTCCATGGCAGCAAGCATGCGGGTGTTGAAGTTCTGATTCTGGAGGATGATAGTGCGGAGATCTCCATGGAGCACCTCACGGGTTGCCTGCATTTCTGCACGCATGGCCTTGCGTGATGCCCGGATCTCCTCCCGAGTTCACTGCAGCTCAGCTGAGAGCGAACGTGTGAGCTGCTCCAGCTGCTGTTCTGACCTTACTTTTCGGGAAGCCTCAAGTTCACTTAGAGTTTGCCTGAAGAACTGGAGTTCTAACCTCAGGGCCTCCCTATGGCCCTGTGACTCTACAGAAATGGCTTCGCGCAGAATCTCCAGTGCCGCCCGTCGGTCCCTGTTGGACGCCAACATGTCTTCCCTGTGTGATTGGCAAATGGAGTCTGTTGCCTGCTGTTGTTGCTCCATCTGCCTTTCAGGGGGGAGAGTGGAAGTGGCCGCCCTCTCCATTGCCTGAGCCATAATTTCAACCGATGCTCCCTGTTGTGCTGCTATACCGTACATGGAGTTTTCCCATACAGTATTACTTGGTGGCGTACGGCCACCACGTCGGCAGGCACCACACCTGTTTGAGGCAAGGCGATCTGCACCTTGCTGTGCCGGCACTGCCTGAGGCTGCAGGACTGCATTCCCCCTCTGATCTGCTGGCCCAGGAACAGGATCAGATGTTGTGGAGTGTGTCCCTGCATCCGTAACCGCCAAAGGCAGACGTTCCAACACTGACATCCCCATAGAGGGTTTTACCCCTGGTGCAGGTGGGTTGGACAGAACAGAATCCCTGCCAGAAACACTCACCTGCGACAGCACATAAGTCTCATCATCCGATTCAGCACCTGAATCATAGAGGTCTGGGGAGGTGCAACCAGAGACACCCCTGGACAGTATGGTCTGCAGTAAGATTGGGTTTTCACCCACCACCACACCACATCCTCCACTGGTGCCTGGTTGTGCCTGAGATTCCTCCTGGGTCTGCACCACCTCCTCCACCTCAACAGCATCAAGTGCGTCATCATCTGCAAAAACATGAAAGACAACAAATGGAAACAGGCATGAGCACCATAGCACACACATAGGCCTGACACGCCAGAGGTCCAGTACATGATTTACACATGTCCCACATGACTATAACCCTGGCATGCATGCACTGTCAATGATTTGGAAGGGAAGGCAAAAAGCAGACACTGAGGAAACCAAGATGGAAAAGCAACACATTTGCTGCATGCTGGGTAGCACTGGCATCACACATTAGCCTCTGAGTGGCATGTCCAATACACATACATGACACATGCCAGCACATAGATGCCATGTAGCATAGCCATGGTACATTTCACAAGTACAGACATATGTCAGTGAATGAGTAATGTCACCCATCCATGTGAGATGGACATGATGAGATGAAAAATGCAAAATAGTGTGTCAAAATACGCATGTGCCACACACTGCAACACATCCAGTGTACAATGATACAGTGATGACATGCAGATGGATACATCAATGGTTGGTCAGTTCAACATGACACAAAAAGACTATCATGTTCCACATTCAAACAGGCCCCAAATATTTTCCTGAGCAGGGCCTTACTCAATCAGCCTGAATGGTCTAATCATTCCCATAACAAGGTAATAAATGTGGCCCAATGTGGGGTGTAATCAATGACAGAAGCATGTCACATATGTCGCATTAGGGCTGAAAAATGCGTTCGGAAAATGGGAGAATTGAAACAATCAGGCTGAATGAACACAGAAAAATTCAGAACAATGTTGTTGCAAGATGACAGTTCAAGGGCAACTGCAGTAATGTTGCGCTAATTGGCTACTGTGGTCAGAAGGGATACTGTCATACCCAAATCCAAGGCCGC
This sequence comes from Ambystoma mexicanum, assembly GCF_040938575.1. Lineage (NCBI taxonomy): Eukaryota > Metazoa > Chordata > Amphibia > Caudata > Ambystomatidae > Ambystoma > Ambystoma mexicanum. Next base: position 911,257,273 of record NC_090933.1, on the reverse strand, counting down.
TGAATGTTTTGGAGGAAGCACCTGGGTGACCCATACCACTCAGGACTACACACCCTCACCTGGCACTCAATCTGAACACGTCACCCATGCAACATACACATGGATTACACACACATGCATGGGCACTCACCGGACAATCCTTTGTAATCAGGTAGGTCTCCCACGCCTTGGATCTGTTCCTCTGTGACGAAGGTTCCAGCAACAGACTCATGTTCAGTGAGTTGGTTGTCCTCTGGTGGAGACCCACCGCCAGTCACCAGAGTAGAGGCATGATTGGAAGCCAGCTTGTTCTTTGCTCTGCGTTTCAGGTCATTCCACCGCTTGTAGCAATCAGCTGTGCGCCTCACAAATCCAAGGGCACTAATGTGGTCCGCGATGGTCTGCCAGTGTGCCCTACGTTGACCATGTGTGGTCTTGCACCCTGCAGTCACCAACATTTTGTGGCTATGTGCCGACACATAGGCCACAAGTGCATCAAGTTCGGCGTCATTAAAGCTAGGCTTCCTTGACGTGCCGGAGTGTGTAGCCATGTCTGGGGTCTCAGCCTGTAGTGCCACAGCACCCTTCTTCTTCAAAGGTGGTGCGGATCCTGAGTGGCTTACACCGCTCTGGTCAGTAGGGGCAGAAGCGCAGATGGACTGGGTAACAGAAGCCTGTAAAGGCACAATGACCATAGGTCTTGGTGCAGGCATTGGCTGCAGGGTGATGTTGGCAGGGCCAACGTCGGTTTGATGGACCTGGACCGACACTGTCCCAGCTGGGAGACTCGGAGCTGGGGTGGATTGAGCTGCAGCTGCCCCTGCAGCCTCCCCATCCTGGCTACTTGGGGCAGCAGATGACATTGCTGCCCCAGATCCACGTGGCCTGGTGACAGCAACTTTCAACGCCACACGTGGCTTAGACTTGCTGACCTGGAAGTCAGCCTGGGAGTCATCCTGTGCCGGTTCAGGTGCCAAAATGGGCTGGTCCAACAAGGGCTGAGCTGGGATGGTGTCAGCTACGTTTCCCACAACTATTGGGGGGGGCATGGGTGTCCCCGATTGGTCCTCCACACACAGGGTTCTAGGGGTTCTAGGGGCACCCTTCAAATGCTGGCCTACCTTGCCCACCACGCCCACCTTTTGGAGGTCGGCCACCTTTACCTCCCTTACTGCTTGGTTGCCTCCCAACCATGGCACTGATGTTGTTGTGCGTATGGGAGTTGCATTAAACAATTGTCCTGGGCAATTGGGGTGAAAGGGGTAGGGTACTAGATGGAATTCATACCCTAGTGCTCTGGCAAGGCTGTATGCCCCAGAGGCAGGCATCATTCCCCCCACGGAAGTGCCAGCGGGCCCAAGCTGGGGCCCTTTGGACACAGTCCTGGCGCCTTAGGCGCCAGGCTCATGTTAGACCCCTGTCCTGGCGCCTTAGGCGCCAGGCTCATAAAGCTAGACATGTGTTCAAGTGTTTTAATGTGCACTTACCTGATGCAGACCATGCTGCTACATCCAGGCCCTCTTGAGGCCTGAATGGAACTACTTTACCTGTGGGACTACTTTCCACCTGGGTGTGGTCGGGGAAGGATACATACCTGATCGGTGGAAGGATACATACCTGGAACTTCTTCCAAAGCTATTTAAACCACGCCCGATCAGCAACTCACGCTTCGCGTTGTTCTGCTCCTCGCAGCTGGACGCTCTGCGTGTCAACTCCCGCATCTGGACTTCAGCCACGCCTGTCAGTATCCTGGGTTGCCTGCAAAGGGAGATAAGAGAGAATTGGCTAGAAAGAAGACCTTACCAGCTAAAGCTGCATCACGGAGACATCACACCGACGATCCTGAAAGGGAAGACATCATTTTAAAAGCATTTCGCTTCGATCGCTGCAGCGCTGCATTTCACTCACCTTTCCTGGGCGCCTCCATCTTCAGCAGCGATCATCCGGATCCGCACCCACTTCTCATAGCCTAGAGAGAAAAAATCAAGAAAACAAAGTGAGAGAAGGAAGGGAATAGGAAAGGCTCAGTTTCCTTCTAAGACTTACCTGTTGGGTTATTCCCATTTCATTTCGGGTCCTGCCGCTTCCTGGCATTCCGGACCCCGGCCTCTATGGGGAAAAAAGACAAGGACATTGAATGAGCGAATGCAAAGACATTACCTGAACGCTCATCCAGAACTTACCTGTCATTTACTGGAACTGCACGTTTCACTTCGGGTCGGCGCCATATCTCCGGCATTCCGAACCCCGGCCCCTAAGGGGAAAAAAGACATAAGCATTAGCGCTTGCTGCAATAAGACAATGAACATTATTATTAAGCTTGAACTTTTGAACTTGCAACAGAACTCTTACAGCGCCTCACCTGAATAGTCAAGCTTATTTTGAACTCCCATCAAACCTCAATCCAGTGAAGTAACTGGGTTTCAACGCGCCCCTGCATCAGAAGCAGGATGGAGAACTCATCCTTCCAGACCCTAAGGTGAGACTTCACGGGGAATCGTGGAAGGGTACGGAGGGCTGGAAGGGAGTGGGAGGCTTGAGCATTATTCCATCAGTAGGTAATACTCCCTTTTCACGCACAGGGTATTCCTGCGAGCCAGAAAAGACCAGAGTAGAGGGGCCCTTCCAGTCCATCTTCAGAGTCCTGCGCTTCACCACTGAAGAAGCATCAGCACACGAAGCCAGACCTGCGCCTCCGTGGGAATCAGGTGAGCGTGACAGAACGCGAAGCCTACCCACAATTTCCCACCCGGGCGCTATGGAGACTTCCGAGACAGATCAGCTGGCCCAGCTTTTGGGGGAATTACGGGCAGAAGTGCACTCAGCCCGCCAGGAGACTAACGCTCTCAAAAGAGAACTGATCCTATCAAAGGAAAGAACAGATGACCTGGCCAAAAGGTTATTGCAGGCCCAGGCAGGGCACACTCCTTTACCTAATTCCGGAGGTACTTCCACATCAATGGGTTTGAATAACCCGGTTCAAATCAATCTACCTGGACACATGCCTTTGGCCCCGCCTGAACGTTTTGGGGGGGATCCCAAGAAATATGCCGTCTTTATGAACCAATGTCGTTTACACTTTCTATGCAGACCCGGGGCCTTCCCTAACGACCAGACCAAGGTAGCCTTTATACTATCTTACCTCACTGGCAGTGCTGCCGATTGGTCTATTCCATTGGTAAATCAGGATGATCCCATTCCCCAGGATTTTCAGGGCTTCCAGGCCAGCATGGAAAGATTGTTTGCTCGACACTCTCAAGGACAGGCCCTTGATAACGAACTGCTATCCTTACGACAAGGTAATCAGGATCTCCTGTCCTACGTTGCCACCTTTAATAGACTGGTTGTGGAAACTGGATGGCCAGAAAACAAAAGGATCACATTGTTTCATCGAGGCCTGCGCGGAGAGCTTAAGGATGTTCTAGCTCAGATTGTAAATCTACCCCAGGTCTGCGCAGACTACATAGACTTGGTGGTTCAACTTGATCACAGACTTCAAAATAGAAAAGCAGATCGGTTCAAGTACGAAACCCGAGTACCGATCAAAACCCACGCTAACTCCAAGAGTCCCGACGTATCCGAACCTATGCAAATCGGCGGTGTTAAAGGACCATTAACGCAGGAGGAACGAGAGAGAAGGCGGCAAATGCAACTTTGTCTGTATTGCGGGACTTCCGGTCACTTTCTTCGAAATTGTCCGGTTAAACCACCTAAGAAGGTGGTTGGAGCCACTGATAACGATTTATTGACACCTGATTCGGGAAACGACCTAGCCCGACAAGCGTAGGGGTCCGCTTGCCGAGCTTGAAAACAAACTCTTTGACCTCGCATTTTGTCATGCCAATGGTGCTCGTGGACCCAAAACAGCCTCAGCAGTTGCATGCTATAAAAGCGTACATCGACAGTGGAGCTATTGGAAATAACATAGACTGTGAATTGGCTTCTAGGATTAAGCTCCCTCTCCGCCCGAAAGTAACCCAAGATGTCATTACTACAGTAGATGGAACCGAAATAGCCTCAGGGCCTGTAACGCATTCCACTGTTGAAGTGACACTGGTGGGTCAGGATGGACATCGGGAAGCAATTGTGTTTGATGTGATCAAGGCCCCACAATTTCAAGTAATCCTTGGAATTCCTTGGTTAGAAACACATAATCCCAGAATTGACTGGCGAGCAAAGAAGATAAGTGTTCCTGATTGTGAACCAACTTGTTATCTAAGAAATTCAGTTATGGGTCTAGCCTCAGCAACTTCCACCCCTGTACAGCTACCGTCAGAATACCAAGAATTCCAAGACGTTTTTTCAGAAGGAACAGGCTAACACGTTACCTCCCCATCGGTCTTATGATTGCCAAATCGATCTGGTACCCAATGCTCAACTACCTTGTAGTAGGATTTATGCTCTTACGGAACCTGAGAACCTGCATCTGCGTCAGTATTTAGATCAGTACCTAGCCAATGGTTTTATTCGCCCGTCCAAGTCTCCTGTCTCCTCAGCTCTGTTCTTCGTGCCGAAAAAAGAGGGCGACCTTAGAACATGTATAGACTATCGCGCCCTAAATCAAATAACAATTAAGAATCGTTATCCTCTGCCCCTGATCCCTGAACTTATCGACCAAGTGAAAGACGCTTGTGTGTACACCAAGTTAGATCTCCGAGGAGCTTATCACCTTGTGCGTATAAAAGAAGGCGACAAATGGAAGACTGCATTCCGCACCAAATTTGGACTCTTCGAATATCAGGTGATGCCCTTCGGTTTGTGCAATGCACCTGCCGCCTTTCAGTACTTTATGAATGATGTTCTTCGGGAACTTATCAATGTATGTGTCATTGTTTATATTGACGACATCCTGGTGTACTCTTCTTCAGAATCCGATCACAGAAAACATGTTAGGGCAGTTCTTGAGAAATTGCGCTAGCACATACTATTTGCAAAGCTCGAAAAATGCGTTTTTCATACCACAGAAGTTGAGTTTCTCGGATTCATCCTGACACCTCAAGGAGTCCGAATGGACTTGCGAAAGGTGGACGCCATCCTCAAATGGCCATCTCCTAGCTCGGTGAAGGGAGTTCAGAGCATGCTCGGCTTCGCCAATTTCTATCGAAGATTCATCCCGGAATTTTCCCGAACAGTCCAACCCATCACAGCTCTCCTAAAGAAAAACAAATGCTTTGAATGGACTCTTGACGCCGAACAAGCCTTTCAGGACCTGAAAACCAAATTCACCTCTGCACCTGTATTGAAGCACCCGCACCCAGATCTCCCTTACATTGTGGAAACCGACGCATCCAGTTCGGCCATGGGAGCTGTCCTGTTGCAAAGAGACCCAGAAACTAACCAACTACACCCTGTGGCCTTTTGGTCCAGGAAATTTTCTCCTCCTGAAATCAACTACGCAATTACCGACAAAGAGTTACTGGCTATTAAATCTGCTTTCAAGGCTTGGCGTCACTACCTTCTCGGGGCAAGACACACCATCACCGTAATTACGGACCACAGAAATTTACAGTATTTAAAGACGGCCAAAGCTCAATCTTCACGACAACTCCGATGGGCTCTATTCTTTGCGGAATTTGATTTTATAATTACCTATCACCCTGGCTGCAAGAATGGCAAAGCGGACGCCTTATCCCGGATTGGCATGGAAGAACCCAATTCGAGTTTAGAACCTGTGCCAATCATACCTGAACAAAGAATCTTAGGCCTAACTTCATTGCAAACTATTGAGGACATCCAAACGCAAGTAAAACAACTTCTAGACTCTTCAGCCTTACTGGAATGGAGTCAAAAGGGTCCTCATTGCACCGTTAAGGATGATTTACCCTACTTCCAGGAGCGGTTGTTTCTGCCAAGTAAAGAATTGCAAGAACTTGTTATTGCCCATCATCATGAATCATTAATGGAAGGACACCCTGGTATCGCTAAAACGGAGGAAAAAATCAAACGCCACTTCTGGTGGCCTTCTTGGAGAAAAGACATAAAGGCCCTCATTACAACTCAGGCGGTAAGGGGTTTACGGCGCCGTAAACAGCGCCGACCCTTACCGCCTGAGTACGAGGTCCCTTAGCGCCATGGCGGATTTAACACCTGCTTTTAGCAGGTGTTAAAATCCATGGCGCTAAGGGACCATGGAGTTAATTACGCCACCGTAATTTACGGTGGCGTAATTAACGCCTTCCCCACTCCCATTATGCCATATGGGGCAAAAATGGGAATGGGGAAGGGTAAATGGGGATTGGGGATTTACCGCCCCGCCAAGGTCGGAATGGGGCGGTAAGTCCGCCAACCACCATGGCGTAAACATAGTTTACGCCATGGTGGTAAAGTCACGGCCCAGGCGGTAACTTACCGCCTGGGTCGTAATGAGGCCCAAAGTCTTTTGTATTGTCTTGCGGAATTTGCGCCCAAAACAAGGGTCAAAAGAAAAGGCCAGCGGCCTACTTCAACCCTTGGATATTCCACCGGAACCAAGGCACACCTTGTCAATGGACTTTATAACTGACCTGCCTCCTTGTGCTGGTTACAACACTATCCTTGTAATTGTGGATCTATTCTCCAAAATGGCCCACTTTATCCCTTTAAAAGGCTTGCCTTCAGCTTCCACCTTGGCCAAGGAATTTCTGGAGAATATAGTTCGCATACATGGTTTCCCTTCCATATTAGTCTCGGATCGTGGAAGTCAATTTATCTCCCATTTTTGGAAGAAGTGTTGCCAACTAGCACAAATAGATGTGTGGTTATCCACCAGCCACCACCCCCAGACCGACGGACAAACCGCGAGAACCAATCAGTCTCTCGAGCAATATCTTCGGTGCATGTTGCACCAATCCGAGTCAAATTGGAAAGACATCCTGTGGATCGCAGAATATGCATACAACAATTCAGTGCATTCTGGAACCGGACAAACTCCTTTTTATACTTTGTATGGTTACCATCCTCGGACCTCTGACCTAGACCCACCTCTGACCCTGGAAATGCCCGCAGTAAATCATCTGCATTCCACAATAACCCGAGCCTTCAAAGAAGCTGCAACTCATTTACAGCAAGCCAAGAAAAAGTATAAAGAAAACGCTGATTTGCACCGAAGTAAAACTCCTCCTTACCAAGTAGGAGACCAGGTATGGCTAGCAACGAAACATTTACCCCTCAAGGGCCCGCGAACCTTCAATCCCAGATTCATAGGACCTTATCCCATCAAGGCTATAATCAATCCCGTGGCCTTTAAACTGGATTTACCGTCTAACATGCGTATTCATCCAGTGTTTCATGCATCACTTTTGAAGCCAGTACAACCAGGGACCCGACTGTCCAAGCCTCCAGACCCAGTTCAAATTGAAGGGGAATTAGAATTCGAAGTTAAAGACATTTTAGACTCCAAGGTGTTAAAGTCAAAACTCTTCTATCTTGTTGACTGGAAGAGATATGGACCTCAGGAGAGATCGTGGGAGCCTAGTAACCATGTTCACGCACCTCGATTAATACAAAGGTTCCACCGGAGATTTCCGAACAAGCCAAAACCCCCGGAGGGAACAACCTTGGGAGGGGCCTTGAGGGGGGGTACCTTCATGATGCCTACCTCCAAGGAGCCAGGTCCAACCCAGCAACCCCAGAGGCAGGCATCATTCCCCCCACGGAAGTGCCAGCGGGCCCAAGCTGGGGCCCTTTGGACACAGTCCTGGCGCCTTAGGCGCCAGGCTCATGTTAGACCCCTGTCCTGGCACCTTAGGCGCCAGGCTCATAAAGCTAGACATGTGTTCAAGTGTTTTAATGTGCACTTACCTGATGCAGACCATGCTGCTACATCCAGGCCCTCTTGAGGCCTGAATGGAACTACTTTACCTGTGGGACTACTTTCCACCTGGGTGTGGTCGGGGAAGGATACGTACCTGATCAGTGGAAGGATACACACCTGGAACTTCTTCCAAAGCTATTTAAACCACGCCCGATCAGCAACTCACGCTTCGCGTTGTTCTGCTCCTCGCAGCTGGACGCTCACCGTGTCAGCTCCTGCACCTGGACTTCAGCCACGCCTGTCAGCATCCTGGGTCGCCTGCAAAGGGAGATAAGAGAGAATTGGAGAGAAAGAAGACCTTACCAGCTAAAGCTGCATCACGGAGACATCACACCAACGATCCTGAAAGGGAAGACATCATTTTAAAAGCATTTTGCTTCGATCGCTGCAGCGCTGCATTTCACTCACCTTTCCTGGGCGCCTCCATCTTCAGCAGCGATAATCCGGATCCGCACCCACTTCTCAGAGCCTAGAGAGAAAAAGACAAGAAAACAAGGTGAGAGAAGGAAGGGAATAGGAAAGGCTCAGTTTCATTCTAAGACTTACCTGTTGGGTTATTCCCATTTCATTTCGGGTCCTGCCGCTTCCTGGCATTCCGGACCCCGGCCCCTACGGGGAAAAAAGACAAGGACATTGAATGAGCGAATGCAAAGACATTACCTGAACGCTCATCCAGAACTTACCTGTCATTTACTGGAACTGCACGTTTCACTTCGGGTCGGCGCCATATCTCCGGCATTCCGAACCCCGGCCCCTAAGGGGAAAAAAGACATAAGCATTAGCGCTTGCTGCAATAAGACAATGAACATTATTTGCAACAGAACTCTTACAGCGCCTCACCTGAATAGTCAAGCTTATTTTGAACTCCCATCAAACCTCAATCCAGTGAAGTAACTGGGTTTCAACGCGCCCCTGCATCAGAAGCAGGATGGAGAACTCATCCTTCCAGACCCTAAGGTGAGACTTCACGGGGAATCGTGGAAGGGTATCGTGGAGGGCTGGAAGGGAGTGGGAGGCTTGAGCATTATTCCATCAGTAGGTAATACTCCCTTTTCACGCACAGGGGAATATTCCTGCGAGCCAGAAAAGACCAGAATAGAGGGGCCCTTCCAGTCCATCTTCAGAGTCCGGCGCTTCACCACTGAAGAAGCATCAGCACTCAAAGCCAGACCTGCGCCTCCGTGGGAATCGGGTGAACGTGATAGCGGCTTTGTGCAGCATAAAAGTGCACGCAAACAACAAACAAGCTCAGACTCTACGATGAACATACCGTTCCTCGCAGCAGTGGTCGTGGGACACCGCAGGAGGAGGAGGATAGTCAGGCCCAGAATTTTTACACCCAGGACCAGCCTTTTTGGGATGCCTGATGACCAGGTGTATGGGAGGTAAAGGTTTCCACCTCATATAATAGTCGACCTGGTGAGTGAGTGGGAGGATGACCTCACATCACCCACCCTGTGCTCCCAAGCACTGAGCCCCTCGGAAAAGGTGCTCAAGGTACAACACTTCTTGGCCACTGGTTCATTTCAGCGGACAAGTGCCATAGTGGGGGGGGGGGTGTCACAGGACATGCAGTCACGCTGCTTACACCAGGTGTTGGCCATCATGACTGCACGCTCTTCAGTCCGCAGGCACATATACCTGCCCAGAACACCTGCAGAAAGGCAGGCTGCCGTCCAGGATTTTTATGGGGTGGCACACTTCCCCAAAGTGCTAGGTGCCATTGATTGCACCCATGTGGCTCTACGTTCTCCCAGGGCAACTGAGCACATCTATAGAAACTGCAAGCACTGGCATTCCATCAACGTGCAGGTAGTATGTGATGCCAAGGGAATCATCACCTCAGTATATGCCAACTATCCAGGGTCCACCCATGACAGTTTCATTTACAGAATGTCACCCCTAAACCAGGACCTAGAAGCTGGGCGGCATGGCGATACATGGCTGCTTGGTGAGTATAAATGCCTCTGCACATGCATGCATGTCAGATACTGAGTAATGTCACAACCTCACTAATGATACCCATCATCACCTACCCAGGGGACAGTGCCTACCCTCTGAGCACCCACATGATGACGCCAATTCGGAACCCCACCACACCACCCGAGGTAAGATACAACACAGCCCATTGCAACCCAGGGCATAGTGGAGCGCACATTCAGAGTGCTCAAGTCACGCTTTCGCTCCCTTGACCGCTCTGGTGGGCAGCTGCTTTACGCGCCCCCAGTAGTGTGCAGGATCATAGTGGTAGCATGTGTCCTGCACAACGTTGCAACCCGCCGGGGCCTGCCGGTGGACATGGTGGTGCCCCCACATCCCCAACCACATGCACGGCCGCTGCGCATGGGAGGGGAAAGGGCACGTGGTGAGGCAGCCCGTACGCAGCTGGTGGCTAATTACTTCACCTAAAATCACACTCCTGTGGAGTGCACACAGCCCTGGCACATACCAGCTGACAATCAAAGATGATGACATAAGGGACAGTCACCATAGCAGCCTGAGATTGGTCACCTGGAAGTGTTACATTGTGTGCATCCCTACCTACCAAAAGACAACCAATGCTGTGTCGCAAAAAGACACACATTTATGCTGCATGAATGACTACCGCCTTGCAAAATACAACATGAAAACAGCGCCATGTCACCCAACCCCTCCCCATCTCCGCTACGCAACACACCGTGGCATGTCATGCAATTGAAAGCAATTGAAAGCAAACAAAGGAATGCACAACACATGACACAAGTGTCACTAAGTGCTCTGTCCCAAATGGAAACAGGCCACAGACAATATGCTCCCAGTAATCAATAACAAACAGCACACATGACCAAATACTTACCAGCAACACAATACAGCATACACAGGAGGAAACATTGACAAAATATGACAGTACCAAATCATAGTAGTGCAAGTCTTTAAACCTGAATAAGCCAGCACATCGACCCCTTCCAACTGCAGAGTGTTTGTGAACATGAACTGCATCTGAAAAGGAGACAGTCTTGTGAAGACATGAAGAAGGTATCTGTGAATAATGAGGAAGACATGGATGCACAAGCACATATCAATACACCAGGCAGTGTTTAATACAACAACAATCCCCACTAGGGATGTACACACAGTTTTGACTACAGACTGCCCACACAGCTCATGGGAGCCCAATGTCACTGTGTAAGTCACTGTCACTTGGTCACACACTTTGCAAGCCCATGGAAAGGAAAGCAGGAGGGGTGTGTGTGACAGGAACCCAAGCATCTAACCCAAAGACAGGACAAGCCTGCATGTGCCCAGCTGGAATACACAGTGGATGCCCACGGGAGACACACAAGGCAACACACTGTAAAGAAAAAAAAAAAGAAAATCAAAAATGGCCATGTGGGGGACAGGGGGGAGGCCACCCAGGAGGTTTGAGGACAGGGTGCACACCAACACCCATCTGCGTGGATATTGCAAAAAAAAAACCCTCCATGGGCTCATGGCCTGCACGGCTACGCTATTGTGGGAGAACTGCTGCTGTCGCTCTCTTCACCCTCTGCTGATGCATCAGGAGGTGGTGGTGCTATGGGAGGCAGCCCACGCAAAGCCCTGGTATGGTCCTCCATGGCAGCAAGCATGCGGGTGTTGAAGTTCTGATTCTGGAGGATGATAGTGCGGAGATCTCCATGGAGCACCTCACGGGTTGCCTGCATTTCTGCACGCATGGCCTTGCGTGATGCCCGGATCTCCTCCCGAGTTCACTGCAGCTCAGCTGAGAGCGAACGTGTGAGCTGCTCCAGCTGCTGTTCTGACCTTACATTTCGGGAAGCCTCAAGTTCACTTAGAGTTTGCCTGAAGAACTGGAGTTCTAACCTCAGGGCCTCCCTGTGGCCCTGTGACTCTACAGAAATGGCTTCGCGCAGAATCTCCAGTGCCGCCCGTCGGTCCCTGTTGGACGCCAACATGTCTTCCCTGTGTGATTGGCAAATGGAGTCTGTTGCCTGCTGTTGTTGCTCCATCTGCCTTTCAGGGGGGAGAGTGGAAGTGGCCGCCCTCTCCATTGCCTGAGCCATAATTTCAACCGATGCTCCCTGTTGTGCTGCTATACCGTACATGGAGTTTTCCCATACAGTATTACTTGGTGGCGTACGGCCACCACGTCGGCAGGCACCACACCTGTTTGAGGCAAGGCGATCTGCACCTTGCTGTGCCGGCACTGCCTGAGGCTGCAGGACTGCATTCCCCCTCTGATCTGCTGGCCCAGGAACAGGATCAGATGTTGTGGAGTGTGTCCCTGCATCCGTAACCGCCAAAGGCAGACGTTCCAACACTGACATCCCCATAGAGGGTTTTACCCCTGATGCAGGTGGGTTGGACAGAACAGAATCCCTGCCAGAAACACTCACCTGCGACAGCACATAAGTCTCATCATCCGATTCAGCACCTGAATCATAGAGGTCTGGGGAGGTGCAACCAGAGACACCCCTGGACAGTATGGTCTGCAGTAAGATTGGGTTTTCACCCACCACCACACCACATCCTCCACTGGAGCCTGGTTGTGCCTGAGATTCTCCTGGGTCTGCACCACCTCCTCCACCTCAACAGCATCAAGTGCGTCATCATCTGCAAAAACATGAAAGACAACAAATGGAAACAGGCATGAGCACCATAGCACACACATAGGCCTGACACGCCAGAGGTCCAGTACATGATTTACACATGTCCCACATGACTATAACCCTGGCATGCATGCACTGTCAATGATTTGGAAGGGAAGGCAAAAAGCAGACACTGAGGAAACCAAGATGGAAAAGCAACACATTTGCTGCATGCTGGGTAGCACTGGCATCACACATTAGCCTCTGAGTGGCATGTCCAATACACATACATGACACATGCCAGCACATAGATGCCATGTAGCATAGCCATGGTACATTTCACAAGTACAGACATATGTCAGTGAATGAGTAATGTCACCCATCCATGTGAGATGGACATGATGAGATGAAAAATGCAAAATAGTGTGTCAAAATACGCATGTGCCACACACTGCAACACATCCAGTGTACAATGATACAGTGATGGCATGCAGATGGATACATCAATGGTTGGTCAGTTCAACATGACACAAAAAGACTATCATGTTCCACATTCAAACAGGCCCCAAATATTTTCCTGAGCAGGGCCTTACTCAATCAGCCTGAATGGTCTAATCATTCCCATAACAAGGTAATAAATGTGGCCCAATGTGGGGTGTAATCAATGACAGAAGCATGTCACATATGTCGCATTAGGGCTGAAAAATGCGTTCGAAAAATGGGAGAATTGAAACAATCAGGCTGAATGAACACAGAAAAATTCAGAACAATGTTGTTGCAAGATGACAGTTCAAGGGCAACTGCAGTAATGTTGCGCTAATTGGCTACTGTGGTCAGAAGGGATACTGTCATACCCAAATCCAAGGCCGCTGAATGTTTTGGAGGAAGCACCTGGGTGACCCATACCACTCAGGACTACACACCCTCACCTGGCACTCAATCTGAACACGTCACCCATGCAACATACACATGGATTACACACACATGCATGGGCACTCACCGGACAATCCTTTGTAATCAGGTAGGTCTCCCATGCCTTGGATCTGTTCCTCTGTGACAAAGGTTCCAGCAACAGACTCATGTTCAGTGAGTTGGTTGTCCTCTGGTGGAGACCCACCGCCAGTCACCAGAGTAGAGGCATGATTGGAAGCCAGCTTGTTCTTTGCTCTGCGTTTCAGGTCATTCCACCGCTTGTAGCAATCAGCTGTGCGTCTCACAAATCCAAGGGCACTAATGTGGTCCGCGATGGTCTGCCAGTGTGCCCTACGTTGACCATGTGTGGTCTTGCACCCTGCAGTCACCAACATTTTGTGGCTATGTGCCGACACATAGGCCACAAGTGCATCAAGTTCGGCGTCATTAAAGCTAGGCTTCCTTGACGTGCCGGAGTGTGTAGCCATGTCTGGGGTCTCAGCCTGTAGTGCCACAGCACCCTTCTTCTTCAAAGGTGGGGCGGATCCTGAGTGGCTTACACCGCTCTGGTCAGTAGGGGCAGAAGCGCAGATGGACTGGGTAACAGAAGCCTGTAAAGGCACAATGACCATAGGTCTTGGTGCAGGCATTGGCTGCAGGGTGATGTTGGCAGGGCCAACGTCGGTTTGATGGACCTGGACCGAAACTGTCCCAGCTGGGAGACTCGGAGCTGGGGTGGATTGAGCTGCAGCTGCCCCTGCAGCCTCCCCATCCTGGCTACTTGGGGCAGCAGATGACATTGCTGCCCCAGATCCACGTGGCCTGGTGACAGCAACTTTCAACGCCACACGTGGCTTAGACTTGCTGACCTGGAAGTCAGCCTGGGAGTCATCCTGTGCCGGTTCAGGTGCCAAAATGGGCTGGTCCAACAAGGGCTGAGCTGGGATGGTGTCAGCTACGTTTCCCACAACTATTGGGGGGGGGCATGGGTGTCCCCGATTGGTCCTCCACACACAGGGTTCTAGGGGTTCTAGGGGCACCCTGCAAATGCTGGCCTACCTTGCCCACCACGCCCACCTTTTGGAGGTCGGCCACCTTTACCTCCCTTACTGCTTGGTTGCCTCCCAACCATGGCACTGATGTTGTTGTGCGTATGGGAGTTGCATTAAACAATTGTCCTGGGCAATTGGAGTGAAAGGGGTAGGGTACTAGATGGAATTCGTACCCTAGTGCTCTGGCAAGGCTATATGTGACCCCTGGTGGAAGATGACGGGTCACGCAAACGCACAGGCAACCCAAAAACAAAACACACGTGCACGCAACCCCTGGTAGACCACGTGCGTGGAAAAATAAACCCGCACTACGCTGTGGCACCCGGAAACACAAAAATAAGCATACGCATGTTACACGCAGCCTACAATGACCTCTGAAGGGGTACGCGACACACAGGGGCAACCACAGTTGGGAAATACGTGTGCGACTCACCGTCTGCCTTGTAAAAGAATGTGAAAAAGACGCACGTGTGCGGGTTGGCAATACCCCCGCCAAAAGAAGAAAAGAACGCAGTCTGAGGAAACAGGGAGTACGAACTGGAAACATTGTGAAGTAATCGCGTGTGAACCGACAAGAAGTACAAGATACACCCGCTTGCTCTCCACAAAAAGCATGTACACGGAAATAGCGTGATACTCGTACCTTTTAAGCCAGCCCACATGTGAAACATCACTTACGCACTCACGCGCTAAGGCCCTTTCCTCCAATAGCACGGTGACATGCAGTTTTCTCACGTGCTGATTCACTATGCACCCGTGTTGTGGGCAACGCCTGCGCACATAACGTCACTGATGCGCTTACGCGCTAAGGGCCTTTCCTCAAATTACACGCTGACGTGCAATTTTTTCACATGCCAAATCACTCTGTATCAAGTTGGCCACGCGAATACACACGGAAGACCACGCTCCTGCCCAAAAGGCCATTTTCCTGCCCCCGAGAGCCATCTGCTGCTGCCTGACTGCCTGCTGCTGCTCATGTACCATCGCTCCACAGCCCAGCCCCAGGACCAAGTTGCCCACCCACACCTGCCTCTGGGGTTGTCATGTCGGGCACAACACCATCTGACACCACTGGCAACCCCCAGCTAGAGAGGCAGAGGGCCACCAGCTTCAGTGCCAGGGAAGTTGGTGTCCTGGTGGAGCAAGTCCTGGGGCAGTATGATGCCCTCTCTGGAAGTTCGCGCGCCGACAATGAAGGACGGACTAGGATCTGGATGGACATCGTGACTGCCATCAATGAGGAGGGGTGGGCAGTCCGCGACATCAAACATGTCTGGAAGCGCTGGGAGGACTTCAGGTCCAGGACCCTCGACAAGGCCCAGCACCTCTTGAAGGCAGCAGATGCCAAGGGGCACCGGGGCCACCTGTCAGACCACCAAATGAGGGTCTTGGAATGCACACGCCCAGCGCTCCACGTCCAGGTCCTTGAGAGGCAGACCCGTCTGGAGTCGAGCGGTAAGTGTACATGCATACTGATTGGACGCTGTCCGTGTTGTGGTGTGCCAGTAGTGTGCAGGTTGCACATGTGTTTTTGTAGGGCCATGTATGGATGTGTATGTACAGGGGCGTGAGGCTGACACATGTGAGTCCTCTCATGTGTGAGACACATGGATGGTGTATGTGTTGGTAAGCATGCAGGCCAAATGCAGGTGTGGGAGCACACATGTTTTAATTACTGTGTATGTACGTTGGCATGGTTGTGGTGTCACACATGGATGGTGGTTCCAGCTGCATGTATCTTCACTGTTTACATGTGCATGTGTGTGTATTTGACAAGTGTGCAACTGTGATGCAACATGGATGCATGTGACACTGACATGTAGAAGGCTGAATGGCAGATGTGACATGGATGGCGATCTCATCACTGCGACAGTTGGTGGAGATGTACATATGCATGTAAGTGTGGTGGCCTGTGTGCATGTGTTGTGCACTCCCCGTGTTTCATGTGACATCAGGCTCACCTTCGGCTGCTCGTGCTGTTGTTTGTGTATGGATGGTGCTGCCTGGTGCAATATTGCTGTTGAATTGCTCATGTGTGTGAGTTGAAATGGCATGTGTGTTGGGGAGTGTGATGCCATGTCTGAAGTTTGACACTGACACTCATGTACAACTGTCATGTGTGTATCAGTCCATTGTCCAGTGCCCTGATGCCTGTGTTCAATCTCTCCCTGTCTGCAGCGTCAACTGATGAAGAGGGCGGAGAGGGTGCTGTGGAGCAAAGCGGCAGGGATCACACCACCAGCTGGAGATGCAAGGCCCGGCTCCCCTTCCAGGTTGCCATCTTGTTGGGGAGTGAGGAGTCTGGTGCCGCGTCCCAGGCCGCAGCTGCCGAGGGTAGGTCCAAGAGGCGGAGGTTGGAGGTGGACTCCTCGGCAGCAGAAGTGGCAGCTGAGACCCCACAGGGTCCGACGGTGGAAGATGGCAGGGAGTCATCCAGGTTGGTGGGGGGTTTGGTGGAGGAGGAGGCCGTGCAAGGGACACACACGGGGTCTGGAGGTGGGGATTCCACTGGTGCTAGTGGTGCAGTGCAGGGGCAGGGACAAGCCGCCGCGGAGGTGCCTGTGTTTAATCCTGTCCCTGATCCTGTGACTGCATCATCCTGCACCAGCAGGGATGCCTACGTCCAGACCCGTTTTCAGGGAGGGGATCCACTTACAACAACTGGCTTTCCTCTCCCTGCGGACGTGGCTATCCGGGACCGGGTTGAGTCTGTCCTGAGTGGGATGGCGTTGCGTCAACGGGGCATGCGAGGTGACCTGCAGTGTTTTCGTGAAGACACTGCACGTCATCTCGAATGCCTCATTGACTGCGTTGACCTAGTGGGACTGGTCACCAGGGCTGGATTCCTCTGTATGCTGGACCTTGTTCCGACCCCCTCCTCACCTGAACACCCTACACGCCAGTCGTCCTCCATGCCATCTTCCCATCCATGTATCACCTGGGTACCCTGTGGAGCTGCCTCTGACCCAGCGGCCAGGCTGGTGGAGGACACATCCCTGCCACAGTCGGGAGTCGGACATCCAGCAGGGGTGGCCACCACAACAACTGCACCCCAGCCAGAGGAGGACGTGCAGGCAGCAAGAGCAGGGGCACAGGCACAGCAGCAGCAGCAACAAGGTGGGAGCCATGATGCCTCGGGGCCATCGACATCGGAGGGGCAGGCATCGGCCAGAGGGCAGGAGGACCCAGGATTACAAGTGTCTTCCATGTGGCAGCGGTTGGGCCACGCCATAGATGTGGAGCGGCGGCGGGCGGAAGAGGCAGGGCTCACAACGGTCAGGGCAGAGAACTCCATGCGAAGGGCACTGAGGCGAGCAGGGTGCCTCGAGGCAATTCGCAGGGAGTTGGAGGTCAACATGTCATCGTCCCTGCGAACCCTCGGGGCCATGGAAGAGGACCGCCTCCAGGACATCGAGCAGGAGTTCGATGATGCCCTGGCCCGGGAAATCGGGAAGTGAGCCGTTGGACTAGCCCACCGCCATTGTATATAGTTTGTAGTTTTAGGTTTCCTTTATCTTTTTCATTCATTTGGGGCGCTTGGACTATGCCCTGCCTTTTTGTATATAGTTCTTTATTAGGTCGTTTTTTTGCTAGGTTTCATTTCATTCGTTGGGCTCATGGACCCTGGATTACTTCTTTGCACATAGTTGAACAGGGGATTTGTCTATTATTATTTTTCTCACCATGGATCAATGGATTTTACGGTTTCAGTTTCCTTTGGATTTGATTTGTTGGCCGGAGACTTTGGACACATTTTCATTTCGATTGATTTGGATTCAGACTTCATGATTTTCTGTTTGTGTTTTCGACATGCTGCATTTCATCTTTTTGATACATTTTTTTCATGTTTTCATTTCATTACATTATTTTTCTGTACAATACATTTTGTTTTATTACTTTGATGTGTGGTATTCTCTCATTGGTTTCATGCATGTCACGGTGTAGGTTTTCACAATCACCAGCACCCATTGTGGGTTTGTGACAGACATGTGTTGATGTACATTCTTGCCATTTGGGTTGTATCATGTAATGGCCATTTCAATGTGGGGTGGATGGGATACTTGGTTGGGTCTTTACACAGGGGTAGCGTGCAGTGGGATTTGGGCGGCCATGAGGCACATGATTGTGGATCATGATGACGTGTTGGGGGGACATGAGTCCGGGCCTGAGCCTCACTGCTGGGTTGGTGGGGGTCCAGGGGGACATGAGTCGGGGCCTGCTGGCAGGTGCCCATCAATGCTGGGTGGGTGGCGGTCCAGGGGGACATGAGTCGGGGCCTGCTGGCAGGTGCCCGTCAATGCTGGGTGGGTGGGTTGCTGGGGGACATGAGTCTGGGCCTGAGCCTCATTGCTGGGTGGGTGGGGCTCCAGGGGGGCATGAGTCGGGGCCTGCTGGCAGGTGCCCATCACTGCAGGGTGGGTGGCGGTCCAGGGGGACATGAGTCGGGGCCTGCTGGCAGGTGCCCGTCAATGCTGGGTGGGTGGGGGTGCTGGGGGACATGAGTCCGGGGCTGAGCCTCACTGCTGGGTGGGTGGGGCTCCAGGGGGACATGAGGCGGGGCCTGCTGGCAGGTGACCATCACTGCAGGGTGGGTGGGGGTGCAGGGGGACATGAGTCGGGGCCTGCTGGCAGGTGCCTGTCAATGCTGGGTGGGTGGGGGTGCAGGGGGACATGAGTCGGGGCCTGCTGGCAGGTGCCCGCAAATGCTGGGAGGGTGGGGGTGCTGGGTGACATGAGTCCGGGTCGGAGCCTCACTGCTGGGTGGGTAGGGGTCCAGGGGGACATGAGTTGGTGATCACTAATGCAAGGTGACATGTGGGCTGGCTGGAGGGCATGCCCATGGTGGATGGGCTGCCTGTGGAACATGACCAGGGGTGCAGGGTAGTCCCCTGTGGTGTGGGCTGCCTGCAGGGGCCGTGGAGGGGGTAGAGGGCACACCTGGGTGGACCCACACTGCCAATTCACGTGTGGGACTCCCCGCACACCCCACTGGATACACGTACCCCGCTCTGACAGCGAAATTGCGTGTGAAATTCCCCCGAACCCCAGTAATACACGTACCCCGCTCTCACAGGGCCAATCGCGTGTGAAACTCCCCGCGAAACCCAGTAATACACGTACCCCGCTCGCCATGTATGGGATTTGTGCCCTGTGCATGGCGCACGGGGAGGGGTTGGGTGCGTAACTGGCGCTGCTGCAGGGTCGCTGCGCCACTCTGTGCCACGGATGGTAATGGATGTTGAAATCCATGAATATGCTGTGCGCGGAAATGGATTTTGGCGCACGCAGCTGGCGCAGACTGTCGCACGCGCACGCTGTGCGCCAGCCATGTGCGCCACTTGTGCGCTGAACTCTATGAATTACCCCCCAAATTGTTTGAATTCAGAGTACATACTGTTTGCTATTTCAAAGACAAGCAAAACATCCAATGTGGCTTACCCTAATATAGGGCATATTGTTGTGGTCTAGTTCTAGCTATTATTATTTGCATATGAAGGGAGAGATGTTGTGGTTTGGTTTCCATGTTGTTATTTGCACAGGAAGGGAGAGATGTTGTGGCTTGGTTTCCGTGCCGTTATTTGCATAGGAAGGGAGAGATGTTGTGGTCCGGTTTCCGTGTTGTTATTTGCATAGGAAGGGAGAGATGTTGTCGGGTTTTCCTGTTGTTCTTTGCGTAGGAAGGGAGATCTGGCTGGAGTTAGAATGTGATTACATCACCCCTGGTGATGTCAGTGTAAGCGAATGCTGGAGTATGGAATGTTATGGTGTGAACTGTGTGTTCCACTGGTTACAGCTAGAGACAGAGAGTGAAGTGCCTGTGTGGTGGGCACTGGTGGAGTTGCAGGGTTTCTCCCTGCTTATCAACCTATGGACTATATGGACTGTACCCGCATCTACGCAATAAGGACGGCCTACCTGAATAATGTCTCAGTGTCTTCTATCATCTTCTATTGTCTTCCATATCACATATTTAATAGGAAGTCACAAAACATTATCTGGGGAACTGCCACATTTTATTTCTGAATAGTTGCGGATTTACCACAAAAAAGTCAGGCGGTAACAGTAAATAAGTTTGGCGCTATTAGCAATTTGAATACCACCAAACTTGTAATGAGACCCATTGCCGTCCTCTGGTGGCCCTGCAGAAGGCCACTCCAGGTTGTCCTGTTTCTGTTACTTGTGCTCAGCTAGACTGGTTTGTGCACTTGTGCACACATGCTCCTCATACAACACGTTTTCATTTGAAGATGCTGAATCTCTCCAAGGAGTATGTCAAATCCTTGGAAGCGCTTACTAACAAATCACAATAAAATACAAAAACCAAATAATTAAACGAAAAATACTCAGGTCAGTGATTGTCTGAAACATAATCAATGAATCACACGAGGAAAGAACAGTTGTGGGAACTGGATAGCATCCTGGGAATACAGGACATGAAACTTAGAATGTGTGCAACGTTTATGAGAACTGGGTCGAGTAATGCAGGCCAGGTTTGTGTAAACTGTCTGCAGATGTTCAGCCAGTTTCAGAGTAGGTGTCTGGGACTCTGTGACTTGCACACCTATTGTGCTTTTAGGAACGTTTTAGATAAAGTCATCACTGACTGATTTAGGGTCGAACGTACAGTATTCCACCAATAACATAATGTTCCCCAGTGCTATCTATCCTAATGGGCTACGCTTGTCAAAACATTTCCTGCTCAGCCAACTATTACTGGACCTTGAAACTAAATTAGGACTGCCCCCATTAATCACTGTTAGGAGGTTTGCAGTGCGAAAACATAAGGCTGCTTGCAGCATCGATTCTACTTTTTATCTGTACAATACCATTTTGTAAAAAGAAACAAAAATCTCAGAGTTGAACATTTATTTGTAATTGCTCTAGACAGGTCTAGCTGCCATCCTCCAAGCCATTCTCAGAAGGGGGATTCTCACAAATGTGGCTAATTTGGGACATGTGGGGTTTCACCCTAAGTTAGAAAGTTATCCAGATATGGACTCCTTGACCTATGTGCCTAGAGAAATTACATGGAGGAGGGTTTGGGTCGACGACTTCAATGGGACAGGCAGCCTGGACATTTTGTTACTTTGGTATTGCATTTGTTACTTGAATTAAGGGCAAGTCCTGGCCAACATGATGACATGATGTGTGTTCTTACATTGGTGGGTGGGAATTTGTGCAGCCAGCCAGGAAATGTTTCCTTACTGTGGCATTGCATTTTTTACTGACGGAAAGGGCAAGTCAATATGGTAAGTGTTTCTACATGGTTGGGGAGTGGTGGGTGAGTATTTGTGCAGCCAGCAAGGAGATGATGTTTTCTTACTGAGGCATGGCTTTTTTAAGGGCATTAAGGGCAAAAACAACATGAAGGGTATTCTTACTTTGTTGGGGCGAAGCTCATGTGTGCTGCTAGAAATAACATGTTTCTGTTCTGTGACATGAGATTTGTACTGGTATTTCGGACAAAGCCAAGAGGAGTATGTTCTTACATGCGGATACTAGCATATATTAGCAGAGCCAGCATGTACATGTTTTTATTATGGTATCATTACTGAACATAATATTACTGGCCATGCACAGAGGTGGTTGGTACATTTGGGTGCCAGGGGCAGGGCACTTTCCCCTTGTTCTACACTAGCAACAAGATTTAACATTTGATTAAAAACCATACTTCCATCTTCCTCCTAGTGCGTGCACAGTAGAATGATCATAATGGGCATTATGCATGTGGGGTGGTCCTGCCCAGCCCGGAGTGTGGCATGGTCCATGCTTTGTTGAGGAGCTTGTGGGAGTTCCTCCCAGCATGGATCACATGAGGGCACCTACATTTTGTGTTACGCCACTGTACTGGGGACAGAGGTGACTGCCTGATCCGCGAATGTAGATAGCTGATGGAGGTACATTGCAGATTAAAAAAGGTCCTGCAGAAGATGACCCCACTCACATTGGTCATCGAAACCGGTCGACCCCACAGATCATGAGCTCTATCATGATCAGGATGATGTTCACTTAATACATTTTGGACACATCATTGAATTACCTTCCCTAGAGGGATTTTTGCTTTTAGGTTATCCCATATCTCTGGGACTTTTTAGTATCCTGCAACACGTTCTGATGTTCTGGAAGCCATCCACCCAGCTGGTGAATAAATATTTAGGGAAATCCCTGGGTGAGCAGCCTTCCCTGGAATACAGATGAGACAAGGTCTAATGTGAACTGTCTCAACCCACGCTTGCTCTGTTTGGATTTTTAATCTAGTATGATTGATTAAAGTGAATAAGTGTTGACGAGGGACAGTTTCTCCCACTATCCCTATTAGATAGGCGGTGCACCACCGTCCACCTGGGGGGAGCTTGCCCTGACATGGTCAGGGTGTTATTCTCGTGAGGGACAGTCCATGTGTTTTGAGATATCAGTACGAATGCTAACGTTATTGTGTGTTAACACATTGACAAAGGCAACCATTTCAAAGTTAAATCTTTAAGGGCCGGAGGTGATTGGGTGACAATTTAAGTGGGCATCAACTAGTCAAAAAGGCTCCTAACTTTTCCATACCTGGGAAGCTTCAATGAGTGTTATGAAATTCAGTTGGAATTCAGGGATGCTCAACGTTGAATCTCAACAGATTACATGAATGTGTTCACAGAGGTTTCAATGAGTACTCAGTAAAGGAAAATGAAAAGAAAGTGGACAGTTCTATAAACAGATGCAGTAGTTTGGAAGAGGAGGAAGTGGAGACTCCAGAGCATCAGATATGGATTCAATGGCATGAAATCCGCGAATCTAACAGAAAAGTAGTTTTGGCTGTTTAGGGAGAAGTTCTGGGAGAAGCAAGAAACCTCCAAAGTACAGAGACTTAGTAGCACCTGGAAATCATTACTGACCTCCTCTCAGCCAATCAGAATGCAGTCAATATTTACTGGTATTGACTGCATTCTGACCATTCAGTCTTTAGAAGCAGGCAGGAGACCAACAATGCAATGTGCAGACAAGATTTTGTTTCAACAAGACAATTCCTCTCTGGGACAATGTTTTTTTCGCGGCAACATGCTATACAACACACGATGGAGAAAGATAAAACTGTGGAAAATGCTTTTACTTTCTTATACAGAAACTGATTTAGTTTTGCAAGACAACTAAGACATGCTCATGTTAAACCTTTTCAACTTCAACCAAGTTGCAATTAAATTTCTTAATTTTTTTAACTGCCATGCTATTTAAATACTACAAAATGAAACCACATTTAATCTACTAACTCAGTTTGCCTATTTGCTTTATTCACTCTTAAAGCGCCATTTTTAACTTAACCCCTAGAAAACTCGAAAACATGTATTGCTGCTATGACCATGTGATAATAGCCTTTTAGAATCCGGGAGGGGTCATTATCGCTTGGGATAATGACCCTTCCCCAACTTATGGCTGTCGGTTTCGCCTCGGGCCATAACTTGGTTATATAGTCTATAAGGCTATAGTGACTTTGCCGAATCTTGTGCAGGTTCCAACCTTTTAAGTTGTTCTCACTTAGGGCCTCATTTGTTATGGGCCATATTCTCCACTGGGATAAACCGCAATCCTTATCCCATGTTTGTTGTCTGCTCTGCTGGATAATGAGCATTTCCCACCAGGGGTGGTAAAAGCACAAGAATCCAGGTGGTCCCCGAAGAGTCTTGTCTTCCCTAGTTAAAGCCTAGCATAAGCAACTCGAGAGCATTATATGGTTTATTGACGGTTCCATCAGTAAACTTGAAAACTTCACAGGTCAGTTTTGGAAAAGTGTTCTCTCTCTCTCTCTCTCTCTCTCTCTTCTCTCTCTCTCTCTTTCTCTCTCTCTCTCTCGATCTCGAGAGAGACATTCCTAATGTAGCTGTGCATTT
Organism: Ambystoma mexicanum; assembly: GCF_040938575.1. Classification (NCBI taxonomy): domain Eukaryota; kingdom Metazoa; phylum Chordata; class Amphibia; order Caudata; family Ambystomatidae; genus Ambystoma; species Ambystoma mexicanum. The sequence goes on along the minus strand of NC_090933.1, from coordinate 911,233,095 downwards.
TGAACTGTGTTCCAATGGAGTTTTCTGCTTGAATGGCATCAGAGGTCTGTGCTATTTTCGGTCAATGAGGGTTGTAGGGCACCACAGAACCACACAAAAATCTCTGACGAAACGCTGTCTATGCATTGATCATGGAAAAATCCAGCAATCACACTGCGTTGTCGTTTAAAACACTTTTTTTTAATGTGTTACAATTGATAGTTAGGTTCTATCTGTTGGTCACTTTGTGTCTTGTGCTTCATCACAACTGGGTGATTGATATGACATTCAGTCATTATAATTTGTTAATTTGTAAATAAGATAACACATTTGCTTGGGATCCGACCACATCTATGTGTGTGCTTTTATAAGTAAGAATTAAAAAATCATTGAATCAACATTTGATGAAATCATAATGTGAAAGGTGCAATAATATAACCTTAGCTGTCACCTCTGAGAACTATAGAACTGATTCATGCATGAGAAACCGATCCAGACTAATAATTAGAAATAAGTGTATCCTTGTTTTGGTGGTAGGATCCCCTTTGTTGTATAGTGGACTTCAAAGAGGACATGGTCCAAAAGATGTTCATGCATGCTTTCTATTGTTATGTAGCTGGTTAGGCACGCAGCTTATCACTTTCCCTACAAGACACGCCCTGACATCATGCCAGGAGGGATTTATCCTAGTAACCCTGGTAAAGCTGCAGGATTTTGCACAGGGATACATAGCTCTCATGGGAGACTTTAATACAGCTTGGTCCCAAACTTTAGATAAGAGCCAGGGGATATGTAGGGGCAGTGGGATATCGTCAACATGGCATAAAAAGGGAACGGACAGATTACATTTGAGAAATTTGTGGAGAGAGTTGAGAGACCATGACAGAGATTTCATCTTTTTTCCTAAGGTGCAACAGATTTCATCAAGGATAGACTACATCTGGGTCTCAGCAACACAAATGGGCAATGTGGCTAATGCCACAATAGTTAATATTTCTATATCAGACCACGCCCCGTACAGGCAGACCTCTGCCTCCACTGAGAAAGGACAAGGATGTTAAAATGGGAGCTTCCCATTGTGACTCTGTGGAGACAGAACCCTGATCGAAGAAATAAGAGAAAAGACGGTGTAGTTCTTTGTAGAAAACCCATCCACGTTGACGTCGGAAAGCGGGACATGGGAGTCTTTCAAGGCAGTTCTTAGGGGATAGCTGATATCAATGAAATCAGGAAATTCTATATGCTTTTGCAATTCCTTATGAAGAACGTGTGCTTTAAAGTTCAGCTTTTGATTAGAGGAGGGCTTACAATGGTTGTTTGCCCATATTTATGGTGGGGTGGGTTAATTTCTGCCACATAAAGAAAATCAAAAGTTGGCACCCATCTCAGTTTCCAAATAACTACTGTCAGCACAATCGAAGCATTTAATTTCGATTGAGCAGCTTGACAAACCAGTAACATCTTTAGAAGTATACCTTGGAATAACATAGTAAAATAAAAAGGACATGAGAATGGCAGCAGTGGCGAAGCACAACATTTGGGGACCCCCGGCGAGCCATGCTGAGGGCCCCTCCGACCCCTGCTGCTCGACAACAAAAAATTACGGGTCGCGCCACACTCTGAGCCCACCTTGATTACCAAGCTTGTGCAATACGCATGAACATGCTTGGTGCATTATACAGCACACTTTATGCGAAAAATTGGCTAAAAAGCCAGAGCAGTTTGTAAGGAGCTAATGGTGGCAACAGTAAAGACAGACACACCTGATTACAGTTCAAGGGTGTTTATTAAACTGTATGCAGGTTGGAAAAACACCTAATCTAAACCTAAATCTAAGTTGAGAGTAAGCATCGACCATCAAATGAAAATAAGGCAGTCCTAGTGGCATTGTGTCAAATAAAAAGGGCCTATACTAAGAAACCAATTTCCAAACCTTACATCTAATACAAAAATGGTGTGGGATGGTTTTCAAGAAAAGAAAGAAGTGTTCTTAAATAATATGCCAGGATGCGATAGCTTGGTTCTCCCTTCCCCACGTTTTGAGAATGAGTTAAGGTAGGATCCTGGAGCACAGCACACAATCGAGCTTCCCCAGCACGAGTCGACAGTTCCATCCCAGTTTATCAGGAGCCTTGATGATAAATCCCGTTTCTCTTGAAAGTCTCTTGCCTTCGAGGGCCTGAAGTATTCAAACAACAAAAACTAAAGTTTCTTCAACAAATGAAAGTTTGATTCCTGTGTGTACTTAGGGTGAGGATTCTCCACCCCTGTGTCCCCTACTTCCGGTCGCTGACCCCTCTTAATTCTCAGCCTCTCTCCACCGGGTTCACTATGGATTTTCTTTCCTTCACAAATCTTAATATCTTTTTTTAAACAGTTCCATTGGACATCCCTCTGTCGGTTTTCACTCTTGTCAACACACTGTTTCTTGGGACTTTAGACTTGCCCGCTTCTCGTTAGCATACCTCTGTCGGGGTCACTCTTGCCAACTTCACATTCACAAATGTTTGCCAGATTCACTTCCCTTGCTTTTTTCACAGTTCTTAGGTCGAAGTCTTTTGACTGTACATGGATTTTGCTTGACCTCCTGTGTGACCACTGTGACCGAATTTGGTGACTCTCCTATGGCCTTCTGGTTTCTGTAGTTTCACTCAGACAGGGATCAACCAGAGTCTCTCGAGTTAGCACCCACGTGGTGCCAGTTCCCTCTGCTGCTGGTCTCCCCTTAACACTTTTCCAGTTCTTTGAACTTAGTTCAATTTGTCATTTTGCGTCTTCCTTTGACCACAGACCGGCTGTTATCGACTCTCCCCTCGACTCACCGGCTGTGATGAAGCGCTTGGCGCTCCTCGTAACTGCAGTTACGGCCGGTACCATGGTAGCAGGAGTTTCCCTTGCTCCGCTTATCAGCGTTCACACGCTCTGTGTACCTTTGACATCTGTTGCAGCACACTTGGGCTATTGTCTTCGGTCTTATGAGACCCTCTGCAGAGGTTTCGTGGGTCTGCGTCGAAAAGGACAAGGTTGTGTCTCTCCTCATCAGGCTCTCGATATTTACCGCCTTTCTCCTCCTCTTGCACTGCCCGACCTAGATAGCTGTCTCATCATGCGGTCTGCCTTGCTCATACTGTGCTCTCTTGCTCCATCTATTATCGCTGTGGGGAAGGGAAAGGGCTGTCGGGTGTGTGTGATTCTGATCTTTGCCTGTTCCTTCTATTGGGACATGTCAGGTAAACGGCTCTGGTGTTAGTGCATTCTCTGGTGCGTCATATGAAAGTGTTCGTACAGGAAAGGGAGGGCAGTGGTTTCAAATGTCCTACGTGGTAGGATGGGGGAAAGGTGTCGAAAGAAGGGGGATACCGCATCTCACCTGTCGGTGTCCCACTTCCACTTCCCGAGGACCCCCCATTCAGGTGATCCTCCCTCACAGGTCCACCCCCAGGAAATGGATCCAATAGCGATAGCCGTGTCCTGGGCACCTGGATGACATATCCCCGGGGACTAGCTAGGGAGACACCTTCACGTTTCTCACAGTTTGCAATTGTTTTGTGTATCAGAGTGTCTGGTGTGTCTTACACAGAGGATTTTTGTCAGAGTTCTGAGTTTCCTGTAGAAGAGAAGTCTATCTTCCATTTCACTCACTCACTAACTCCATCACTCACTCTCTCTCTCACTCACACCCGCCTACGTCACCATCTTGTAGAGTGGAGCATAGCAGAATGTATCAGAGTGTCTGGTGTGTCTTACACAGAGGATTTTTGTCTGAGTTCGGAGTTTCCTGCAGTAGAGAAGTCTATCTTCCATTGCACTCACTCACTCCTGCTAACAGCCGCCTACTTAACCATCTTGTCGAGTGGAGCGTAGCAGAGTGCTCCCGAGTGGCTGGTGTCTGGTGCCCAGAGCGCAGGCTGTGACTGGTCCGAAAGGAAATAAATCAAGCCTCTGTCTCCCGGGATCGGTGACAGGAAAGAAAGAGAGCAAGGAGAATTAAGCACCTTATAATTTAATTATTTGGTCTGACTGCCTGATTGCACATTGGTGCTTAATATACCTTTGTGGGACTTAGCCCAGGGACTGCATCTCTCTGGTGCTGAAATGCCTCCACTGGCTCCCCGTGGCTGCAAGGATCAAGTTCAAGACCCCCTGCATAGTCCACAAGGATTTCTGGGGCCAGGGACTGCACTACCTACAATGCTCTATTCCGAAATACTCTCCCTCTAGAGCCCTCCACTCGTCCTCCTCCAACTCCTTGTGGGTGAGCCGTTTCTCCAAACAGAGATTTGGGGGGAAATCTTTATCTTCTGCAGGTGCCTCCCTCTGGAACAGCCTCCCTGTCTCTCTCCATCTTGAGCCGGAGCTCCTTAAGTTCTGGAAACTCCTCAAGACCTTCCTTCTCTCTTCCTCTTTCTCTCTCCCTCTCCTTTGCTAACCTCCTGCTTTTCCCTCCTGCCTTCCTCCTCCGCCTGCTCTTCCCTAACTGTGCTCAGTTTTTGCACTTGCCTCTCGGCCTCTGCACTATGATCAGCACTACTGCACTTTCAGTATTTCATTTCCATGAGAGGGGTAACCTCTCTGCACTTCCCCTAGGGCCCTGCTGGACTAAGCACACTTGTCCCCCCCTGGCACTTCCTTCTGTACACTTGCATGTACTTGAATGTTTGATTGTCCTGTCTCCCCTCCCTGGCTTGATTGAGCCTGAAACACTTCATGCTCTTGTACAAGGAGAAATGCTGTCAGGCCTAGTACGCAAGTTATTTCTTTTTTGTTAGATCATTCAGAAACTTCAAGTCCTAAGAGTGACTACTGTATTCCCTGCACCCTTCCTGCCTTTAGGGCTTTGAAGCACTTCACCTGTGTATAAGCGCTGTACAAATAACCAATAAAATAAATAGATAAAAATTGGTGGTCCTGTATGTTTTCTGGTTAAGTGTTATTTTAGTGCTTTCATATGCCAAAGCGAGGTGCAATCCCGACTACAATGGGAGTGGCCAAACGGGTTGCAGTGGGGAGATGACGGCTAGGTTCTGACCGTTCTTGGTCTAGTGCGGATGGAGAGACTGATTTAAGAAAGGTGCTTAAAGACTCCAGTATCCCACGCTTGTCCACCATGGGGTCTGACCATGCGACAGGGATACTGGCCAGGGAGGATTTGACCCATGAATCACTGCCCCTAACCCATGTGGGGTGCATTTAAAGGCCCTAGACAGAATCCCCCCTCACCTGAACGGCAGCATGTAAACACTGCCACCAAAAACGGCCTCGCATGACTTTTATTTCATCTGAATGACACCAATTTCTACATTGCAACCAACAACGGACCTGTTTTGCTTTTATTTCATCAGAATGACAAGAAGTTATACACTGCAACCAAAAACTACTTTGCTTTACTTGTATTTCACATGAGGGGCAAGAATTTCAATACTACAACCAAAAACGGCTTTTGCTTTCCCTTGCATATGAACACCAGCCCTTTAAACAAGGCAAACGAAAAATGGCTTGGCTTTTTCTTTGTGTTCGTGTCAAATTAAAGAACCTTGTGAAAGGAGGCCTAACCATCATTGTCAATGGACCAACAGCAAATGTAAATTCACCCAAGAAGGAGAATTTAGAATCCTGTGACCGGCAAGACAGGATTTAAACAATAAAAGAAAGAAACTGCCAGCACACGCGTAAAAAGAAAAACGGCTTTAAAAAGCCAAAGTGGAAAAGCTAGCACTGCTCGCACAGAGAAATGTCAGGGGAATGTGATGGGGGGGGTTGATCAAAGCGAATGCAGATTATGTTCCAACCCACAAAACTCTTTGAATAGACCCTTTGCTACAGGAAAAAACGGTTCTGGCATGAAGGCAGGGACTCATGATGACAAAGCCCTGCTTCCCACTGGATCTCACACATATCCTATAACCATCTCGCAATAAAATGTGATGCTGCAAAGGGCGTCATAATCCCCTGCTCTGCCAGACACGAAGGCAGGAGCTTGGAGATTTCAAAGAAGGCAAAGTGTGGCTAATCCTTGACCAGGAGATGTGAGCCCTTCCTACACTCACTACAAAGAGCAAACTGTAACTTCAAAGGGAGTCATAAAATTCTCTGGTCATCGGCTGAGTCCAGAGAAAGACAGTTGGCTGTGGGGAAAGAAGCAGCCCTCCCCAGGTGGAACAATGCACTCCCAAATTACATTAAAAGACTGATTTCATTTTCGGCATTTTCACAGCAATCAGAATAAGAATCAATTTTGTTTTATGCTATTTTTTCATGTAATTTCCAGGCGGTTTTAAAGAGACTAATTGCATTTCCCTAGAACTTTGGGGACTGACATGGCCAGTTAAGTCTAGTTTCTGGCTGATCTGAACAGGTGACAAATATGGCAGTTGATGATAAGATGGAAGATGAAATTAGGAACATGCTGGATCATTTGCAGAGTCATAACTGTTATACATTTTATGACAATTACAAAAATGTGCCAAAGGGCCATCCTACCTTGTACAGAGTTGGCGATCAGCTTACCTAATTTCCTATGACCAACTAAAACCGCATATCTAGTTCATATGGCAGGGGCTAGTATAAGTATGAAGTTGTGAGACATAACTAGTTTTTGCGAAAATGTTTAGCTGAGAACAAAGCAGAGTAATACATGCAAACAGACAGATGGTGCTGTCTTCCCTTAAACCAATCATGCCAGGCGGTGGAGAGAGGAATGGTAACCTGTCCTATCCGAGCGGCAGGGACAATTACAGGGTACTCCCCCTAGATTGTAAAGTTTGTGATGTCATTTGTGATATATAAGGGGGGAAGTACTAGGTCAGGAGACACACACACCAAAATCTGGGGAGACAGGAGAAGGAGGACATAGAGGAGGCAACTGAACCTTACCATCATTGAGAGTGCAGTGACCAGACCCCTTGGCCTAGCTGTCCAGAGTGTCCTGAGATCCAGCTGTCTGTCCTGAATCCTAAACCAAGGCTTGAGTTGTAAGTAGCATATACCCCAGCCCTAAATTGCATAAGCCCTTCATTTTGTTGCATTGCATCCAATATTTCCCCCATTAAAACCCCCATTGAAACCCCCATTGAAACTCCCTTTGAAAACCCCATTGAAAACTCCATTGAAAACCCCAAATTGCAAGTATAATTCAGTCACCTTCCCATAGAAGAATCTATTGTTAGCCTGTGTATGTTAGCATCTCTTTAAAAAAAAAACAGTCAGTTGTTTGTGTAAATCCTTAGTATTTTTGTTGAAGTAAATCAGTTAATTACCCCCATTGAAATGCACGGTTGAAGATTGTTGAAGTTCGAAGATCAACCATCTTGTCTCTGGTGTTGTATTTAATTATTATAGTCATTAAAGGGTTTCCTCATAATAATTAGTCTTCTTGTAACTGAAAACCGAATTTGTCCATGTATTGTATTCATTACCCATCGAATTCCCAGTTGTATCTGTCCTATTAAAACCAAATGGTTGTTCTATCTTGAGCAATCCCTTTTGCCTAGAAGTCTACCTGTTATGTGCCTCTGTCCTTGTCAGTGAAAACCGATTTTGCTATTTTAAGCTAAACCCCTTTCCTGAACTGCCTGTCATTGTAAACGAATTTCCATTTGCCACTGTATTTTTCTCTTTTGGATTTGCTTTTCTCCCAAACCCGATTTTCCCACTTGATTCCTATTTTGCCCTGCTGTGCTGATTAGTATTCTCTAAACTTTCCCTATCTCCTAAAGTGTAAACAATACAAATGTCCCTTAATTCTGTCCCCTAGCGGTTGTGAGTAATAATCAAAATCCCATTCTGCCATTTTACTCCAAAAACGGATGTTCACTTTCTTTGCTGGCTTCCCATCTGGGGGTGGTGGGCTTTACCGCAAATCCGATTTTCTCTCTCTATTCCTACTTCTTGCCACTGCCATCCATTCAAAGGAATCAAGTTTAATTGATGTTTGGGGGGTGAGTGTTGCGGGGGGAGTACTAAAACCGTGGCGCTATCACTTTCAACCTGATGGTATTTTCCTATTCTGTCATTAAACAAAAGCGAGCGTAAGGTCTATTTCAACCTGATAGTATTTTCCTGTTTGTCATTATAACAAAAGTGAGTGTAACAGCCCATTTCCACCTGGTTCCTTTAGATAGGATATTTAATTTGTGTTGCCACAATTTTGGTGGCTGCTGTATATTATGTTCCTTTTTCATTAATTAATACATTAATAAATATCTTACTGATACACACCGGCCTGGTTCCTAGTCCATTGTGAGATAGGGTGTTTGTGGAGGTTGGGTGAAAGACGGATTGGAGGCCTACTCAAAATGAATCCGTAGTATATTAAAATAAAAAGCACTTCATTGTAAGCCACATTTATTGTTGGGGAAGGAGTCCCTGCCTGGAGTGTGCCGTGTAATAAAACCGTGACACTCACACATTATGTGGCTGTCCACAGAGGACTGTCAGGCTGGGGGACAACAATGTGTTTGTCAAATCTACCAATCTGATAACTAATTACTATCCTTTACAACCTGCTTTGAGTAAGGACCTACATACATATTTGGTTGAGGAACTATTGACATCTGTGTCCTGCCTGGGCGCCAAGTCTATTGAACTTTTAGTGAATGCTATGATTTCGCCTGGAGCTGGTCTATTAATTGAATTGGCATTGAGTTCTCCAATAGCAGATAAATGCTTTGTAAATCCAACAGAAACAGGAGTGGTTGCCCTGTACCATTGGATGTGAAATATGAAACAAATTGCAATGTCCCAGCGTTTGTCATAGGCACCAAGTCCTTTTCGATTGACTGTGGACTTAGTTGCTCCAACGAGAATGTACAGGAGTGCACTACCTCCTCCTCCAGTTGTTTGCGGTCTAATTTACCTGCTGTTGGTGACACGGTGGAGGAATCGGCTAATGAACGCAGTTTGGTTTTGCAAAACTCGGATGTAAGCTGTTCAGCTGAGGCTATGTTTTCTATTTTGGAAACACTCTGGATTGACTTGATGCACAAATATGAGGTTACAGCTGAGAAACTGGATGCTGTCCGTGTCAGGTTTGAACAGCTTGCTCATCCCCTTAACGGGCTATTGAAAGCCTCTTATCCAGTGACAAGAGGAGTGGCATCAATTGGAAAAGAAGTAAACAGCATCCTCATCCTTCTGAAAAAAGGAACTGCTGGGGAACAGGGTAGCAGTAGCCAGCAGTGATGCTGATGCCGGTTTCAAACGCCCTAAAAGGCCTGTGAAAAAATCTGTGAAACAGGCAATGATGTACGAGCAGTTAGCAGACAAAAAAGGAAAATGCTAGAAATGGGGGCATTTGCGTGTGAGCTGAAGTGTGGTCCTGGTAGGGCCCCGTTATGTAGCTTGGAGTGTGTACGCCTCACAGGGGCAAATGGCAATGGGTAATTTCAGTCCCTGAAACTCATGAACTGTACAACTCTCTTGACGCCGAGGGTGGTGCAGATGGAGGATGGAGTAGCCTATGATGGAGTGGACCAGGCACAAGAACAGGCACCTGGGATTATGGACTGTCCCATTCAGGGTTCAGTAGCTGTAGGGGGGAAGACAGATGGCACAACATGCAACCTGGAGGATCCATTTTAACCCAATCCTACTGTGGAGAAGGGAACATTAAATGGTGCAAAGCCACAGGTGGACTCAGGGAATTGTGAGTTGGGACACTCCAGTGTAAATCAACACCCGACTGCAATTGCGGTGGAGGTACTACAACTTGAGAGCTTGTTCTGTAGGGGCAATAGCGATCAAAGGGCCACAAGGGCGTCCCAAAGGAGGCTTGGCTTTGGGAGTGAAGCGACCAATGGGAATCATGGATATACCTGTATTAACCCCTAATATCCTTGTGGCCTAAGTGACCCCCTTGCAGAGTATGAATCCATCTAGTCCACAGAGGTTATTGTGGATAAATGTTTATGTTCCACCTTATGTAAAGGAAGTCGCAGCCTCTATGAGGGAAATTGAGGCCTTGTTGCGTGGATTCGATCGTGTGGGACCTACAATATTGAGTGGAAATTTTAATGTCAGGAACCCCCTGCCATTAAGGAAGGTTGTGGGTGAACCAGACTCCAATAACCCTCTGCAATGGCTGGCAAGTCCTCACAGGGCCACTTAATGGGAATAGGTTGGGCATGCTTGTTGTCCACGTATGGGTTCAGCACCATTAATGGTGCACTTCTACCTGATGGGACACACAATTTCACCAGGGTGGGAAAAGAGGATCGCAGCATATTGGACTATATATTTGTCACAAGCCTCCCTGCCATCGTGGAGGCCATGTGTGTCTATCAGTGTCCAGAGAGTGACCATTATCCAATCTTGGCACGCTTGAGGCTACAGCCGGTCTTTGCAGATGTAGGTGTAGTGGGGCAGTTGTTGACTAGAGATCATGTTCAGGCTCTGCCCCCCTGCCTTCCTCAGAAGAAACAACATTTTAAGATAAGAAAGGACATATTTGAAACTGCTCTTTAAATTCTCCTGGAAATGCAGCTGCCACAAAGAATAGTTATTTTGCGCTACACAAGTAGAGAAGAGATAAGGCACTTGCCAGCACAATTAGTGTGTTTTAAAATAGAATATTAAGTGACAGGAAGGTGTGTACACAAGATAGGGACTCACTACACAAGTAGGGCAGACAATTGGAGGTAGATAAGGTTACTGCTACCTATAGGAAGGGAAATAATGTGACAGGCATGCATCAGGAAATCAGTGGATAGTAAAGCAAAGGTGTCCTGCAAAGGATAAAAAAAAACATGACAAGCAGTTGCCATTTTAACTGCACAACCACAGTGGAGAATAAATGTCCTGTACCTTTAAGAGGCCTTGAAACAAATACATTTAATTCAGGAAAAATGCTGCAGGGGATGGGCATAGCTACCTAAAAGGAATGTCAAAGCAGAGGACACAGAGAGAAGGTTTACATAAAGGAACAAGATACCATTGTGAGCGTTCAACCATTAAGATAAATCAGTTACAACAACACAGCAGACCAGGAAATGTCATAGGTAGTTGACAGTTTAATGTCTCAACGATTGGCTAGGCATGACAGAGAAGCAAGTGCGGCTAAAAGATGAAATCATTGCTGCAACGAAATCTCAACTTGGTGAAATCATCAGCATGACTCATAATAATAGTTATTCATAATGTGTCAAGAAAAGAATGGCGCATTTACTGTTGTCATAAAGGGACGGTCGGACAACTGGAATTTGGGCAAGGACAAAGTCCTTGAAACTCAGAGACATCATGGCAGAGATAACATGCGCTGTTTTGTTTAATTAAGAACAAAGGTGATATGCCTGTCCTTTCCTCCCATCTACATACACAAGTCATCATGCCTCCAGTTCACGAAGAGTGTGACCGCATGTTAACTGGTAAGCATATGTCCTTTTGACCAAAGAAGTGATTTAGATCTTACCAATAATATTCAAACATGATGAGGTTGTACATTTTTATGGGATGTTTTATTCGGTGGGACCTTAGATAGAGAGTTACCCAATCAGTAGGGTGGGACATATAGATACTATATGTAGCTTAGCAATTAGGACCAATGAGCAGTAGAGATAGTTCATAGCTCAGTGATTATGATGACATCAGGATGACTCCTTTGCATTATATAAACTGTGTTTTCTGTTCAATTTGAGCAGAATTTGAGAGAGGGAGCTTTGCTGTTGATCATGTTTTCTCCCCAGCTTTTGCATACCTCTAATAAAGCTGGGTTACCTTGGATTTGGCATACCACCATCCACTGTGTTGTCGCTTTATTGGCAAATACCAGGTAGAGGGCTGTACTGTTTTTGGACCTCTGATTTTCATCTGGTAGCAGAGTGCGGTTTGGAGTTTTGTGGACTTCGGGGAGCCACCGAGACCCTCCTTTTTGGACAGTGGATCAGTCAGGAGAGCAGTTTCTTTTGTGCACAACTTAACAGGAGCTCAGCAGGATCCCACTTTGGAGTGGAATCCTGCCTGGTCTTCCACTGCACGCTGGAAGCACAGGACGAGCTGTCAAATTGAGGGGACCCCAATGCCCACAATCCTCAAAGGTCCACGGAAGTAAGTAAGCTATGTGCATGGTAACGTTTGGGGGGTTAGGAAATTTATTTTATGGTATTTAAGAAACAGTGAAGTTGATAAAGGATAACCCTTGACAAGGTCTTGGAAGGCTGCGCAGTAGGGCCCAACCTTCTTTTGAGGGCAGAGTAAAAGAGATAGAGTGATAAGGATACTCCAGGGGGAAAAAAAACTGGAAGACAACTGTATTTTATTCTGTTGTATTGCGTTTTAATTGATCAAATTGCCGGCATTGTGTTGTGTTGTATGGTATGTCCTGTAGAGGTGTTTTTCCTTGTGTGTGTAACGCTCACCTGAATCCCTCGGAGGCGCAGGTCTGGGCTGGGGGTTCTCGGAGTCTTCTAGGGTCACGCGCAGGCCTCGAATGCCACCCTGGAAAGGCCCTTTCCTCACTGAGATCTTGATCTGAAGGGTGAGGTGTCTGCAATTATGAGAGCAAGGGGTTAATAAGGATATATTAGCCTGACTGGGCAAGCTGACTCCCCTTCCTGGTGCTCCCCATGTAGTTCGTAGGCTAAATGTGCTCACCTTATGTAGGTGAAAGCGGAGCTCTCCATCCTGCGTCTGTGCAGGGGCGCCGAAGCCAGTTACTTCACTGGTTAATTGTCCAGCCTCTTGGTTGCAGAGGATGAAGATTTGGAGGTAGGCCGTCGTTAGCAGCACGAACGGCGGTTGCTTGAATATGGAGGTCCGGAGAGCGATGGAATGGCGAAGGTATTGCAGGCAAGTAAGTAGAAAATGTCAATTCGAAGTTAAAAGCACTTCTTAATGTCTCTTCTCTTTTTTCAGGTTGCAGAAGCAGCTGGGTAGAAAAATAGATGTCGAGGAATGCACCGAGGAGTGAGAAAGATGAGAGCTGCCCAAAACACGTGCGTATAGATGGAGTTTTGTATTTCTTAATGATGTCCTTTTGTTTTGCAGATGCGAGTAGCAGCGTCGGCGGAGGCGAGAAGAATGCAGCGCAGGTAAGGAAAGTTTCACAGTGGTTTACTAACCAATGTCCTTGCTTCCACAGGGTGCCGAAAAATGGAAAGCTGCAGCCCGTGGCTTGAGATGCACCGATGGACTGGGTAAGTGCTGTGCTGGTTTTTATCTCGTGCTAACCTGGTGTTCTTTTCCCTTCTCAGATGCTGCAGAAGACGAAGATGGTATTTCAGAAGGTAAGATTACGGATTTCTCTTCCCTGGATGCAGAAGTTGAAGATTCTCTGGAGCTGACACGGTGAGCGTCCTGCTGCTATTGCAGAATAACGCGAAGCACGTTGCTCTGATCGGGCGTGGTTTAAATAGTCCTACTGGAGTGCTTAGGTGTCTCCTTCCACAGCAGCCTCGCCCAGGTAAGAAGTCCCAGCTTCCAGAATAGTTCCAGTATCCAGTCCCAGGGAGTGGTGCTGGCCACACCCAGAAGGTAAAGTAGTTCCAGCCATGGATGGATGAGGATTTCATCCTGCAGGTGAGTGAGCAGCATGGTCTGCAGCCGGTAGGTCCACCCAAGCACCATTCCTTACATCATGAGCCCGGCACGTCCTGTGCCGGGACTGGGTCCCCTTATGAGCCTGGCGCCACTGGCGCCAGGACAAGGTCCATAAGGCCCCTATGGGTGCCTGGAAATGAAGTTGTGACCCAGCTTCCGAGGCAGTTGGGCTAAACCTGACTCCTTGGAGGCTGCGGTCATGACAGCACCCCCCCTCAAGGCCCCTCCCAAGCTTGTCTTTTCCGGAGGTTTTGGCTTGTTGGGAAAAGCCCGATGAAATTTTCGGACTAAACGAGGTGCATGTACATATTCTGAGGGTTCCCAAGATCTCTCCTGGGGTCCATATCCCTTCCAATCAATCAGGTAGTATAGTTTTGATTTGGAAATTTTGGAGTCCAAGATGTCTCGAATTTCAAATTTGGATTCTCCGTCAACTTGGATTGGCTCAGGAGGTTTAGTCAAACGGGTTCCGGGTTGCACAGGTTTCAGGAGAGAAACATGGAAGACAGGATGTATCTTCATTCGAGTAGGGAATTCTAGTTTGACAGCCACTGGGTTAATCACGGCCGTGATCGAGTATGGTCCTAAATATCTTGGGTTGAAGGTGCGTGGCCCTTTTAAAGATAAATGTTTAGTGGACAGCCAGACTTGATCTCCCTTTTTGATATTGAGGAGCCTCTTTTCGATGTTGGTCTGCTCCTTTTTTGTATGATTCTTTAGCTCGTTGAAGATGAGCTGTGGCTTCTTTAAATGCTTGAGTTATCGTCGAATGCAGATGGTCAACAGCAGGTGTTCCGAGAGCTTGAGGTGGGTCCAGATTTGAGGTTCGAGGATGACTTCCATACAGCAGGAAAAAAGGGGTTTTTCCCGTCCCAGAATGGATTGAATTATTGTAAGCGTATTCAGCAATCCAAAGGACATCCTTCCAAGTACCCTCGGATTGATGCAACATGCAGCGCAGATATTGTTCTAGAGTTTGGTTAGTTCTCTCAGTCTGCCCATCGGTTTGAGGATGATGGCTGGTGGAAAGTCGTACATCAATTTGTGCTAAACGACAACAACTCCGCCAAAAATGGGAAATAAATTGGCTCCCTCGGTCAGAGATTAGTACTGAAGGGAAACCGTGCAACCAGACAATGTTTTCAAGAAATTCTCGGGCTAGAATGGAAGCTGTAGGTAAACCCTTCAGTGGGATAAAATGAGCCATTTTTGAAAAAAGGTCCACGATCACTAGAATTGTGTTGTATCCGGAGCAAGGGGGTAAATCCGTGATAAAATCCATCGAGAGCGTGTGCCAAGGGCCTGGTGGAATGTCTATTGGACGTAATAATCCTGCTGGTTTTTCCTTCTGACTCTTGTTTTGTGCGCAGATACCACAAGAAGCCACAAACTCCTTAACATCTTTCCTCCAAGATGGCCACCAAAAATGCCTTTTAATTTTCTCTGAGGTTTTGGCAACTCCAGGATGTCCTTCCATTAGAGAATCATGGTAGCAGGTGATGACCTGTTTTTGTAAGTCAGCGCAGGGTAAGAATAGTCTTCCTTGGAAATACAATAGGTTCTGATCTATTGTAAAATCCTTTCCTTTCAATTGCCAATTCGATGAATCTTCGGGAGTTATGAGTTGATTGACCCTTGCTTTAATCTCTTCGAGGGATAATGTGTTGATTACTCCTAGTATCTTTTGTTCAGGAATTATTGGCACCGGCTCCGGATTAGCTGTAAGTTCGTCTACCCCTATCCGGGAAAGGGCGTCTGCTTTTCCGTTCCGAACGCCTGGTCGAAATGTGATTACAAAATCGAATTCTGCGAAGAATAAAGCCCAGCGTAGTTGCCTCGAAGATTGAGCTTTAGCTGACTTCAGGTACTGGAGGTTACAGTGATCCGTGATTACAGTTACTGTGTGCCGGGCTCCCAAAAGATAATGCCGCCAGGCCTTAAAGGCGGACTTAATTGCCAAGAGTTCTTTGTCCGTAATTGTGTAGTTGATCTCAGGAGCCGCAAATTTGCGAGACCAAAAGGCTACAGGGTGTAACTGGTGCGTTTCGGGGTCTCTTTGTGACAGCACCGCCCCCATTGCAAGACTGGAAGCGTCTGTCTCGACGATGTAGGGAAGTTTTGGACGGGGATGCCTTAAGACTGGAGCAGAGATAAATTTGGCTTTTAATTCTTGGAAGGCTTGTTCGGCTTCTGGAGTCCACTCGAATTTTTTATTCTTTTTCAGAAGAGCCGTGATAGGTTGGACTACCCGAGAGAATTCAGGAATGAACCTTCGGTAAAAATTAGCGAAGCCCAGCATGCTCTGCACACCTTTCACGGAAGTTGGGGAAGGCCATTTGGTGATAGCATCCACTTTTCTTGAGTCCATGTGAACTCCGTTGGGTGATAGGATGAACCCTACGAATTCCACTTCCTTTGCGTGAAAGGTGCACTTCTCCAGTTTAGCAAACAAGCGGTGTTGGCGAAGTCTCTGTAAAACCGCTGTGACGTGTCTACGATGATCAGTTTCTGAGGCTGAGTATACCAGGATGTCGTCGATATAAACGACTACGCACACATCAATAAGTTCTCTGAGGACATCATTCATGAAAAACTGGAAAGCGGCCGGTGCGTTACATAGTCCGAAGGGCATTACTTGATACTCAAATAATCCATATTTAGTGCGAAAGGCTGTCTTCCATTCGTCGCCCTCCTTAATGCGTACCAAATGGTAAGCTCCTCTGAGGTCTAACTTTGTGTATATGCAGGCGCCTTTTACCTGGTCCAATAATTCAGGAATCAAGGGCAACGGGTATCGGTTTTTGACTGTAATCTGGTTCAGGGCGCGATAATCGATACACGTTCTTAGGTCACCTTCCTTTTTCGGGACGAAGAACAAAGCTGAGGAAGCCGGGGATTTCGAGGGGCGGATGAATCCGTTAGCCAAGTACTGGTCCAAGTATTGCCTGAGATGGAGGTTTTCTGGTTCAGTGAGGGCATATATTCTACTGCACGGAGGGGTGGACCTAGGTATCAGGTCTATCTGGCAGTCGTATGACCGATGCGGAGGCAGGGTGTTGGCTTGATCTTTCTGAAAGACGTCGCTGAACTCTTGGTATTCCAGAGGTAATCGGGGGTCCTCGGAAGTGATGGCTGCTAGCTTGATTTCGGGCTGAGGATAACAGGTTGAAGCGCATTCTGGAAACCGAATCACCTTGGCTCGCCAGTTTATCTGAGGATTGTGCTTTTCCAACCAAGGCATTCCCAGAATCACCTGAAACTGCGGGGCCTTGATTACATCAAACACGATCTTCTCCCGATGTCCGCCTTGACATAACAACGTTACCTCCATGGTGGTATGAGAAACTGGTCCGGAAGCTATTTCAGTACCATCCACTGTAGTGATTACGTCCTTTACCATCTTGGGACATAGGGGAAGATCCATCCTGGTAGCCAAGTCGTGGTCCACATAATTACCGATTGCTCCGCTATCAATGTATACTTTGATAGCATGCATGCAATCTGGTCTATTGGGACTTATGAGGACCATAGGCATTACCAAATGCGAGGTCAAGGAACTGGTTTTAACGCTCGGCAAGCGGACCTCTACGCTTGTCGGGCGAGGTCGTTTCCCGATTCCAGTTTCTCAGCATTTTTATCAGAAGCTCCTACGGTCTTCTTGACCGGTTTCACTGAGCAATCACGAAGGAAATGTCCAGAATTCCCACAGTATAGGCACAGCTGTAATTGCCTTCTTCTTTCCCGTTCTTTCTGAGTTAATGGTCCTTTTACTACTCCTATTTGCATTGGTTCCACGGAGTCATTCCCTTTAGCGGAGCTCTGAGGTCTTGAAAGTACCCGGGTTTCAAATCTGGATCGATCGGTCTTCCTGTTCTGTAGCCGATGATCTAATTGGACCACTAGGTCGATATAATCTGAACAGTCTTGCGGCGGATTAACCACCTGTGCTAAAACGTCTTTAAGTTCCCCACGTAGACCTCTGTAGAAGAGCGTGATTCTCTTATCTTCAGGCCACCTGGTCTCAACCACCAATCTATTAAAGGACGCTATGTAAGCCAGGAGATCCTGATTACCTTGTCTGAGTGACAGGAGTTCATTGTCCAAGGCCTGCCCCTGTGAATGTCTTGCGAACAACTTTTCCATACTGGTCTGAAAGTCTTGAAAGTTATAGAGGAGCGGGTCATCCTGTGTCACGAGAGGAATGGACCAATCTGCAGCACTACCGCTAAGATAGGAAAGTACAAACGCTACCTTGGCTTGGTCCGTTGGGAATGCGGCGGGTCTACACAGAAAGTGCAAGCGCCATTGATTGATGAATACTGCATATCGCTTTGGATCACCGGAAAAACATTCGGGCGGGGCCAAAGGCACATTCCCTGGCAGATTAATTTGCACCGGATTACTTGAAGTTGTAGGAGTGCCGCTCCCTCCATAGGGAGGCAGTGGCGTCTGTCCCGCTTGAGCCTGTAGCAACTGTCTGGCCAGATCATCCGTCCGTTCCTTGGCAATGATCAACTCCCTTCGTAAAGCGTTTGTTTCTTGGCGAGATGCGTGTACTTCTGCCCTTAGTTCCCCAAGCAATTGAGCCAGTTGATCTGTGTCCGAGGTTTCCATTGCGCCTGGGTGGGAATATTGCGGTAGGCTTCGCGTTCTGTAACGCTCACCTGAATCCCTCGGAGGCGCAGGTCTGGGCTGGGGGTTCTCAGAGTCTTCTAGGGTCACGCGCAGGCCTCGAATGCCACCCTGGAAAGGCCCTTTCCTCACTGAGATCTTGATCTGAAGGGTGAGGTGTCTGCAATTATGAGAGCAAGGGGTTAATAAGGATATATTAGCCTGACTGGGCAAGCTGACTCCCCTTCCTGGTACTCCCCAAGTAGTTCGTAGGCTAAATGTGCTCACCTTATGTAGGTGAAAGCAGAGCTCTCCATCCTGCGTCTGTGCAGGGGCGCCGAAGCCAGTTACTTCACTGGTCAATTGTCCAGCCTCTTGGTTGCAGAGGATGAAGATTTGGAGCTAGGCCGTCGTTAGCAGCACGAACGGCGGTTGCTTGAATATGGAGGTCCGGAGAGCGATGGAATGGCGAAGGTATTGCAGGCAAGTAAGTAGAAAATGTCAATTCGAAGTTAAAAGCACTTCTTAATGTCTCTTCTCTTTTTTCAGGTTGCAGAAGCAGCTGGGTAGAAAAATAGATGTCGAGGAATGCGCCTAGGAGTGAGAAAGATGAGAGCTGCCCAAAACACGCGCGTATAGATGGGGTTTTGTATTTCTTAATGATGTCCTTTTGTTTTGCAGATGCGAGTAGCAGCGTCGGCGGAGGCGAGAAGAATGCAGCGCAGGTAAGGAAAGTTTCACGGTGGTTTACTAACCAATGTCCTTGCTTCCACAGGGTGCCGAAAAATGGAAAGCTGCAGCCCGTGGCTTGAGATGCACCGATGGACTGGGTATGTGCTGTGCTGGTTTTTATCTCGTGCTAACCTGGTGTTCTTTTCCCTTCTCAGATGCTGCAGAAGACGAAGATGGTATTTCAGAAGGTAAGATTACGGATTTCTCTTCCCTGGATGCAGAAGTTGAAGATTCTCTGGAGCTGACACGGTGAGCGTCCTGCTGCTATTGCAGAATAACGCGAAGCACGTTGCTCTGATCGGGCGTGGTTTAAATAGTCCTACTGGAGTGCTTAGGTGTCTCCTTCCACAGCAGCCTCGCCCAGGTAAGAAGTCCCAGCTTCCAGAATAGTTCCAGTATCCAGTCCCAGGGAGTGGTGCTGGCCACACCCAGACGGTAAAGTAGTTCCAGCCATGGATGGATGAGGATTTCATCCTGCAGGTGAGTGAGCAGCATGGTCTGCAGCCGGTAGGTCCACCCAAGCACCATTCCTTACATCATGAGCCCGGCACGTCCTGTGCCGGGACTGGGTCCCCTTATGAGCCTGGCGCCACTGGCGCCAGGACAAGGTCCATAAGGCCCCTATGGGAGCCAATGGGTGCCTGGAAATGAAGTTGTGACCCAGCTTCCGAGGCAGTTGGGCTAAACCTGACTCCTTGGAGGCTGCGGTCATGACAGCGTGTTGTGAGCGTAGCAGATAGTATTGTTTGATAGAGGTTGATGGGATAAGTATGAACATTTAGATTGTGAGTGCATTTTGTTGTTGTGATCCAGAGGTAGGATTTGGACATTGGGGTGTGGCCCCAGACAATGAAAACTGATTTAATAGGTGGTGTATATTTGAAGTGGGGAGGAGGTGTGAGTAAGGGAAAAGTGTGAAAGAATTGTGAAGATTATTTTTGTTCTGATTATTGGTAAGCTGAAACACTATTTATATTGTTTATTCTGTGTAAGTGCCAAGCTGCGCGCTGCTTAAAAGTTGTCACCATGTCAGATACCCCAATAATTCACCTATGCAAAGCGTTCCCTAGATATAGTACTTAAATCATCAAGTATCTTGCTGAGTGGGTGAAAGGGACTGCTGGAAAGATGTACATGGCATGGCCACAAGAAGGCACTCACTCTAAAGATGTACTCCAACATATGTGCACATACACCCATACACAAGGGCAGGAAGCTTAAGAACAGGCTAGGTATATTAGAGCTCTGGAACGCCTTTGAGGAAGAGATAGAGGGGCCTAAGAAGGAATGGATGCTTAATATGTGTGAGGGGGAGAGCAAGCAGCCCATAGTGCTGCCGCCTTCTCACGCTGAGGAGAGTGCTCACACACAGCCAACAGCCCCGCCATCACTAGCTGAGGCAGGAGTCCACACACAATTCACAGTACTGCCTGCACATGAGGAGAGGAAACAAGCCCCGGCCATCCCTGGAATATACCCACTATATGCCGTAGTTGTAGGGTATAGTAATCCCAGATATGCATCGCCTGATGAGCAAAGTGATGATAGTAGGAGGAGGGTGAAATTGGTAAAAGGACAAGTGCCATTAGTGCCAATGGAAAATGAAGCATGGCACAGCTCAGAGACATAGTTAAGGGATGAGGAAGAGTATAGAGGGCTATATAGCTTAGAAAAGCAGCAAAGCGCAGATAAGGAAGAACTCTGGAGAGTGAGAGGCATGCAGATAGATGGTCACAGGGTGAGAAGCATACCCATAGGTAATGGAGATAGTGGAGAGACTATGATAGATACAGAAAAATGGGTAGGGGGAAAAATACTGTTGAAACTCGATGGGAAAGGCACAGAAAATAATTATGTGAAGGTAGTGGAGAATGAAAAAATGAAATAAGCATCCAGGGAGGAATTCAGGATGGAGAAACAGGAAGAGATAGAGCAAAATGCACACTGAGAGAAAGAGAGGGAATGGAGAGAAACAGCAGAGAAGACGCAGAGAGAGGAACAGGAAAGACAAAGAAGGAAAAGGGAGGTAGGAGAAAGGGATGAGTATGTAAAGAGGCTAAATGAGAAGAACAGGAGAATGGCAAGAAAAATGGAAGGCATTGAAAAAATTAGGAAGGAGATGACCCAAAAGGTGAGCGGAAATATGATGCCAAAGATATGTGGGGAGAAGGGAGTGGGACAATAACCCCACAGACAAGGAGCACAGATGTGCTGCCAGATATAATGAGTGGAACATATGTAAGGGAGCCTGTTAAGGGAGTGTGTTTTGATCTCATACTTGAGGATGACGACAGTGGAGAAGGTGACAGAGAGACAAATTGGGTAGACATTGATGATGAAGAGTGGGGAGAGGAGGCGGCGTAAGCCCCACAAATGGATACTGCAGGACCAGGTATACGAGAGATAGCAGATTTGCTAGTGCCAAACTTAAGCCAATATCCACCCCTCAATCAGTATTCCCCATAAATGAAGAATATAAATAGCCATATTTCTTAAGAAACTTGTCAGAATGCCAGAAACAAATTGCAGCTGAGACATTGAAAAGGGGAAATCATGCAGCATCACCTTTGCGCAAGAAAGGGATAACACAATTCCCACTGCTCCACAAGGGATTAGGGCAGCCGCACTATACTCCATGGAATCAGACAGACAAAAATAACTTGATGCATAAGCTGTCATCACTCACAGCAGGAGTGGGCAGCTGAATCTACAAGCTAGAGCAAGAGACAGCAGGGATAGCATTAACTATAGGTGACATGAAAAGCCTATTTTCATCCATATTGGGTGACCAGGCAGAGGACGTGTGGAAGCGAGTAGGCTATTTTGCAGTGACAGAACATAACATCACTAAATATGATGTGTCATCATTGAATAATTGTAGAGCTAATACATGGAAGGCACTGAGAGTGCTATTTCCAGACTAATCTGACATGAGCGCCATAATGACTAGGAATATGGGGCCTACTGAGGACCCTGCTGCCTATATTCAAGACATTAAAGAACGTTGGAGTTTGGAAACTAAAGACCATTGGGATAAAAATGTACCAGTGTTTTATCATATTTTAGGTCATGGCCTACCTGAAGAAGTACAGAGACAGTTAAAAAAGTTTGTGGGGATTGAAATGAGACCATGGCCAGAGATAAACCTGACTATTGTCCATCACTGTAGGTTAAAGCAGGAGAAAGATAAAAAGAAAATAGAGGAAAGGCAAAAGGAAGAGGCAACATTGGTGCAGAAGAAATTATCCAAAATGGTAGAAGCAGCAGTATTAACAAATACAGGAGATGGGAATAATGGACAGGGAGCTATCATGCCGCAGCAGGGCATGGGTCATCATTTTGCAGGAAGAGTAGAGAGTAGTTTTTACCGCAGAGGAGAAAGAAGATTTGTTCACAGAGGGAGAGGATTTGGGTTTGGAGCACCACAAGGAGGGTTTGGTGTGGGACAGCCCCACTTCAGAGCACCGCAGCAGTATGTTGGACATGTGGAAAAGTAGGACACATTTCACAAGTGTGTAGAAGTAGAGGAGCAATGCACCAAGGTGCAATGGAGTAGGGGGATGGCATATCCAGCAACATATGGTACACCTCAGCAAGACTGTGGTTATTATGACTGCACATATTATTCACGTGACCAAGACACAAGCACGGCAGGTGCAGCAACCACAAAGGCCACAGATACAGCCACAGATAGTGCCACAACCACAGCAGACGTTGACACAGCAACCACAGAATGCAGCACAATCACAACAAGCAGTGACACAGTGGAATACAAACATTTTGCCACAGACACCCCGGATAGGAGGAGTGACAGTAGTCAGGGGGAACCCTTTGACAGGGACAGGACTGAACATGTATGCCCAATAGGACAGCACACAGAATAGCTTGATGGGCCCTATTCTATCAGTAGCCACAGACCCTGCACAGCAACCGAGGGTGGAGGTATCTATAGATTACCAGAATCTTTCCTTCTTAGTTGACACTGGGGCAACAAAATCCTGTGTCAGAGAGTGCGGTTTTCCAATGTTGGGAATATTCATGGACACTGAAGGCTTGTCTGTGGCTAAAAATACGATTCCTTTCACTGACAGCTTGTCTGTGACTGTAGGAGAGCAGAAGGTAGCTATCCCATTCCTTTATTTCAGGAAGACACCTGTTAACATATCGGGAAGAGATCTTATGGCCATACTCAATATGTAAATATCATTCACAGAGGATGGCATAATATGCTGTAAAACAGGCATCCATTTCCAGACAGCAAAGGAATACATACAAGCCTATCATGGAAGAAAGTACAGAGGGGAGTACCAGTGGATCATGAAATGATGTCAGCATGGCTTCCCCGCATTGAAGGGCAGTTATTGAGACTACCCACAGACATTTTATTCAGAACACAAATACCTACAGATGTAACTGAAGGGGAACAGGTTGCAATTGAGCTAGAGATGGCTGTAGTGAGGGAGGACAGAGTGATTTTACACGGCACTGATGAGGAAGGGGTGAGTTGGCGCACAGTAATACCACTTGATGCATCACACAGACTGACCCAGTTGACAGATGATCAGTCATTTGACTACAGTGACTTTGATGATGAGGTATTGTTTGACATAAATGAACCATGTCAATTGAGTATACAGCGGTGCCACAACAAATAATGCTAGCTAAAAAAGTACCATCATTTATGGAAAAAGATTTGGCAAGGCTACCCGGCACACTATGGACGCCCAGTCCATATGATGTGGGGTTGTTAAAAGGGATTGTAGCAGTAAAAATAAAATTTAAGAAACAGGTAATTTGACCTCGAGTGAAACAGTATCCAATCTCCAAAGAAGCAGATAAGGATATTTAAGATACAATAAATGTGCACATGAAGCAGGGAGTGAAAGTGCCATCAGGGTCTCCTTGCAACACTGCTGTAAACCCAGTGAATAAATCTCAGGGAGGGTCCTGGAGATTCATACAAGATTTATGCCCCTTGAATAACATTGAATAACATTGTTGAGCCTACATTTCCAGTGCTTCCTAATCATGCCACGTTATTGTGTAATATACCTCCCACAGTCACACATTTCACAATGAGTGATCCCCCTTCATGAATATTTGCGGTATTTAACCACATTCACCTATAGTGGAGTAAGACGGAACATTATCTCCCACAGGGGGACTATGAATCCCCCAGTGTGTTTAACAGGGTGCTGCAGATAGATTTGGGAAACATAAAAACTCCCGGTGCCATCATATAGTTAATAGATGACTTGCTTGTATGCAGCGACTGTCAAGAACAGTGCAGAAATGACTCTGTGTAGCTACTGACATTGCTAGCTGAGAAAGGATACAAAGTTGACAAACAGAAAATGTAATATTGACAGGAAGAAGTACTTTATCTGGCCCAAATAATCTCCAAAGAAGGGAGGAGGGTGACACCTGAAAGAGCATAGGCAATCAGTAATAGACCTCATCCAAACACAGTGAAGGAGTTGCAACAGTTCTTGGGATTATGCAATTATTGCTGAGTGTGGGTATTTGACTACAGCTCATACATCTGACCACTGTTAGAAGGGTTAAAGGAAGCACAGAAAAACAAAGATCCCATACAATGGACAAGAGAAATTATCAGCGCATTTGATGAATTAAAAAAGGCCATAAGTACAGCACCTGTGTTAGGAATCCCAGATTACAAAGCATAATTCTTTATGTTCTCCCATGGCAATGGAGTAGTGATGATGGCTGTCCTCACACAAAATACTCCAATGGGATATTAACCTTTGCCATATTACAGGAGGTGTTAGACCCAGTAATTAAATGGCATTACCCATGCAAACAAGCTTTGGCTGCAGCAGCATTCACAGTTGAGAAATCGTCCACTGTGACAATGCGTTGCTCAGTAACATTATACATGGAACATGCGCTTTTGGCAATACTTGAGAACCCTAAAAGCACAATCACTTCCCAGAGGGCCTCAGGATATGAGATCATTCTCACAAATCCATCTATTAAGATTGTTAGATGCCATGTGGTAAATCCAGGAAAATACATAGCGGATCCAGTGCAGGAAGATGATTATGTCCATGACTGCACAACATATACAGATTATTATAATGAGATGCCCTGCGCCAAGGAGGTGGCCTTAGAAACATGAGTAAAAGTGTTTGTTGATGGCAGTTTAACAATAGACACAAATTTAGGAACATGAATTAGGGGAGCTGCAGTAGTGAGAGCAAAGGAAAATGGAGAGTTTGAGACTGTTGAAAGCATAGGACTACCTGCAAATGTTTTAGCAGAAGCTGCAGAATTAGTGGCAATGATTACGGCACTAGAGAGACATGAACATAAGGAAGTTACGGTGTACTTTGATTCTGCCTGTGTGACATCCACAGTTTATTCTGGACTGTCACGGTGGACAAGGAGGGATTTCATGCATGCTGACGGTACACCTGTGCAGCATACCGTACTGTTAGAAAA
The DNA here is from genome assembly GCF_040938575.1 of Ambystoma mexicanum. Classification (NCBI taxonomy): domain Eukaryota; kingdom Metazoa; phylum Chordata; class Amphibia; order Caudata; family Ambystomatidae; genus Ambystoma; species Ambystoma mexicanum. Next base: position 911,207,781 of record NC_090933.1, on the reverse strand, counting down.
ACTGATTTCGGCATTATCCAAACCATCAGAGGTCGCTGTGGTAAAATTCTTAGCACATAGCAGAGGCTCAGATTTAATTTATCACAACAGATACAGAGGCCAAATGAGCTGCATATTTGCCATACATAGTAGAGTACCAAAGTCCATGCAATGAAATGCAAACATGATGGCAGTGACTGAAAGTTAAAATGTACTGCAAATATCACAGTTAATAGATATACAAGAACGAGCTTTACATGAAGAGCAGAAATTGTGGAAAAAAAGAGGCTGTTCATGTGCCCCACGGATCTTCTGTGTTGACAGGGAAACACAGGGAAGCCTGTAATGCCACTAGAATTGCTCAAAGTAGCATTAGAACAGTTACACTACCCAGCACATGTTTCCAAGGAGTGCTTTGCAGTGAAGATTTCCAGTGAGTGGTTCGTGCCCAACCTGCATGAGCACATGACAAACTTCATCATCAATTGTGCAACTTGTCAGAAATAGGACCTTGAGAGGAACAATACCCCGCCCAACTGGCCCATTCAGACACCTGCACCTGGATTACATTGATATAGGCCAAAAGTGCAGGGGATACAAATATGTAATAATGGTGATGTGTCCCTTCTCCAGATGGATAGAAGCAGGACCATGCACCCACCCAGATGCCATGTCAGCAGTGAAATTCCTTGCACGCAAAGTGTACCCCCGATGGGGAGTGTGTGAGGTGCTGAGATCCGATAATGGATCTCATTTAGCAAATGAGCTCTTTGCAAAAATAACATCCCTATTAAGCATTAGGCATAAACTCTGTTTGACCTACCACCGACAAGTGAACAGCATTGTGGAGTGCCTCCATGGCCTCCTGAAAGACTGCATAACAAGATTGCATGACGCACTGCATGAGGACTGGATGTATTGCCTTCCACTGGCTCTTTTTGCCCTACGCAATCAGCCAGGCTCAGACCATCATCTGACTCCTCAGGAGTTGGTCACAGATCACAGGATGCATGTGCCCATTACCCCGCCCATGCACGTGAGACAGATGCCCAAAACACTGCGACTGTGTTACGAAATGAGTTACATGACTATTTGATGTCCATGACTAAATCTCTCTCTTTCATTTCTCGACAGGTAACGGAAAGGCAGGGAGGTATCGTAAAAAGGCACAGAAGAAGGCAAGACTGAATTGGACACTGCCACAGTTATTCCACCTCTCCAACTGTTCCCTGGGGTCCTCGTGCTGTGCCGCAACCATGTGTGAAAGTGGCACGGGTCCCCGTACTGTTACTTATTGTACCCCTACATCAGTAAAGTTGCAGGACAAGAAGGTGTGGGTCCACCTTACCGATGTAAAACCATACAAGAATGCTGCCTCCCTGCCCAACTACCAGGATCCTGAGGGAGAAGAGAACAAAAACATACCCAGGACCAGAGCCCAAGTGCGTGCTGACCAAGAAATTGATGAGAAAAAGGAACTCGAGAATGCAAGAAATATGAATTAGGTTGCACCACTTGAGGAACATTGACGCTGAACTATCACTGGAACCATAAGAAAGGAGTTGATGCTAAAGACTTTTTGAATATATCACCAGCACGGTATTAACGACTATTTTTCACATGAGCATACATCTATAATGGACTATTTTTTTGACTTTTCTATCCTTACATTTTTATTGGGACTATTTTTTATCGTCCTCATTTTTATATGTTTATGTTTTTTATCAGCACTATTGTTATATTTTTAAATTTGTACATTATTTATCAATGAACCACTTAATAGTGGAAGTGCTTTGAAAAAAAAGAAATCAGTCAAATCTTTTATTATTGTCATTATCATTGGTTGCAAATGCTTTGAAAAAGGTATATACAGCTTGCCTCACTTACCATTGAAAAATAATAACCTACTATTGCCTGGTAATAAGTAAACTGTACGAATGTTTTTATATCCTTATGTTCCTGATCTCTTCCTAATACCCGGATCAATACGCTGCAGGACACATCTACAAATGGCTGACATTATGGCTATTGCAGTCCTTCTGTTTTCCTTTCTTTTTTGTTGTTTTTATTTCTTATTTTATCTCACACTGCATTTGACTGATTATGATAAGATAAATGTGTCCCTATGGCATAATGTTAGTGAAGAAGTTAAAAAACAAGTAGATTTCTAGTTAGAGCAGGAAATGGTGTTCTGCCCAGTTGTGGAGACAGTAAGGGCTAGGAGAAGTATTGCAGATGGTGAATATTACATGAAAAGGTATTTTGACAATTCCATAAATATTGAACGAAACTCATGGTATAGGTCAATGGAGAAGGTGGGGAGAGTGAGATCAAGGGAAAGATGCTTTGTTTGCTCACTTATCCCCTATGCCATGCCAGCCTCTCAAGTATTTATACCTCAAGAAGTACGTGAGTCCAGAGCAGACTGCTTGGTACATCTCGCAGTATGCCAGACCAGAGGACAATTTCAGGGACAATCGGCCATGATGAAGTATCTCACATGATCAGAATTCCCATACGTAGACAACTATGTAAAGGAGGCACACATGACAGAGAATATAAGAATGAAAAATAAGGTGCTCAAGTACATACTATCAGGTCCAAAAAAAGGAGATGTCAAAGTATTGGATCACCAAATATTAAGGTGTACAGATGCCCAGTTTAATTTGATACCTTATTGTGCCGATAGACCACAATTGCAAATAAAAGGGAAAGTATATTTCTCGGGAGGATGGGTTGATGCAATAACGGGATGCAAAGCAGGGGCAGTATGGACTGCGCCAATAAAAGTGGTAGAAAACACAGACAGAGTGTGCAATGAGGACTGGAAACAAACTGCCACATTTTTAACATGGGTGGAAGATGATGCAGGACCACTACCCATAACCAAACTACAACCTCCAACATTATGCTTTAGAAAAAATGGTTCAGTAATGCGTGGTAACAATGAAGGGTGCAAACGCATTATGGATTTACCAGGTATGAAAGTTGGCACACCTATACTAATGGACCATTAATGGGCCTGCGGTATAAGCGCTTATATGCAGCGTCCACCCAACTGGGGAGGCATATGTACAATAGTGCCACTAAATGCACAAGCACTGGTAATATTGGTACTTTTGGGACTTTTTCTTCAATGGCACACAACAGGAAGAAAAGATCCCTCCACCAAAAACGCACAAAAAGAACAAACTATTTTTCCAAGCAGGCCAATGCTGCATTCGATGTAATCCCAGAGAGTTATAAGTTATTTGGTAAACAACAACACTCTTTACATCCTTTCTATTACCTGGCCTGCAAGCAGATGAAAATGCACACTGGATCCAGATAACTAGGTGGGAACTGTTACAAACTATTAATGCCACATTAAAAGGCCTAAATGCCATCAAGGAGGAGTTAAGAGCGGTCAGATTGATGACCCTAGAGAACAGGTAAGTTCTGGACCTCCTCATAGAGGGAGGAGTATGCACAAACATGGGGCAAAGTTGCTGTACATATGTACCCGCTCATGATGAGGAGAATGGGACCCTGACAGAGGCCATATACTCCTCGATAGAGCTGCATGATAAAAGGGAGGAGGAAGTGGATGACATTGAGGATGATAGCTGGTTCAGTTATATATTCTCCTGGATGCCTACCTGGCTCACAGTTGCATTCAAATTCCTGTTTCTAACTTTGGTCCTAATGGCTTTTGGCATCTTGAGAATAGCAATAAGCCAATGTAAAAAGACTGGCAAAAAGGCACTCCAAATGACAGTAATGGTTAATGTGGCTGACACTGTACATCAGTACACTCAAACTGATGGCGAAGTTTACTGTCCCATGTACCCATTGGGTCAGCCAGCTAGACAACCTGGAGCATTGTTAACATGCCCAAAAGATACCCATAACTACAATGAGCATTGGATGAAATGTGACGAGAATGGTGAGTGCTGTCTTATGACATGCAGTCCAGCAGAATACGTAGCACAAGGAGGTAACTTGAGGGGGGTCACCAGACAGTGGCTGCCCAAGGATGGCTATAATATGATAATACAAAATGAAGGAGTGGTCAATGAATCGACCAGAGGTGGGAATGTAGTGGGGCATTTATTGACTAGAAAGCATGTTCAGGCTCTGCCCCCCGCCTTCCTCAGAAGAAACGAAATTATAAGATAAGAAAGGACACATTTGAAACTGCACTTTAAATTCTCCTGGAAATGCAGCTGGCACAAAGAATATTTATTTTATGCTATACAAGTAGGGAACAGATAATGCATTAGTTTGCACAATTAGTGTGTTAACAAAATATAATAGATTAGGTGACAGGAAGGCATGTACACAAGATAGGGACTCACTACACAAGTAGGTCAGAAAATTGTAGGTAGATAAGGTTGCTGCTACCCATAGGAAGGGAAATAATGTGACAGGCATGCACCAGGAAATCGGTAGAGAGCAAAGCAAATGTGTCCTGCAGATGATAAAAACGTGACAAGCAGTTGCCATTTTAACTGCACAACCACAGTGGAGAGTAAAAGTCATGTACCTTTACGAAGCCTCACACCTAAGCACGCCATTTCAAACAAATACATTTAATTCAGGAAAAATGCAGTAGTGGTTGGGTATAGGTGCCTCAAAGGAATGTCAAAGCTGAGGATACAGAGAGAAAGTTTACATAAAGGAACAAGATACCATTGTGAGCATTCAACCATTAAGATACACTAGTTACGACAATACAGCAGACTAGAACATTTCATAAGTAGTTGACAGATAAATGTCTCAGCGATCGGCTATGTGTGACAGAGAAGCAAGTGCGGCTAAAAAGACAAAATAATTGCAGCAATGAAATTTCAACACGGTGAAAGCAGCATGACTCATAATAATAGTTAATCATAATGTGTCAAGAACAGAATGGCGAGTTTACGGTTGCAAGACAGGGGGGGATGGACAACTGGAATTTGGGCAAGGACAAAGTCCTTGAAACTCAGAGACATCATAGCGGAGATAACATGGGCTGTTTTATTTAATTAAGAACAAAGGTGAAACGCTTGTCCTTTCCTCGGATCTCCATACACATGTCTTCCTACAGCCAGTTCACGGACAGCGTGATGGCATGTTAACCAATTATAATATGTCCTTTTCACTGCAGAAGTAATTTAGAGTTTACCAATAATGTTCAATCATGATGAGGTTGTACATTTTTATGCAATGCTTTATTGGTGGGACCTTAGTTAGAGAGTTACCCATTCAGTAGGGTGGGACATATATATACTATATGTATCTTAGCAATTAGGACCAATGAGCAGTAGAGATATGTTTTCATAGCTCAGTGATTACGATGACATCAGGATGACTCATTTGCATTACATAACCTGTGTTTTCTGTTCAAACGTAGAAAAGAATTTGAGAGAGAGAGCTTTGCTGTTGATCTAATTTTCTCCCCAGCTTTGCATACTTCCAATAAAGCTGGGTTATCTTGCATTTGGCATACCGCCATCCACTCTGTGTTGTCTCTTTTTTGGAAAATACCAGGTAGTGGGCTGTACTGTTTCTGGACCTCTGATTTTCATAGGTGTGACCGGCCGACTCAGCATTGATTCAGGGCTGAATCGGATCTCATGGAGTGACTAAAGACTGGACCAAGTGGTGAGGTTGGCGAGTGTGATCCTTGCTGAGTCCAATGAGGAGGCCGTGAGGTCCAGTGGGAGGAGCCATGCATGGCTGTTGTCCAAGTTTGAGGTTAACATGAAAAAGATTCATGGTTGTGCAGTGAAACATATTAGGGTTGCAATTAGGATTGCCCTGGGGAGCAAACAATGTCATCAGCTACACTATGACCATGTTATCTGGGATGGTAAGAGAAGGTTGAGGGGGGAACCAAGCAAGTTAGCGGCATCTGAGCACCAGTCAACAGTGCATAGTGAGAAGGTCAGAAGGGCTAAAGCTGCTCACTCTAAATGGGTCAAATGACATAAATACATCATGGACTGTTGCAGATGGCAGGAGTTGGTGTTGGCGACACAGAACAAAGACACCACTGCCTTCTGGAACATTGTTAATGGCAGGGACTCTAATACCAGAGATGTAAATGAGGTAACCAAGGCAGGGTGGGTAAGGCACATAGAATTGTCCTTGGGGGGAGCAGTGACGCCCTTTACTAGTGAGCAGCAGGTGGAGAACAATTGGGTATATGAGTTGGCACGGGGTGACATTGAGGTGCTCATTAGATGCAGCAAGGCCTCGAGGGCCCCAGGCCCAGATGGCATATGTAGTAACATCATTAAGGCTGGGCCTTTGGTATGGGCTTCTGCCCTGCATTTACTCTTTCAGAGCATTGAAGCCTCACAGTGTAACCGGCATCATGGCAGGATAGCATCAACGTGCCTGTCCTAAAAAGGGCAGGCACGATGATCCTAAGAATTATCGTATGCTGCTATGCTGGACTACCGGCAAACATTTTTGCTAGAATTCTTTTAGATGAATTGGTGAGGCGGGAGCAATCCCTTGATATTATACCCCTATTTCAAACAGGGTTTCGGGAAAAGTCTGGCACTAGCATTAACATGCTGGCACTAACCACCACGATACAACAATCATGGATGGTGAGGAATATCCCAGTTTACGTTGCATTTATTGATCTAAGTGCAGCTTTCGACACCGTTGATCGAAACAGGCTGTGGAGTAAATTGCAGAAGCTGGGCATCCCGCTAGTCCTGCTTAAGATACTGGTACTTTCAGACAAGGGTGAAGGTCAGGGTGGACCAACATGGAAGATGCACCGCATGGATTGTGACATCTAAGGGCTTGAAACAGGGCTGTACCCTGCCCCCAATGTTGTTTAATTTATACATGGCAGATTTGGGGGCGGCCTTGACTCATCCTGCGGCTATACCTCCAAAGGTTGGTGTCAGAAAACTCCAATGGCTATGTTATGTTGATGACCAGGCCATTTTGGATTTGACCCCTGGAGGGCTTCAAACGACCTTGAATAAACATAAGAGGCATGCTGATGACAATTCCTTGGTCATAAACATTTCCAAGACTAAGACCAAGATTATGGTCTTTGATCCTCTGAGGAAGAAGCAGAAATTCAAACCTGCCTGGGAATTGGGAAGGATAAAATTGGAGGTGGTAACATCCTATAAATACTTGGGTATTTATCTGGACTCAAGGCTAAATGGAATGGCCACGTTGGATTATATGAGATCAAAAAGTAGTGCTATTACGGGGGATCCGCTCGTTCACACAGAGGGGGGGGGGGTTCACTCAGTGCGCTCTGTTTTCCATCTATATCAAGTTAAGGTGGTTCCTTTTATGATCTATGGAATGGAATCAAGGGCACTAACCAAGACCAGGGAATTGGCTAAATTGGAAAGAATTTTGATCAAGAGCTTGTTGCGACTTCCAACTCGTACATCATTTGAAATGATCCTGTTAGAGTTTAATCTCCTGTCCATCGACCAGAAGATGGCCTTCGAATGTCTAACCTTATTTTGGAAAATGTCCAATACACCAGTGGGCTTGTTATTAAATTTAATCCTGGAGGCATACAAGACGCGAGATAAACTAATGCTAGGTAGTAATCTGGCTAGAATATGTGTAGTAGCTGAGAAATGGCTAAGGAGGGTGCCAGCTAATGTAGTTGGCACCCCTCTGCGGCACTACAAATCAATTCTGAAAGTTATTATTGTGGAGCATGAATGCTTTCATTAATTTAATATTTTGCTAATAGAAAATGCCATGCCACAATGAAAACATGTCCAATTGACTGCACAATGTAGACCAGTCTAGACACGTAATAACATATTACAGTAGTGCATGCCAGGGCACATTTAGACATACCTAGACTGGTTGCACCAAAATGCCAGTCGAAGCAATGACACTTATCATGATGGTTTTTTATCACAGATGCCCAAAAAAATATATAATGCCACAGTAAGAAATGACTAGACTGGCTGCACCAAAATGCCTCTCTAGCCATTAATAACACATATCATGCCAGTTTAGCCTGGACATGAATGACCATTACGATTTATCGCACAATCCATGCCCCACCACACCCCACACATATACCCTCTCCCTCCCACCCCCTGCCACAAACCCCAAAATGAGCTCCTCTGTATTACCTCCATGTCCCTCTTCCTTGTCCCAATGCTTACCTATGAAGCACCTTGCCGCATAGGTAAATACTGGGATGAGGAAGAGTGGTACTAGGAGTAATGAAGAGTACACATAACTAAGCCAGGCATTACCTTCATTTCTCGCTACCTCATCCCAGTACTTGTGTTTGAGGAAAAATGCCTCATTCACAAGTACTGGGATGAGGAAAAATAGGGTTACGAGTAATGAAGATTATCAATTTTTTTTTTATTTTTATTTTTTAGATGTTTTTATTGGCATTTATATTGGCATAGAACAGTTAGACATGGATGCATAACAACATCCAGTTTGTCACGGTGAGTTGCCCGGTAAACATGCAAAACAATAACAGAAAGAAAACGATAAACAAACAGTAACTTGACCGTCCCGCCTCCCATCACTGCGTGGGTACCTGCCGGCCCCTCTTCGGGCCCCGCTCCAGGCTCCATCCGGTTGTCTCTTAAAGTCACAGAGTCAGAGTTGTTGTGGGTGTAGCTGTTAGTTCTGCTTCGAGTCTGCAGTTCGTGGCCGGGGATGCACTCAAGGTGGCTTAAAGTCCGTCAGAAAGATCATGTCTCTCAGGAGATCCTTCCAGGACTCCAGTGTTGCAGTTGTGTCCTCTCCTCCCCGGTTGCTCCCTTCCTCCCAGGCTTTGGTTTCAGCTCTAGTCCATCGCTCCATTTCCCTGATCCACGGTTCGTATCTGGGGCCACCTGGGGATTTCCAGGCCATTGCTATCGTTCTCTTCGTTAAAATGCACGCCATGTCCATTAGTTTCACTATGTGCTTGATTTTACTCAATCTGGGGTATGTGCCCAGAAGGCACTCCTTGGGCGTCCACTCGTACCTTTCCAGCCCAGCTCTCCTGCAAGTCCTTTCAACAGCGGACCAGAGTTTCTTGGTTTTGGGGCAGGTCCAGAACATGTGGATTAGGTCTGCGTGCTCGCTGGTGCACCATGGGCACATTGGTGGGGTTTTTCTGCTGAATGTGGATACCCTTAGTGGGGTCATGTAGGTCCTATATAGGACGTTCAGCTGGATGAGCCTGAACCTGGCATTGCGGGACACTTCCTTCGGGTACATCAGGGCCCTGCCCCACTCGCTCTCCGTGATGTCGGTCTCCAAGTCCGCCTCCCACCTTTCCTTCAGGGGTGCGCTCCTCGGGTTGCGCCCGTCGTTCAGTTGGGCATACAGTCTCGACGTGGGCTTCCAGCCGTCGCTTAGGTTATGCATCTCTTGCACAAGGGGGTGGGTTTCCGGTTCCTCTGGCCATGTACTCCATGTCTTCTTAGCAACCTGTTTCACCCTCTGGTACCATAAGAATTGTCCAGCAGCTAGCCCTTCTTTCACCTGTAGTGAGTCGAATTCTCTGAAGCTTCCGTCCTCGTACATGTCCCCCCAGGTGTATAGGCCGAAATTCTCCCATTTCCTCATTGCTGGCAGATCGGTGGGTGTCTTACAGACATCAGCAAGCATGGGGATTTCAGGCATGTATGGTTGGGCCAGGTCGAGCGATGTGCGTGCCTTGTTCCAGACTCGTCTCCCCAGCTTCACTAACATGGGTGGGTCAGGGGGCCCAACCTGTGAGTTCCAAACTACTTCTTTAGGGTGCATTGGGGCTACCAATGGGCGGATAAGGCCTGTCTCAGCTGTTGGTTCGTCGGATAACCACTTGACAACATGCGTCAGTTGCGCTGCAAGATAGTATTTTTGGAAGTCAGGCAGCTGGATTCCGCCCTCTTTATACGGGAGAGTGAGGGTATGGAGCGAAAGCCTATGTCTGGCCGGGCCCCACAGGAAGTTTCTGAGGAGAGATTCCAATTTTCTGAAGAAGGGGGGGGGGTATATAGTGCGTTATGTTGGTGAAGTAGTACAAGAACCTTGGTAGTATTATCATCTTAGTGATGGCCGCTCTGCCCATCACAGAGAGTGGGAGTCGGGACCAAAATTTGGTGGATTTGCGTACACCTCGCATTGCTGATTCCGTATTGCTTTCGTGTGTGGAGGCGGGCGTGTGCGTGATGGTGAGCCCAAGATAGCGGAACGCTACCGTCTGCCACTGAATCCCGATGTCTGGTAGCCCTTCTGTTTCCTTCCCTTGAAGCCCGGCCAGGGGGAAGGAGCACGATTTCTGCCGGCTAAACTTGATCCCGGAGTATTTCGCGAAGTTGTCTAGGATGTCTAGAGCTGTGGGTGCATTCCTCCGGGGGTTGCGCAGATAGAGGAGGACATCGTCTGCGTACAGCGAGATGATGTTGTCCGTCTCGCCCGTTCTGATCCCTGCGTCAAAAATCTGTTTCCTGAAGTAGATCGCTACTGGTTCCAGACCGAGGACGTACAGCATTGGTGACAGTGGGCATCCCTGCCTTGTTCCTCTTTGGATGTCCCAGGATTCAGACACCACACCCCCTGTCTTTACCCTCGCCTTTGGGGTGTTGTAGAGCACCTTGATCCATCGTATGAAGTGCTCGCCTAGTCCGAACTCCCTCAGAGTCTCAATCAGCCATTCCCAATATATTGAGTCGAACGACTTTATGGCGTCCAGTGAGAGCACCGCCAGGTCTTCCTTGCTCTCTGCGGATTGTGCTATAACGTGCTGGAGTCTTCTCAGGTTGGCTGTGGTGTTGCGCCCCGGGACAAAGCCGTTCTGGTCCTCATGTATTATGGATCCGATCACCTTGGACAGCCTCTTAGCCAGTATAGTTGTAAGGATTTTGCTGTCGTAGTTCAGCATTGCCAGAGGGCGGTATGAGTCGCACTCATCGATGGGCTTGCCAGGTTTAAGCATTGGTATTATGAGCGTCTCTCTCATAGTGCCGGGTAATATGCCAGTCTCGTATGCCTCTGCATATACACCGTGTAGCACCGGGGCTAAGATCTCCTCATAGGCTTTGTAAAATTCTGGTGTGAGGCCATCGGTTCCGGGAGTCTTGCACGTAGAAAGGGACCTAATTGCCTCCGAGATGTCCTCCTGCGTGATGGCCTCTCCCAGCATTTCTCGCTGTTCCGAGCTCAGTTTGGGGGGACCCACTTTGTCCAAGGTGTCGCAAATGTCTTGTGTTGGGACCAGTTCACCATGGGAGTAGAGCTTGGCGTAGAAGTTTGAGAAGACATCGTTAATTTCCTGTTGTGTCCTCTGGGGTGCTCCGTGTTCGTCCTTGATTTCCTTGAGGGCTTGTCTTGGTTGCTCTTTCCTGCACAGCCAGGCCAATATCCTGCCCGGTTTATCCGCCTCCTTGTGTGCCTTAGCGGTGCGTGTGGAGAAGTCGAATTTGGACAGCCTGTCCCGGGCTAGTCGGCATTCGTCTCTGATTTCTGCCAACTTGGGTTCCCTCTCGCTGGGTGAGGTGGGGCTATTTTCTAATCGCCTAATCTCCTCTTCCTTATCCTCAAGTTCCCTTTTCAGTTGCTTCCTAATTCCACCTGCTTCTGCTATCACCTCGCCTCTGGTTACTACCTTCATTGCCTCCCAGAACGTGCTCCATTTCTCGACTAACCCCTTGTTGATTCTTACGTATTCTTCCAGCTTTTCTCGTAGGGTGTCCTTGAAGGAAGGATCCGTCAGGGTCTCCGTGGGCATGTGCCACATCGGGATGGGGGGTCTGGGGCCTCTCAGACCTAGTCGCATGAGTAGCGGGGAGTGGTCCGAGATCGACCTGCCTAGGTAATCTGCGGAGTGCACCCGAGGAGTGAGTTCGCCGTTGATAAAGAAGTAATCTATCCTGGTGTGGAGGCCGTGTGGAGATGAGAAGAATGAGTAGGATCTATCGGCCGGGTGAAGGTCTCTCCAGATGTCGACTAGGTCCAAGTTTTCAACTGCTTTGCGAAGTGTTCGTGAGACGGAGTTATTGGTGGTTTGTGGCGTCCTGGACCTGTCCATCTCTTCATTCATGACGCAGTTGAAGTCGCCCCCCCCACAGGAAGGTGTCATCTCTGTGGTGGGCAATTCTAGTGCATAGTTGTTTCAGGTGGGAGGGAATCCCGTGCTGGGGGAAGTATGAGTTTACGATGCATATCCGTGTGTTCTCTATAGTGCCCCACACCACTACATATCTTCCGTCCTTGTCTGCTTCGGTTCCCATTTGGTGGAATGGTGTGTCTGGGCTTACCCATGTATATACACCCCGTGCATATTTGGAGTAGTATGCGCCGCTGCCCTGCCCCCCCCAGTGGTCTGCTAGTTTATGTGTGGATTCTGCCAGGAGGTGTGTCTCCTGGAGCAGTGCAATCGATACCTTCTTGCACCTCAGGTAAGAGTGGACGCGGTTCCTCCTTACATAGGATCCCATCCCTCTGACGTTCCATGTGATTATGTTAAGTTGTGATGCCATCGCTTGGATGCGGTTTCTGTCTTGGGTGGCTCCTAGTCTCTCCAGCGCTTGGTCTCGTGTTGCTGCGCGCCGTTACTTGCACTAGTTCTGCTGGTCGACCCAATGTTCCTCTCGGTGTCAGGTGCGCATTCGTTACTTGGGTTTGTTTGGGTGGCGGGGCGGTCTTAACAATAACATATAAAAAATAACCATAACTGGTGCACCCAGCTCCTGCCGGTGAAATGCAGTGCTCGGGTGCTCTCGCGCTATCTGGCCCCATCAGGTTTTCCAGCGCGAGCAAGGTCGTGCTGGCAACAGGCCTGCACTGAACTTTCGGGGGCTGTCGTTGCTTGCTCATGTGTGGGAGGCCCGGCCGGCCCGTAATCTTTTTGCGTTCTCGTATCATGCTGGTGTCCAGCGTGCTCGTTGTATTGTTCTAGATCGAGGTTCAGTATGCGGGTCTGGGGAGAGGGGTTCTGGCTCCAGGCGATCATGCTTTGCGAGCTGCGACGCTGCCCTCGGGGATGGGCTCTTCAGGGACCTCGGCCAGGTTGTTGTGTTCCATCCACATGGTGGCCGCATCCGGGGTTTCAAGAAATATCGCTCTCCCCTTGTAGATCACCTTTAGTCTGGATGGGTACAGTAACATGTACTTCAGGTTTAGTTGCCGCAGTCTGGCCTTGATTGGAACAAAGGAGTTCCTTGCCCTCTGCACCGATTGTGTATAGTCCGGGTAGATGGTGATTTTGGAGTTGTTTCTGTCGATCGCCCCGCCTTCCCTGGAGAATCGCAGAATCACTTCCCTATCTCGGAAGTTGAGAACTTTCGCTATGATGGGTGGGGGGTAGGAGCCTGGGGGGGGCTTCTTCTGGAGTGATCTGTGGGCTCTCTCTATGGCGAAGCCCTGTGACAGCTTCCCAGCCCCAATCTCCTGCTGGATTAGGGATTCGACATATGCGGTTGGGTCGGGAGTCTCTGTCCCTTCAGGGACGCCAAGGATCCTGATGTTATTTCGCCTGGCGCGTCCCTCTGCTTCCTCCGACCTTGCCTCCAGGATGCCCACCTTCCTTCTGAGATCTGCCACCTCGGCTTTAAGGTCTTTCGTGTCCTCCAAAGTGTCTCTCTGGGTGGATTCTATGTTGGTGACCCGCTCTGTCAGGTTGCGAGCGTCTTGGCGGATGAGCTGGATATCGGCTTTCACCTCTCCTATCTTAGTGTCTATGAATTCCTTTAGGGCCGCTATTGCTTCAAGCACTTGGGTGTTTGCGGGGCTCTCCCCCCGAGTATCCTGCGGCGCCGCCTCTTTTGGGGTAGATTGAGCGGCTAGGTGGGCCTTGGTCGTGAGGAAGGGGTCCATTGTGGCCGATTTGGGCTTACTCCTCAGGGTGGACATTGTGGTGCTGCTAACGCGGTTGTTGCGCCTCTTTGAGCTGGATCGCTGCGTGGGCCCCGCCAGTCTGTTTCGTCGGTGGCCCCACCTGCGGCGCTGTCGTGGTGAGGAGTGTTTGTGGTGTGCTGCTCTGGGTTTGGCGGATGCGTGCCGGCTCAAGGTCACGGGCGGTCTGAGCTCGGTAGCGCCGAGGGCAGGGCCGTGTCCTGCTCGGTTTTGTAGGGCGTGATGGGGCCCCCAGGAGGGCCTCGCCCTGGGGTCTGTCTGCCTCTAGGATGCGGCGTCGCAGTGTGTCCGGGTGGACAGGGCACTCGAGGTGTCCCCCGCTGGTTGTTAGTGGTGGGGGGGCACTCGGCGCCTGCAGCTCCAGTATGCCAGTCGGCCGTGAGGCTTCGGGACGGGGGGGCAGCGATCCAGGGGGGCCCGCGGCTCTGGCAGGTGGCCGCGGTTGTTGGTGCGCATTCCGCGCTGTCCAGGGACTCGCGTCACTGCGCCCGGGGGCCAGCGCGCATCTCGGGCCCCAGGTCTCGTCCGCTCCTCCGGTTACCCTCCGCTGGAGGCTTCGCGGGGGGAATCCCGCACTCCACCGCGCGGCCCGGGTGGGCTGGGTTGCTGGGGGCCGGCGGCGTTAGGATGTGGTTCGCGCCGAGGGCTCCAGGAGGTCCGCTTCTGGTCTCGCCCCCTCCAATCCGCCGGACTCCTCCAGGCGGCAGGAGAGGAAGCGGCTGCTGCCGGCGCTCCTCCCCAGCCACTCGGGTTCGCGGCGTTAGTGCGCCGCGGCCGCCATCTTGCGCGTCTCGCCTGAGGCCAAGGGGGACGCCGGGCCAGGCCTCCTGCTCGGTCCCCGTCGTCCGATTTTTGTCGGACCAAGCTGCGGAGGGCGGGGGTCCGTCCCGACTTCAGCTGGATCGTCTTGGTTTTCGGCTTGGATAGTGTTTTGGCTCGCTAGTCAGGATCGGATTACGGGCTCGGCCGGAGCTCGGAGTTTCAGCCTCCTCACTCCATGAGCACCAGGCCACCATGAAGATTATCAATAAGTAATCATGGCATTAAACACAAGCAGTGGTGCAACCCGATTGATATGACTTTGCTTCACCTCTACCCCAACCCCCAAAATGTTGGGCTATGTTGACACAACTTGGCTGATGTACAAAGCCGTTGCTTGACAGAACAGGACACAGATGTTTAACAACGCCTGGGTTTTGCATTTAACAAAGGTCCGGCAATTACTAACATAAAGCATTTTACTGTTAGTACCTGCATTCAAATGCATCATTTTTAGGCAATTGAAATTGGGATTCTGGTTTAGTACTTGCATGCCAGGGGAGTGATTGGAAGGGTAGACAGGGGAAATGTTGTAGAATGCGAACTTTAAGTTGACAAATGCTTGATTCTATGTACAATTTAGCACAAAGACACTTGATGGCATATATTGCATATTTTGACAAACAATTGATCTTATGAATAATGTACCATCTTTTTCAAAACTTCTAACCATATTCAGCCACTGTTATTTGTTCGACATATTTACACATTTTGCATTCATTACATTTGTCAAACCTTTTTTAGATGTCGATCTTTTTAACCAGTTTTCTTGTTGATTGACACGTTTCAACTTACTAGGCGATATTAAGTCTTTCAAAGATTTAGCTTTGGAGAATGTGAATTGAGGATATGGTCCCAATACTTGATTAAGATCATTATCTGCTTTCAGAATTGACCAATGTTTTTGAAATCTGCCCCTTATCTGTTGCGATTGAAGACTACAATGCGTGATGCAGTATTTATCTTGTGTTTTCTTGTTGAACCGCAAAAAATCCACTCTATTTCATTTTATTGTCTTGTTGAAGGAATCAGTAACATCTTGTCTTGAGTAACTTCTTTCTGAAAAGTATGCTCCCATATTGCTTGCTTTTTCTTGAAAGTCCTCATTTAAAGAACAATTTATTTTGGCTCTGATCATCTCGCCATAGGGAATGCTTTTACTCAAGGATTTGGGATGATGACTTTTCCCATGTAGAATAGTGTTAGACAGTGTGGTTTATCTTTGCAGTTTACTACAATTCTTTCTTTCAATTATGAACAGTTCCACATCTAAAAATACCACTTGACTACTACCGCTGGTAAAAGTCAACTTGAGATACAATTCATTAATATTCAGAAGAAAAATGTATTTTGTTAGCGATTCTTGCGTCCCCGTCCAGATGAGGAACAAATCATAGATATATCTATACAAGGAGACTATCTGTCCCAGATATTCTTCATATACTTCTGACCAGGCTACCTCTTGTTCTCACAATCCCATATACCTTATTCTCAAACAAGAAAATATGATGCTCCAGACAAAATTTGAGGGTGTGATGATAACCTCACTTTGCTGTTTAAAGCTTATTAATCTGGAGTCCAGAAAATATTTACATCCTTTTAGGCCATTCTGGTGCAGTATCGAGGTGTACAACAACAGCACATCCATAGAGATCAGGATGTATTCTGGTTCCCATTCAATTACCTGGACCTTACCTAACAGATCTATGATATCTCTGATATAAGAATGAAGGTCTTTAATAAAAGGTTGGAGAAAAATAATCCACATTTTTTATACATTTTCCAATAGAGAGCCTTTTAAAGAGACTATCAGCCTGCCAGGAGGTGCAATGGCATTTTTGTGTATTTTTGGAATAAAGTACAGAATGGGCTTTATAGAGAAATCTTTGATCATGTAAAGTGTTTCATCATCTTCCAACAAATATCTTCTCTTAAATTCTTGGATGATGACATCTAATTCAATTTTAGTGGTTGCAATGAAGTCATGTTGCACTTGTTCATAACATTGTTAATCATTCAATTGTTTATCTGCTTCTTCTAAGTATTTTGTTCGTGCCCAAACCACCACTCCTCCACCCTTATCTGCCTGTCTGATTACTATAGAAGTCCCATTTTTTAAAGTTAAAAGTGCTTTCTTTTGTTCAGAATTTAGGTTAGAACTAGTCCAATTGTTGTCTTCAGTGAGTCTCCTAAAATCTTTAATTACACATTCTTCAAATACTTCTACATTATTGGATAGTATTTTTGGGTTGAAAGTGGATTTACTTTTTAGACCACTTTCTTGAGTGAGGTCTGTTATGATACCAAACCTGGTAAAGATGTGTTTATCTTCTAAATCAGATTGGACTATGTCTTCTCTGTTTTGTGAGAGTATTGAGATGGATTAGACATTCTAAATCTTTGACACTTAAGGGACTAGGTTGAGGTGGAGAGGTAGTTGATCTAGGACAGTCACTACTCACTTTAGTAAGAAATAACTTTTTCCATTTAACCTTATGCAATAACTTGTAACAATCTATACGAGTTTGAGAAAAATCAAAATTCTGGCCAGGAGAAAATGATAGTCCAATCCCAAAAACATGTTGTTCTGTCTCAGTGATCAGTCTCTCCGATATGTTAAATACTTTAGATTTTAGTTCCGAATTTGTCGACCTTTCCCTCTGCCCCTTTGTCCTCTCGCAGAACGAGTAGTGTGAGCTTGAGTGGAGCCATCTCCCACATTTCTGCACTCATCTGGTCTTCGTCTTGTGATTCCTTTTCATCCTCCAGGTGGCCTTCCTCTCGGTTTTCTCTTGCTTCTGCTTTCGAGATGGATCAACTTGAACTTCTCTAAAAATGTACTCTAGTAGATCTGAATTCGGGGTCAGAGGATTCTACCTCTGATAAGGTGGATTCTACTGCAACTGGAACAACTGACTTAGCTATCTTCTTCCCTTGTTGTTGCTCTTTGATGGGTTCATCATATTTTTTTGCAAAGGTATATATTCTTCCTTGCTGGTAATCGTTCTACTTTAATTGTTTTTTATTCTTATTTCCCCTTCATAACATTGTAAATTGTCCTCCATCCTGGCTACCTTATTTTTGCACTCATCTGCTTCATTAGAATTGTATAACTGTTCCTCAAGTTTTTCTATTTCAATCAATTTAGCTCGATCTTTCTTGGCAAATTTAATTAGTGTTTTAATCATGGAGAAAGAACAAGTGTTTGTGTGATCGGTCCATTCTTCTATTTATTCTGGATCTATTTCTTCATAGGTGGGTATAGTTAGTAGTCTGAACCCTCCTAGGATCCTTTTCTCTTCTAGATACATTGTCGGAGTCATGGCTTCCCACCACTTGCTTATTTCGCTTTTCTTAAATCTTTCTAATCTGTCCATCCTGTGTGACACTGTTAATCCAACTGAGCTGTTGGCACTTTGAATTTCTATAGTTGCACTGTCCATCTTGAACAAACACTTGCCGCTGCAACTCTTTTGGCTTCCATCTGTTCTGTCATGTTGGTTTTAATTAAACCCAGTTTGTGATATCCTGGGTAAAAATCACTGCACTATGCAAGGCACTACCGGAAAACCAGTTGTGTCACTTGTTCACTAATGCTGTTATTCGATCTTATCCGCATTAGTACTAGACCCCTTGTCTTCTCAGCCAACTATACCAGAGCACATCTAGTGTTGACTGAAGTAAGGCGCTAACCGTTATTTGATTATACCAGTATCTCGTTCAGCAAGAGGACCAGCAGCTGTTGGTCTTCTCACCTACATCGCATACTCTAAAAGTCTTAATAAAAGTGCATTATGCACAATGTAACGGGAGGTGGCTACCGCAACCTAATGAGGATCTCTGTTGGAAAATGTATCAAAATATGTGGATAATTTTCTCCAACCTTTTGTTAAAGACCTTAATATTTATATCAGCGATGCCGCGGCTCTATTAAGTAAGGTCCAGGTAATTGAATGGGAACCTGAATACATCCTGGTCACTATGGATGTGGTGTCGTTGTACACCTCAATACTACACCAGAATGGCCTAAATACATGTAAATATTTTTTGGACTCCAGATCGATAAGCTTTAAACAGCAAAATGAGGTTATCATCACACTCCTCAAATTTTGTCTGGAGCATAACATTGTATTGTTTGAGAATAAGATATATAAACAAAAATGTGGACCAGCCATGGAGTCTTGTGTAGCTCGAACATATGCAAATCTCTGTATGGGATAGTGGGAACAAAAGGTAGCCTGGTCAGAAGTATATGAAGAATATGTGTGACAGATAGTGTTAAGGAATAGATGTTTCAATGATCCGGAGGGGGACACAAGAATCGCTAACAAAATACATTTCCATTCTGAATATTAATAATTGAATCTCAAGTTGACTTTTACCAGCAGTAGTAATCAAGTGGTGTTTTTAGATGTGGAATTGTTCACAATTGAAAGCAAGCAATTGTTGACAATCAAAATAGAGGTCACACAAGATGGCCGCTTGTCTGCAATTACCCAAAATGGGGATGTCCTAAGGACACTATACCTGTTCGCACAGTCCTCAATCAAGATGAAGTGTCCTTAGGACACACAAGATGCTCGCTTGTCCATAATTAACCAAAATGGAGGTGTCCTCAGGACACTATACCTGTTCGAATAGGCCGTAGTCATAATGGACGTGTCCGCAGAACACTAAAGACGTCCACATGTTCATAACTATGCAAATTAAAGTGTCCTAAGAACATTCCCCCTGTTCGCATTGTCCGTAACCAGAATGAATATGTCCGTAGAACACATAGCCCGTCCGCCTGTCCTCAAAGTTGTGACAAACATTTATTTTGGTCGGGCACCTGAACACTGTCCGTAGAACACCTACGTGCATGCGTAGCACACCCTTGCCCCTACGAACATTGTGCCTGTCTGCAAATGTCCACCATACGTGTGTCACACTTTTAATTACTTCGGGGACTGGAACACTGTCTGTAGAAAACCTGCACGCATGCGTAGACCCGACCCCGTGCATATGGTGTCCTACGGACAGCCGTCCCATTCGCCAAAGTGTCCTCGACGTCATCATGTGACCGCAACTGCGCTAAGCGTAACGAACACTGTCCGAGCCCCCGGACACCTAAAAAGTGTTTTTTTCAGCAATCCAAGGTATTTTCCTGGGAAAGTACACCATTGCACATCTCCCACACTATGTCCCTGGCTATCTGCATACTTTGTAGAATTTATTTTAGCCCTTTCTTGGTTTTCTTAGTGTCCTGGGACAGCGCAGGTGTCCCCGAAGTGTGCCCCAGTATCCCTATAAAAGGCCACACCCCAGAGCTGATCCTTATTATGTTTTTGGGATTCCAAGACAGAGACTGCTCCTTGTTCCATTGGATTGCTCGTTATCTTTGAAACAGCTGTCCTGATGGCATCCATGGCTGCTGCTGGTGCTACTGCTGTCTCAGCAGCATCCCCGTCCCCTCCACCACCAACCCCTCCCCAAGGGCCTGCATAGGGGAACAGGTGTCAGGATACAGAGGAGAGTGATGAAGAGAATGAGGTAGTGGAAGTCCCTACTACTAGTTCTCACCGTGAATCTTGGGTGTGGAGATTATTTACCACTGTTGATGGAGTACCAGAAGCATGTGCACACAAGGAGACCTGCAATAAGTGCAAGATGGTTCTGAGTCGTGGTAAACCGGGTTTGTACAGCTATGGTACTACTTCAATGAAGCAACACCCAAACTCGTTCCATGGTGGGGATATTCGTAAGATTGTACCTTGCGATAAACGTAGTAGGTTGAGTTCCTCTGCAGCATCATCCATTTCCGATCCTGCCACCACAAGAGACACTCCTGTGGGGCAGCGCATCCTTCCAGCTGCCTCGCAGGCCATCCTGATGCTGTTGATCCTTACCTTTCGAGGGTCACAGTATTGTGCATGTACTGCGACGCAGCACTCTGTAGGGGGGAGAACCTTCGCAGTGCTTTCGAGACTGTGGTCAAGGAGCATCAGAAGAACTGCTACCTACCTGACTAAAGCCCACCCTACATCTTCCACTCTCCACCTGCCTTTTTGTATCCCCGTGTTTGGTGTCCCTACCTTACCCTCCTTTCCCTTCCTTTGCTTATGTGTCATGTTTAAAAAAAACAAAAAATATATAAAACAATAAACACCCAGAGCCACCTTTCACAGATCAAAAAGAGAAGTGTCAATGAAATGCTCTGGGCCCTGTGCATTTTTAGAAGTCCATGGACAGTCTGCAGACATCTAAAATCTGTGTAGTGCTGCCCGGTCACAACCATTGCACTTTCTCTGGGAGGAAGTGGTGGCTCTGAAAAGAGCCTTTTTGTGGTGTTTTTTTGTGTTTCGAAAACTTCAAATGGACAACACCTACTGCAAAATGGATTGCCCTATTTCCAAAAAAGGTTGCAATGCTTTTTGTATATTTCGCAGAAGAATCTGATTGCCGGCATAAGTAAGATGTACTCCATCTCTGCGAAAAATGTGTGTACTACGTAATATAATGTTTTCATTGTGAAAAGAGGACATACCAACATCTCTCAAAAAGGTACAGACAGCCTTGTTAACATTGTGTCTTGCTTTCTCCATTTGTGGACCAAATGAAGAAGAACGCAGCCACATTTGTCTCTATGCAATTAATCTGGAGTTTGGATACATATCCATGACTTTCCCAAGTCCTTCTTTCATTGCAAATTACAAAGAGATTCCAGACACATGTCCTAAACTCTTCCCTCCACAATGAATAATAATAATGTCTGGATGACACTGTGTCAC
The DNA here is from genome assembly GCF_040938575.1 of Ambystoma mexicanum. Lineage (NCBI taxonomy): Eukaryota > Metazoa > Chordata > Amphibia > Caudata > Ambystomatidae > Ambystoma > Ambystoma mexicanum. The sequence continues at coordinate 911,186,389 of NC_090933.1, read as the reverse complement.
CAAAGTAGCACAGAGAGGTACCAAATCCAGCCACTTCATTCCACGCACTCCATGCTAGTGCACTTCCACATGAGGGAATCCAAGATGTACAGCCACTCCGCAGCAATCTGCATGTATCTCCAACCAATTTATCCACAAATCTCCTGAAATCCAAACAATCTGCTTTCTGAAACACACAGCCATAGCTATCTCCTCTCTCCTCAGGAAAAAGACTTTCTGACAAACTCTCTGCTCACGCACCACACCCAGTAAATCCCTGTATGTAATACGCGCTGCCCACGGACAATCGCTCTGCCCGCAGACAAATAGAAAAATCTGAGGGTGGGGATTGAAAATGTAAATAGTGCGCCCCACTTCCCCTTTGAGGTTGGCTCTAAAAAGAGCCTTTTTTTGTTTTTGCAGCTTTTTTTAGGCTTTTCTTTAGGCTTTATTCAGATTTTATCTGTTATATGACTTTACAACAACTTCCTGATTGTGGTCTGCATGTTACCAAGAAATATTGCATGACCGGAATCTGGGAAACTCATTCCATTATAAGAAAAAATTGCACCATCTTCCAAAAGGTTCTCATTTTGGAATGATGACATGCCCACAGAATACATAAACCAAGATATTCCTTCATTAACAAGACATCTTGCTATGTCTTGTTGAGGATTGAATACATGAGAAGGCATCCATGCAGTTTTAGGTGGTATATGTGAAGAAAATATATTAGCAGATGGAAACAGGTGCATCAGTTCCTTTAGCACCTGCTTCAGTGCACCCAGCAAACTTGTTGCACGCAGATAGCCCAAATACATTGCTCCACAATTTACCACCACCATATCAGGAGTGTTAAAATAAGCCATATTTCTACAAAGTGTAGAAACACCTTGCACATTTTTCCATAGCACATCACACCAAGTAGCCTCCACTCCCTGTATTCCAACATTGTCTGAAATGCCACACATGTTTGCATACCACTGCAGATTAGTAATATAATGATCTCCCACTATCCACACTCTAACTCTGTCCATCTCAGCAACCACAGCTATCTTCACAGCATGCAGCAATGAAAAAAAATGAATTCCCTCTCTTCCTATGAATGACACCCTCAGCCCCTGATTGGCTAATTCCCTAGTCCTAGTTCAATGCCAGATATGTAGAAAAGCCCCGGATGTTGCATGTCCTATGTGCGAACAGCCGCGCTGTCCGCAGAGCACTTAACACTGGGGCAGCCCTTCTACACTTTCCATTTCACTCTCTGCACCATTCCCTCAATGGCTTCTGTGAAGCAGTTACACAACCATCCACGAATCACATCCAAGAACTCTACATCTAACTCCACCATCACAGTTCAGCACTTTAGATGTACTGTTTATCTCTCTGAGTACAATTGTGCTGTGATTCGAAAGCACCTACAGCAACAACTACTATACAACTCTCCAATACTTCTGCTTGCAGATTCATGCACATCCACATGCATGAACATAAACTACAGTTATGAATATTTTCTACACAGTACATGTACAGCTCTTGTATAAATACATATAAACATGGTAACTTCCACTTACCCTGTATAACCTGTACAAAAGCTTACTGTCATTTCTCTCATCTGCTATGATCAAGTGTCACTTACAAAACTGTCTGCTCTCCAACTTTCTGTTTACCCATATTACTAACTGTAATGTGCAAACTGTTATTCTATTAATTCATTCTGTCATTTGTGTAACCACTGCCACCTATTTATCCACATTTCAACCATAATAGCATTTAATGCACTATAGTGCATTGGCTATACATACAATTTCCTTTCTATACATTCTGCATATTTTACATACAATCTATCATTTGAACTTCCTTTAGGAAGGATTATAATAGTAATCAGACACAACACACTCACCTATGTAACAAAATGTCATTTCATTTTAAAAGATGGGAGAAATAACAGTATAATTATGGAAAAAGGCTTTCTAGTTTGTTATAAAATGACACACAGCCAAGATGAGTACATGCATCTTTATTTATGCACACAGGTAGCCAATATCATTTGAAAGGCTCCCAGCTGAAACAGCACCACTGCCTCTACAACTGTTCTTCCAATCTACACAGCTCTCTCATTCCAGCTGGTTGTCCATTCCGTTCTAGATTTCACAAGAGCATTCAACTATGCACAGGTGCAGTCATATCTATCACATCATCTACAACTATGGACAGTGTTATAAAGCAAGACATACAACATCCCCCCTTCCCTTCAGTCCGCAACACAAGCATCAGGTCCTTCCTTGCAACCCTTACTTTATTTCAGACGCTCCCATCTCCAAGCACCACAGAATCACCCAGTACTTAGTAATCATCTACTGAGTAATAAGCTGGTGACCCCATCAAATCCTTTGGATTTATTTTCCCTAAGCAGCCCACATACCACAATCAAAATGTTTGGTAGCATTGTAGAGTTATGCTGTGGTGGTTGTGGCCAGGGCCTAGAGTCTTGGGTGCATGGCCTACGGCCTACGGCCTTTGGCCAGGCACCCAAGACTCTAGGCCCTGGCCACAACCACTGCAGCATAACACACCCATAGAAACAAACACCTACCAAATAACCACAACCCAAAAACATAATACATCCACCTCAAAACTATACACTTCAATTAACATTCTAAAAAAGAATTTACTAAACTAATATAGCCAGTAGTGTGCCCAGTGTTTAGTATGTCTGCTGACAACCACGCAGACCGCGGATACCGCAAACACATACAGCATTTGATCCATCTCTTACCCCCCCCACCCTCTCCAAGCACTCATACACACCAACACACTCCCCGAAATTGGATTTATGCTCACTTCCAGAGCATGTCCGCACATCCAATATGGCGAGCGCATCGAAACAATTTGACGCACCTCACGCCTCATCCCAGCCAATTGGAGAACACGATGCGTGTCCATGGACACAACGCAAGCCGATTATCCAATCGGTATCCTGCCCACGAAATGAACAGGGAAGTGTGTCCACGGAGGTTCCATATCATTTCATCGCGGGATAATTATTTGTGGGGTCTTTTACTGCGAATTGTTTAATGAAAAAAACCATCTCATTTTAAAAAATGTATTTTGGGGGTTCACCATCAAACCCCCTTCCCTTACATTTTTTATCTATTCCCAAACACCCACATCCCATTTATATAATTTTCTACCCCCCCCCCAAAAATTTGATGGGGTTTTTTGTTAAAAAATGTGCAGTAAAAAACTCCACGAAAAAAACGTCCCGCGATGAAAGGACGTTGTACCGTCCACGGAGCGGACATAGATATCACAAATTTGTTTGCTTTACATTTTGGTCGTTTAAATAAAAACTACTGGACGGATTTACACCAAATTAACAATATCATGCTTTCGGGACCAAGCCGCTGATTCTGCCGTGAATTTGGTGAAAATCCATCCAGCGGTTTGGGCTGTAGGCGTGACAGACATTTTTTCCCATTTTGTTTATGGGGAAAAAAGAAGTTTTGAGACCCCCCCTATAACTTTGCCCCCCTTCACCAAATCTCACCAAGCTTTGCAAAAATATTCAGAGTGGGCCATATACTTTTGTTTTGCAAAGTTTGGTGATGATTCATCCAGGGGGTGCGAAGTTAGAAGCCACCCATAAAGTGCTCTTACTATGGGTTTAGCAACTTAACCATAACTACAAGGCCACTACCGTGGGTCGTGTAATATATACATATATATAGTGTCCATGCTATTTTTTAAAACAATTTGTTAAATAAAGGACCTTTTTTTGAAATTCACTTGGACTATGGTACGATTTGTTGAACACAAGTGTGTGGTACTTGAAAGTGGAATTTCACTCCGGGAGTGCGGCTCAGGACTACGCCGCGAAGATGGTGCAGATGAGTTTGGATTTTACACGTTGAAGTGTCTCAACGAGGAGCGAGCACCCACTGGCAGAAGATAACAATCAGCGACACACGAAGCGCGCAGTGTGACAATTTCAAGACTACAACGTCCCGTAGCAGCTCGAAATGGAGCCCCTTCAACATAGCCAAAGCTTCCAATGAAGAATCCACAGCCTCAGAATCAGATGTCACCGAAATGAGAGTGAAGAACCTCCAGTCCGGCTAAATCTTTTAGAAGAGATGCGCTTGCTCTGTCAGGATGGGAGGACGAACAAGCAGACCGGAGGAAGCAATACATGGGGATGAGGACGAGGAGGAAAACAAAAATGAGGAGGTGGCATAGGGGCAAACAAGCCGGCAAAGAATACCTCAGGGAGATCACTGCGCTCTGGGAAGTAAATGAAATGACCATAGAAGCAAGTTTGAAAATGTCAATTGTCAATTTGTCCAAACATGTCTTAACAGATTCACAACGCTTAGTATTAGGTTTGGGTCCCAATTTCTGTCCAGCACCAGAATTCGACTATCCACAAACTAGGATAGATTTTGACCAATATATTCAGAAAATTAGATTACGAACATTCTTTGCTATAAGTCCCGCCAAAGAAAAACAGAAAATCATTCAAGGAGGGCGAACTGAAATTACTAAGCGAGATTTGGACACCTTATCTACTCTTATGTTCCTTCAAGAAGGTGGAGAAGCCACTTCTGAAGATATTGAGATTGATCCGGATGAACTGGATATCAATATGGAGTGGTATAAAACCACCAAGCTCAAAAATAAATCAAAATTTACCCCACCGATCATAACAGGAAGTTCCATAGAGACATTCCAAAGCCTGGTTATAGAAGACCTGAAGAAAATGAGACTTAAAGAGGTGATAAAATACAAACCTAATATAGGGAAGGAATATACAAAATCGCTTAAAGAACTGAATTTCCTGCCTAATTGTATCATCAAGGCGTCGGACAAAGGCCGGAATATTGTACTTATGGACAGAGATCAGTGTGTACATGAGGCCAATAGGTAACTCAATGATAGAACCTTTTTATGAGAAGCTAACTGAAAATCCCATGAGGAATTTGGAATTGAAAGTACCAAACTTTCTCAGTGAATGGTCAGAAAAAGGAATGTTGGAAGATCAAGATGTTAAGTTCCTCTACAAACCTCACTCCACAACACCCATGATATACTGTCTTCCCAAAGTTCATAAATGTATCTCAAAGCCTCCAGGTAGACCCATTGTCACACTTACAAGGTCATTGTTAGAAAATATGTCAAAATACATCGATGAATCTGTTTTTCCCTTTGTTCTAACATTACCCTCATATTTAAGGGATACAAAGGATTTTTTGTTAAAAAGCAATGAATTGCCATGTGACTCAGATTTCCTTTTAGCAACGATGGACGTCGTTTCCCTATACACGTCAATAACACATGAACAAGGAATGAAGGCCTGTACTTACTATCTGAACACTAGGTCACTGAATTATACCAGACATTTAGAAATGATCACGGCCATGATCCATCTATGTTTGACGAACAATGTATTTTTATTCAATCAAAAATACTACAGACAAAAACAGGGAACTGCGATGGGCACTACACTTGCCACATCCTATGCAAACCTCACAATGGGGTATTGGGAAAAATATGAGGCTTGGAAAGAAGAAAACGAAAGGTTCACAAGCAAGGTCATCATGTGGCATTGCTACATTGACAACTTATTTGTCATTTGGAAAGGTACTCCCGGAGAATGGATGGACTTTGTGAAACATTTAAACATCAATAAATTCAACTTACAATTTACTGAGACACCTAGTCCTAAAGAAGTCGTTTTCCTTGATGTGACAGTCCTCATAGAAGATGGGAAAATTAAAACAAAATTGTTTCGGAAACCAATGGGAGTCAATGCTCCATTGCATGCTAAAAGTGCGCATTGCCAAAATCTGATTTGGCGTATTCCATACGGCGAGTTTATCTGCCTACGAAGGAATTTCTCTGAAATTGGAACTTATGACGAAGAAAGTAAAATGACAGCCTGGGGGTTTAAAAAACAATGCTACCCCAAACAAATTATCCAACAAGCATATCTTAGGGCACATCAATATGATAGATCGCTGTTGCTACTTGATCGCACTAACTTGATACCGAGTGCGGCTAAAGAGGAAGCAACTCGCCTGATACTAACATATGGACAATCAGCTAAGACTATCAAAACCATTATTCGAAAGCACTGGAACTCACTGTTTGTGGATACAGATCTGAAACAATCACTGGGAGGCTATTCGAATTTTTTGTTCCGAAGATGCCAATCCATCAAAGACAAGTTAGTCAGCAGCTTCATGGCACCCGAAACAACTTCCCACCAATCGTTGTGGTTAAATCGCAGAAAGAAGGGTTTTTACAAATGCACTAAATGCAAGATATGCAATTTTGCGTATGTGTGTTTCACATATCTACATCCAGTACTCAATAAAACCATTACCATCATGGACAGAATTACCTGTGAATCGGAGTACATTGTGTAAGCACTGAAATGCACATGTAACAAATGGTACATAGGAAGTACCAAGTGCAAGTTGAAGATACGTATCCAACAGCATATGAGAGCCATTAAAAATCATGACTTTGCATACCCTATAGCAAAACACTTCTGGGAGAAACACGAAGGGAAGCTATGCGACTTTTCATTCATTGGGTTACAACAAATTAACATTGGACCAAGGGGAGGAAATAGAGAAAATCTGTTGAGACAACGGGAGACAAGATATATCATTGACTTTGAGAGTAAGTTCCCATTAGGACACAACATTGATGAGGAACTTTATACATTCCTAGGTGAATGATCTACAAAATTGCTACTGTGCCTCTGTAATATGTGTGAAACTTCTGAAAGTTATCGTTTGTTCATTCATTGTTTGCCAATTCCCTCACTTTGTTTGTATTTTTTTGTAATATTTTAATTAATCCCACCAATTCATTGATAGTTGGGAGCCTTTTAGATGTAATTTTCGGACACCCTGATTAACCCTGTATACCCTCTTGGGACGCTTTGCAGTCTGCCCTTCCTAAATTAGAAAACATGTATCCATGCCCACAAAGAAGGCACTATGCCACAGATGGCGCAGATAAGACTAAACTGGTATACCCCCTCGATTATAGATCAGGCAGGGGATGCACTATGCACTTATGTTAAACGCACATGAAGATTGAATGTTGAACGTTGTTAGTATCTTCTGGAGGTTTGCATATGAGTTATGGCACCTTATGAAATGCACTAAGCACTTTATAATAGAGGTACTGGATCTGCGATTGTGCACTGACATGGCATATTCAATGAATGATATGGCAATAGATTATACTACTGCCATCCATACCTTGAGTATGGAATTGCACCATGCACTTCAGGAGGCCATGAGATGCAGCAGAAATGTTGCTGGAACTGCGATTTTGCACTATGCACTCTATGGCATTTGGATATACAGAGCAGATGCGACATATAACTAGTCACCTGTGGGGTTTCTCGTATGTGGCAGTAAATGCCGTAAACTTCATTGAGGTACGGTACCTCCTGTCATGCACCTGAAACATCTGAGTGTAAGAATAGTGGGCATTATGATAGACTTACCTGGGGCATCTCAGAGTAAGTAGAACTACTCATATGTTGAATTTGGTATAATGAAGAGGTAACTCCGTAATGGCGGGCAGTATCACGATGTTAGGCAGGATTGCTGCAAAGCGGTCCCAGTCCCCTTTCTACTCCCATTTCCATCTTGAGGGAAAGACGACTGTGGGTAAAGGGAATAAAAGGTGTGTCTATTTTGAAGGCAAAATCATGTGACCAAGTTACGAGTAGTAGCGAAACGCGTCATCTTTGGTGGACTTCCGTCAGGCTGGGCGAGGGTTGGAAGTGTCCATGCTATTTTTTAAAACAATTTGTTAAATAAAGGACCTTTTTATTAAATTCACTTGGACTACAGTACGATTTGTGGAACACAAGAGTGTGGTACTTGAAAGTGGAATTTCACTCCGGGAGTGCGGCTCAGGACTATGCCGCGAAGTCGGTGCAGATGAGTTTGGATATATCTTTTCTTAATGCAAGGTCTTGGGCTGTGGCCTGCGCCATGTGGCTCTTCGCTTCTGGAGTGGCTGGCTTTCTTGTTTAGTCCTCTTAAAATATTTCTTTTTTAAAGAACAGAGGTTCCACAAGTCTAACACTTTTAGCAGTGACCCTAAATAAGAAAGAATGGGAATACCAAATAATTTGTCCTTCTAGAATTCTATGCAATAATTGCTAGACTCACTAAATTCTTACTTAAAATTCTAGACCATGTAGCATATCTCCAGATACAGGAGTATCTAGAGTCTAATCAGCTCCTGGGAATCTGTCAATCTGATTTCAGGCCACAACATGGCACTGAAACTGCGTTGATAGATCTCAAAACCCAGATCGATTAACTCAAGGACAGGGGAATCACAGCTTTGCTACTTCTTCTGAATCTTTCGTGCGCCTTTGACTTGGTAGACCATAAAGTTTTATGTAATCACCTTGACTCAGCCACGCACTTTTCACAGGAAGCCAATCCAATTCTTCTTGAGCAATCGGACCATGAGGGTCTTCTCCCCATCAGCAGCGGCAGACCCTATTCCTGTTACATGTGGTGTGCCTCAGGGCTCCTGTGTCTCACCCACAATGTACGATATATTTACTAAGCCCCTATTCGATGATCTGGACCTTCTTGGTGTCACCTACACCAACTATGCAGACGACACCCAGATTCTCATACCGCTTTCCGGGGATTATGATAAGGATATGACCTTAGTAAATAAAATGTACCTCATTATCCAGGCATGGATGGCTGCCCACGGTCTATGCTTGAATGATGACAAAACTGAGCTCCTCATTTTGGGAACTACATCCAGCCTCATTAAACTAGGTCACAAATACACCTCTTTTAACATTGATGGCAACCTTATCAAAGTGGCAAAAGAGGTAAAAGTGCTACGTTTCTACCTAGACTCTACCCTCACATTTGCTAAACAGGTCAATACGAGGCCTCAGCCTCTACATACACATGCAAGATGATCAGAGCCGGCAAACCTTTTCTATCTAAGGTTAGCTGTACTACACAGGCCAGAGCCCTAATTGTGTCCAAATTGGACTATTGCTCTGAGAACGGCACAGGGCATCATTACCAGGAAAAAGCATATTTCAAAGGCCAGAAGACAAAATAAATGGCTGTCCACCAGCGACAAAGTCCTGCTCAAAACCGCTTCACTAACCAACAAATGCCTGAACAATGCTGCACTCCGCTACCTTGTGGAGCGAATTAACAGAAACACCTCTAACCGTCCCATCAGGACTGCAAATGCAAACTGTCTAGTCGTACCTAGGTTTAAATTGACAAAATCTGGTGGAAGCAGTTTCTCCGTCAAAGCAGCACAACAATGGAACTCCCTCCCCCCTCCTTCAGAGCGGATGAAACCTTTCTGAACTTCAGACATAGCACCATTAAATGGCTCAGAGATAAAGACCACTAATTCATCCATTGACCTTCCGCCTCTATGATTCATGACTTCCCTTTAGTTCTAATTGTACATAGATATTGTATAGTTCATTATATGTATATGTGAACCCTAACCTTGTACATTTTATTATTATACACTTTTACACTTTTTATATGTATTTAGCCTGCACATAATCTGTATTGTATTTCATTTGTAAATCCCTGTACATATCCTCTGTAAACTATGCAACTATAAGCTGTAAGTATTCATGTTTCTTCTTTTTCTTCTGCGCCCTGATACCCTCAGGTCTGGCGCGCATTACAAATAAATAAACAAACAAACAAACAAACAAACAAACAAACTAATGGTTTATTTCAGGCAAACTTCAGGGGGTCAGTCACTGATTTAGTCTGTTCTTAAACACCTCAACTCAGCCTTTCATTCTTCTGAGGTCGATAAATGAGTACCAACACAGATTGGGTGATATTGTATGTAAATGTGTTCTATATAAAACACTTAAGTGCATATAATAGCACATCATTATCATTTGGCCGTGGACGTCTGCTTGCATTCACAATAATTTGGTAACATGGGCCTATACAAACTGATCTTAACGATACATAAGGCGATCCATTCTTGTATGAAATGTATATCACATTATAGTGATATCGTAACCATATTTTTCGTAGTTTGCTTAGGAACAATGCTATGTGATGCCACTTCCTGTTTTGTCAAGGGGTGAAAGGTTGTGTTCCATCGCTTCCCGTGATATCACTTCAGGTGGGGTCAAATGACATCACTTCCTGTGATGTCATCAGAGATCAAAGGTCGTGTGATGTCACTTCCGCTACCCCTGGCATTTTGGTGAAATGACGTCCCTGCACAGAGGCACAAAAACACCTTTTTGCAGTTGGTAGAACGTTTCCTGTAATATTCCAATTTGAAAGGTTCGCTTTCAAGGGAACCTGTTCAGAAAATGGAAATCTAGAACTGGGCTACAACCACCTGTATTTTTCCTCTTTCAGGCATGAAAGTATTTCGAATATACACATTGATTTACTAGGGACAGTGCCCCACTACACCCTTTATGGCACCTCTCTGCAGAGTTGTCTGAATTCCTTTTTTGAAGGCTGGGAGATGTAATGCCTGTACTTTAAGATCAAATGCACCCTTTAGCAGATGCCATTAGCACCCATCGATGCTCGTACTGGGCTTTCAATACAGGCCGGTGTGGGTGTTAGCCCCTTCTTTCAGGGCCGGTTTAACCAGTTAACTATTAAGGAATTATGTTTGTGTTTTGCTATGTTAGTTTCGACATTCATTCCTTGTTTGTCATACAGGAGACTGATAATGTTGGCTGCCTGTGGGCACGCTACAGAAGACAACTAAGGAACTCATCTTCCTTCCGTATTGTAATTTGAACTGGAGACATGCCATGCTCTCAAGCCATCCTTGGCATCACATGACTGCTCAGTCAGCCCCTTGTGTAAATCCAGTCTCTCCTACACCCCTAACAATAGTGAATGTGCAGTCAGAGGCAGCCTCTACTGCCTTTGAAATTGATTGGGATGCAATCCTGTTCTAATCATGCAACGCCATTGTTAGATCAGGCCAAGATGGCTAATGTTTATGCTGCTTTAGCATGATGTAACTGCTGCAAATACCTTCTTGTATGTGTCTTCGACCAGAGGTAATGAACATGGCGTCGAAATCTGGGGTAATTTCTCGTTTGACAACACAATCTGTGGCAGGTTTACTGTGCAAACCCTATGGAGCACTTACAGAAGGCTTGACATTCACAACTCATCCCTTTCCTTGCTCCTGAGATATTCTGCCTGAGGTTTGAAACCCTGTTGTCCCTGCCCTGCTATGGAATGCCACAAACTGATCTGGGGGAGAATGCCTAGAGAGATGTTCTACCAGCAAATCCTTAGGCACCACACATTCACCCCATCCTTCCCTGTGGTCATCTCTTGCCTTAGATGTGATGGACCTTTGTCAACCTCTCATAGGTGAGGACCCGCGATAGGCGGTGTACTCTGATCATCAAGCTTCTCCCGTAGATTAAGCTCCCTCCTAAACCGTTTGTTCTTATACTCTGACATGGACGAGGCTTCGCATAGATAAAGTCTCTTGTGGAAGAGGTAACCCCTGGGTGAGGGTAACCATGGAGGAGGCTATTTCTGGACGAGGATTCTCATAGACAAGGCCTTTCATTGTCAATGGTTCTCAGAGATGAGGTGCCTCATCAACAAGGTGCCCCTTACACAAGGCTGCCAATGGGTGCTGCCATAGAGGAGGTCTCTCATCGCAGAAGGCACCCATGGGCTGGACGTATTTCTTGAATGAGGACTCCCATAGTGGAGGCGTCTCATGGACAAGACCTGCGCGATGAGCATTCTTGTAGACACATGGGCACCTTTTCATAGAACAGGTTATTTATCAGTTTTCGTTCTTGGAAGAGGGGCTCCCAGACCTTTTTGAAAATGTTTAGGAACTCAGGATTTCCCCCTAAATTACCCAAGTGTTGTGTCAACTGTACTTTTTCAAATAGTTTCACAGGCTGCTTTCTCTTGACTATCTCTATAGCTCATCAGTGTTTCAGTGGGTCAGTCACTACCTCGTCGCCAATTGTTGTGTGCCTCATGTACAGCATTTTAATTATTATATCTCCATCAAATAATGACAGGAGACAGCCTGCATGTCTGAACTCCTTTATTCTCATATCATAACTGACTCCTCTCCATTCCATTCCTTCCCAAGCTCTACCCTCAACATTCCACATTCTGTTCAGCTATACAACACCAGGGTAATCCAGACATGGACCCCTTGCTCACTGTGCTTATAGAGGCACAGCTCCACCTCAATAATGAGACTTGACTAGGTTGGAAAAACGTGTATGGGGTTGCTGTGGTACTCTTGTTCAGAGGAGAATTGCCTAGCAGTTCAGTGCTGGATTGCCGAAGGGGGTGGGACCAGACTGATATGCAAATAGTTTTTCTCCTCTGTGAAAGGTACATTGAGCTAAAGTGGGCACCTTCCCAGACAAGGTGTTATAAATGCCATATTGCGCCTTGAAACACTTGTGCATAGACACGTTATAAATGCCATATCATATCATCATAACAGGTCATTTGGCTGTGTTTGTTCTCGGTAGAGGGGATCCCAGATCTTTTTGAATCTGTTACAGTTGGGCCTTTGATGGAGGAGGCTACTTAGTGATGATGCTTCTAATTCCACTTGGTCAGGCTTCCCGCTGAAAAAGAATTTGCACTTTGATTAGGGTTGTAATATATCCTCTCATGGACGAGGTGCCTGTTGACAAGCAATCTACTCATTGAAGAGGAGTCAACTCACTGACAAGCACTCTTATGGAAGAGGACTGTCAGGGATGGGGCTCCTATTAATGAAGATTCTTGCCTTACTGTTTCCACAGGTGTAGTGAATAAGTGGATAAAGGTCCCGTAGACTCCCGCTTAGTAGATGGGAGGGCTTAAAGGAGGCTCCTGAAGAAGCTGTGGTCAGGGAATATTCTTTCACCCTTTTATCTCTGTTTTCTTTCATGTTCTCTTGGATCTATTGAGGTTCTTCACAAAGGCTGTTTCATAAGACACATTCATCAGCTTCAAACAACCTTTGTTAAAAACAAAATAAAATTAATATACACAATATGACGAGGAAGTACAATCAGGTTGACACCCCTATGGTTGTCCCCTGCCAAGATTATTTAAATCAAAGGGTCTACATACAGTCTGAAGTTTTCTAAAGCCCCTGAATAAAAATAAAGAAATGTTACGATGTCAGCTATTGCTGGTGAGAATGAAGATGGGGTAAATAATTAGCAGTCTGACTCCGCATAGGAGCAAGTTCCAGAGAATGATCCTGAGCAGGGTTTTTTTCTTACATTATGGGAGAGCAGCCTGAGGGAGCTAAAAACAACTAAAGGCTTTCCATTTATGATAGCTCTTAAAGGAAAAGTACGCTTAAAAATATTATTGTCCCGAGCGCTCGGGCATGAGGTTTTAAGCAAACTGTGCTTGATTGTAAAAACATTTCCTATGCAACTTACCTTAGTTTTTCTCAATTTTACACATACGAAATCAAGCAGCGGGGTGCGGCCATCTTGTGCTAATATTATCCCTTGCCGCATCGCCCTAAGTTTAACTGCCCTCGCAGCACTAAATCATATCCCCCGCCCCTGAGGCTGATATCACTATTCCTAGCGATGTTCTCCACCTATTTCATGACGTTAGTGGGCAGCATAGCGAAACGCGCCCAGTCATCACCTACGGCTTAATGTTAGTTGACGCACACATCCTCTTACAGCACAGCGCGTCCCAAATCAGAATAGAAAACCCTATTTTTAAACGGGAAAACCAATACTCTGCAATTTCTAATGTGCTTTTATTTCACAATAAACGCTCCGAGAACATCCGCCAATTTCCATTTTCAACCAAATTTTTAATTTTGTTGTGGTTGAACATCAAATCTTTATCATGAGGCACACAGTGTTCCTTTCACTAGAAGAAGTGCATCAGACGCACCTTGAATCGCAAGGCTTGAGCATCAGCTTCTTGCTAGACCTCCGTAAACAATGTCAGGTTGCTCCTTGTCGTTTGTACCACCAAAGGACATATTGGTCCCGGGCGATCGTCCCACATCAGCGTCATTGTGATCCAGCCATTTAGGTGTATCTGCCACTGCCTGTTCAAGAAACCATCACTGGGTATCTGGAAACGATGACATTCACAGAAAGGAAGGATGTAGCTGTGTAGAAAACATTACAGAAATATAATTCAGTAGCCGTTCTTTATTCAAATGTATCCATTTACCCTTTAATTCTGCACCGGGTGAAACCTAATAATGAACACAAACCAGAAACAATGGAAACACAGAGAAAACATTGTGGAAAGTTGAGAGGTTAGTGCTGTGGAGTATGTTTAGCTCGCAATGGGATGCGGATGCGAAAGCTGACGGAAGAATTCTAACAACACACAGACAGCATTATAATGGAATATTAGCAACAAACTTGGCGTTGGTGGAACCTGGGGGAACCCAGACGTGGACTTCATGCATTTCGGTGCTGGACTGCCCATGTGCCCGGGATAAAGACAAATACATACAGGTTGTGTTTGCGTGTTGTCACAATATGGACCAACCAATATGCCCCAACTTCAGTAAAACTTACATTATATTTGGTATTTCCATTCTCTTGGCATAACGGAGAGTGTCCGCTCAGATCAACGGTTTTCATTAAATGAAATTACATGTTCGTTTGTCCAGTTTTAAAATGGTGAACCTTATCCTTTTAGCGGGTAATACACACCACCTGCCCTTCAATCCATAGCGAATCATCCCTTTCTTCCAAGGATGAACAACAATTGATTCTTCTTAGGAGCGGGTATGCTAAGTTTCCTTTTGGTGAAGGAAAGTCACAAATCAAAAACATACTGTAGAGAATGCGTCGGTGTGAACAGGCCACAAGCAACATCAAACACAGTGACCTTCACTCCATGGGAGTGATTAGCCCGTCCGTCCAACGTGGCATTCAAAATATGTTTGAAAAATAAACAAATTGTTTGCTGGCATACACCAATGCCGTGCTATCTTGAATACTTTTTTACTCATATATATTGATAGTAATTTAGTTATTTTAGGGCAACAGTTCCAGTTAGAGTCCTCCCCATTGTCACGTTAGCGTTCGCCCTGTTTCTGCAGAGGAATGTGCTCTGCGGGTAACGTGAGATACTGACAAGTCATAAATCCAAGTGCCCTTCCATCTCCACTGAACTTCCCGTGCACTAACAAATGTTGGATTAGAGGAGGTTTATCCCGCCCCCCCCTGTACCATTCTCGTACCGGGCAAATGACGTATAAGCTAAGGTGGGAGACATCTCTACCCCTCCTGTACCTATTTGCATCACCCATGTTTCATATAAGTGCATTAACGCTGTGCTAATGTGTATACTTTGAACTCCATTTTGTGTCCTTCCAAACGCCATCTTTTTCTAGGCCCTCTGCCTCTCTGGAAAAATGTTCACTCTCCCTCTCCCAGCGTGGTGCACAGCTATCCCCCACCACCTCTGTCCTCTGTCAGCTCAGCGCGTTTCCTGTTCTCACGGAAATGCAGCTATTCATTTTTGCAAGTAGAGAGTATCGAACCCTGACAAAATGTGCTCATCCAAGAATGTGAGATCAAGGCCTTCTCCAACCTTAGTGCCCCATCCATCTCTGCTGACCGACTCATGCCATCTCCACCCCCTCCCTGCCAGGCCACGGTCCCCTGTACCCCTGCTCCCTATTCTCTTTGAACACATCTGGTCACCACACCGTACCCCTGCACCACCTCCAATTCACCTACCAGATGCTTAATCTAGACTGGTCATATATTTTGGTAACACTAATACCTTTCTCCACTGTGTTTGAAATCGTAAGACTCCAAAGGCCGCAAATCAAAGATCTGTCCTTCTGATAAGGCATCTGAAAGGAACGACCCCTAACACATACCTCCATAAAAATATAGGTCAGAATGCACCTATTTCACACCAACAGCCCCCTTGCATGCAGTGTTTTGCTTATGGTCATTAGTTCTTACATGCCAAGTTTGTTATTTAGCTTAGGTCTCATTCCCTAGTGGAACACATATTTATTCTGTCTATTTGGACACGTGCATGCTAAGGCAACTGCAGACCCCACAGTTGCTTTCATGCTGCTATCCATCTGACTCTCCCGTGCCCTGATCAGTGAAGTACCCACAAAGGTGGCCGAAAGCGGGAAGGGTGAAAACACACAGTTACACTGTATGGCATCCTCCAACAGGCACTTCTTGAAAAATAATAGACAAAGAGGATACATTTGAAAAGACAATGTGGACGCTCAATATTTCTTAATAATTTTAAAAGCTTTGAAATTCAAGTTAAATAGATTTCCAGTGGTCATTTACAATGTGCAAACATTGTGGAACATACACACCGCTGCTAATCATTTATACCGGGAAGTCAACTGTTCAACAAGGTCCTCTTTTGGTGGACAGGGCTTGTTCTCAATGTTTTGTGGCAATGTATGTGTCCTAAGAACAAAATCAGGATCGATTCCATGAGTATGCATGGCCAACACAGTCAAATTGAGATCTTTCAGAAAATCGAATTCCATTTCCTGGTATTTCGGCTTGGCAACCCATTTTTTGCTTTTTGCAAAGGCCATTGTGTAACAAAGCATTCCAAAGTTTCCTGCAGTTCTCGATTGTTCTCTGCCTAGATTCTCGTTATGCGCTACTATGGCTAGTAATGTTTGAGATTGCATACCGTCTATACCGAAAGGCAACCTCTTGGTCCTGTACTTTAGGCACATATTGTGGAACACCTCCAAATCTCTGGTGTGACAGAATTCTGTGAGTCCCTTCAGGTATCTTGAAAGAGTTTTATCAAACACAATCTTCTCAAGAGCTTTGTGTGGAGGTGAAGAAGGAAACAATCACTTTTTCTTGCCTTCCTGTTCCTCCGATAAAGGTCCATATGCACATTGGTGAAAATGTTTTTCTGTTCATGAGTGAAAGTTGGAACAGTGGTGCATCAATGAGCGCCATTTTTCAAGTAGAATTTCCATAGACCCATCACAAGTTTTGGAGCTCCACCAAAGATGGTTGCTGAAAGACTGGCGTCACTGTAAAATATTTTCAGAACCATTTTTTTTTACCTGCAGCTGTGTTTTTTTTATTGATTGATTTGGCAATGTGCCATATATCAACTTGATGGCGAATGTTTGGAAAAAATGACCTTGGCTATTGAAACATGTCTGTCAGTGGCTATGAGGTCTATTTGCATTCCCCTCGATTAAAGATGTTTAAGGGATTTTGTGAAACCATGTTTCTCCATGGCCACTGAGGATTTACATTGGGACACCTGCACAACTTCCGAACTCACAATTTGTTTTAGTTTCCATGTCCTGAAAGTGGTATGTCCAGTACTTTGCTGAAAATACAGGGCTGTCACACTGTCCATTGCCAGCTAGCCTGAACCGTTTGCCAGAGAATGTCCTTTCAATTGACTTTTGTTCAATTTTCCAGGCTTGACTAATAGCGGGGAATAAAAATTCTCCTTGATATTTGTAGTACTGTGTTTTAGCAAGGAACTGAAGTCCCACAAATTGACAGAAACTGGAAAACTTACTAAAAGTAGAGCCACTGAAAAGTAAAGCTGCTGAACACAGTAGATTTCCAGCTGGCACTTTGCCCAGCATCGGTTGAGCAAACCATGAAAATGTATCATGGAGGTGGGCACATGTGGCTTGGATTTTCAGGTCTGTGCCTTGTAATACACAAGTCATATTCACCAATGGCTCCCTCATATTTTCCCCCCTCACTGGATGGGCACATTTCAGCATCAGTATAATGTCTACCAGGCAGCTGTCGATTACAATGTATTTCTGTATTTCTGCCATTTTATTAGCCAATCGTCCTGCATGATTGTGGTTTGTGACTCAACTGTGGTGGGCAAATCGGCCAAACTAGACAAATTACCACCTGTTTGTACCAAATTGTTAGTTCAGCTTGTGTTATTTGCACACAAATTGGAGAAACCATCAATGTCGATTGTTTATTGGGTGGACATTTTTCTGCTTGTGTAGATTGTGTCAAGTGGTCAGCGTGGAATTCAAAAGCATCTTCATTATATTCAGTTTCATCTTCATCTTGTCGAGTTCTCACATTGTAGCAATGGTCCAACGTCACTTTGCTGGCTTTGCCAGTCACATTCAATTCATTTTCTGGCCATTGGACATAAGCATCTCGAGTCTGCTTATTGATTGGACTACACTGCGGCTCAAACAATAGCTGCTCCATGGTGAAATCTGTTTGGCAAGCAGCATCTTTGGTTTCATTTGTTGTCTATGTCTTTATACTTCTTTTCCTTCTGGTCCTCTAGGAGATGGGTTGTAAAAACATGTTCAATGTTAATCACACATACAGTAGATAGCACTTTAAATTAAAAAAACATGTTGTGAAGTAAATACCAGCCCAAAACACTTCTAGAAAATTAAATTGTTTGTTAGTTACCCTTGTTTTCTTGATTTTCTGTGAAACTGTTGTCTTCTCTGTGCATACACATACACATAGAAAAGTGGATTTGTATGCGAATGAGTAACATGTTTCTGACATGGTCTGCTTCAGGGGAGCCTGCCTGGAGACACTGGGTCTGGCTAGGCCCAGTGAACAATGGCCCCTGTGCGGAAGATACCATTGAAGTTTACATGGTGTTTGACACCTTAGCCGTTCCTATCCTGCCAGCCCCCTTGGGTGCGCACAGCCACAGGTGCGAACTGCCATTGATACTGGAGGGGGGAATGGAGGGGCATGAGGCATGCAGAAAAGGGCCGGAACACTGCTGAATGGAGACACACTTATGTGTATTGCAGGGGCGCGGTCTGCTTCAGGGGAGCCTGCCTGGAGACACTGGGTCTGGCTAGGCCATGTGAACAGTGGCCCCTGCGCAGAAGATACCTTTGAAGTGTACATGGTGTTTGGCACCTTGGCCGTTCCCATCCTGCCAGCCCCCTTGGAAGCGCACGGCCACAGGTGCGAACTACCATTGATACTGGACGGGGGATGGAAGGGTATGAGGCATGCAGAAAAGGGCCGGAACACTGCTGAATGGAGACACACTTATGTGGATTGCAGGGGGGTGGTCTGCTTCAGGGGAGCCAGCCTGGAGACACTGGGTCTGGAGAGGCCATGTGAACAATGACCCCTGTGTGGAAGATACCTTTGAAGTGTACATGGTGTTTGACACCTTGGCCGTTCCCACCCTGTCAGCCCCCTTTGGGTGCGGACGGCCACATGTTTGAACTGCCATTGATGCTGGAGCGGGGATGGAGGGGCATGAGGCATACAGAAAAGGCTGGTACCCTGCTGAATGGAGACACACTTATGTGGATTGCAGGTGCGCTGTCTGCTTCAGGGGAGCCTGCCTGGAGACACTGGGTCTGACTAGGCCATGTGAACAATGGCCCCTGCATGAAAGATACCTTTGAAGTGTACATGGTGTTTAGCACCTTGGCCGTTCCCATCCTGCCAGCCCCCTTGGGAGAGCACGGCCACAGGTGCAAACTGCCACTGATACTGGAGGGGGGGGTGGAGGGGCATGAGGCATGCAGAAAATGGCCGGAACACTGCTGAATGGAGACACACTTATGTGGATTGCAGGTGCGCTGTCTGCTTCAGGGGAGCCTGCCTGGAGACACTGGGTCTGGCTAGGCCATGTGAACAGTGGCCCCTGCGCAGAAGATACATTTGAAGTGTACATGGTGTTTGGCACCTTGGCCGTTCCCATCCTGCCAGCCCCCTTGGAAGCGCACGGACACAGGTTTGAGCTGCCATTGATACTGGAGGGGGGATGGGGGGCATGAGGCAAGGAGAAAAGGGCCGGAACACTGCTGAATAGAGACACACTTATGTGGATTGCAGGGGCGCGGTCTGCTTCAGGGGAGCCTGCCTGGAGACACTGGGTCTGGCTAGGCCATGTGAACAATGGCCCCTGCGCGGAAGATACCTTTGAAGTGTACATGGTGTTTGGCACCTTGGCCGTTCCCACCCTGCCAGCCCTGCCAGGTCAAGTGAGCATGTCCTTGATTCACTTTAAAATGTAAACTATTCATAAAAGATGATTTGTATTAAAATGTTGTTGCTGATGTGGATGACACAAATGTACTACACATTGTATACTTCGGGTTGCAGCACAGTGTGGGAAAATCCCCTGTACTGACCGCTGTCACTGGGGAATTTGGCTCAAATGGCACCAACGACATAGGCAGGTATTACTCGTCGAACGCTGTATCCAAGCCTCCCATGAAGCCACTATGTAAACGAACGATAGGCCACCAGTCTGTACCACCTGTGGTAGAGAAACATACAAACTGTATTTATGAACATGATAAGTGTACAAACCTTAGTTGAAAATGCAATCTTGTATCCTATGGCATAGTTGCCAGTACAAATGTTACTTCATGAATCAATAAAATTGGGCTTTAGCGTGTAGACACATTACAAACGTGAACACCCATGCAATCCATAACGTTTGGGGCACAGAGAAATATTGTTTCTTGGTTGTACGTGAAAGACACATAAGATGACCACTATGATTCCCCAAATCACAAGAGATGTATTGAATTGCCAGACTACATTCATTTGGCAGTGATAGCTCAAAGTTACGACAATATAGTAGACAAATATGAAATGTTAGTGGCTTAATTGACATCACATCTAGAGTACACTTACTCATTACTTGGATTGCGAGGGCGAACTGTTGCGCAAAGTTCGTGCATAAGAACCATCATAATCTTCAACACAGACCTTGTGAGGCAGGCTGCCCTGAAGTCATGCAGCTCGGGAACGCATAGCGGCCATGTCTGGTCTTCCGATATATATGCCAGCATCCAGAGTTTTCTCTGCAGAAGCAGTTCTCCTCCTCGGTTGGCATGACCTTGCACCGATTGCAGGTACACCAGGTGGAAAAGTCTTCCGTGCGACTAGGCTCTGGCTTAGGATCTGGTGATTCGTCCTCCCAACTGTCGTCCGATGCCCCATCATTTCTGCATCTTTCTCTTTCAACTAATTTTGCCTCGGAATACTCTGGCTCGTACTGGTAGGGCTATATTGTCGCCATTATGCGACAAAAATAAAATCGATATTAATGCTAGTACTAGTATCTGTTTGCACAGGCTATGAGCAACAAAGATAGCTGAACAAAGCAGAAACGAGTCACAGGATATGCAAAAAAAGACAGTGAAATGATTGAAAAAGCAACTCTGTTGTTGTCTGATGAGAAGCGGTCTGTTTATACTTGTTGAGGAAAGAGGCGTCCTGCCATTTCCATGGAGACACATCATTAGCTGGCGCACAGAGAACGTTGACACGAGACATGCATTTTCATTGTGAAATGGGCCGTACGTGTCTAGTGATGTCAGCTTCAGGGGTAGGGGATATGATTTAGTGCTGCGAGGGCAGTTCAACTTAGGGCGATGCAGCAATGGATAAGATTAGCACAAGATGACCGTGCCCCGCTGCTTGATTTTGCATGTGTAAAAGTGAGGAAAGCTAAGAAGGTGCATAGGAAATGTTTTTACGATCGATCACAGTTTGCTTAAAACCACATGCCTGAACGCTCAGGACAATAATATTTTTCAGCGCACTTTTCCTTTAATGGCATTCAGCAGGTTTTCAGTTTTTAGATCATTTTCATTTCATTTTTCTTCTTGAAAACATTGAATGAGGAGGACGGCAGTCAAAAACTATCATCAAATAACCTGCACTAAGAAATCTTAAGATGGCCTCTGTGGGCGGAGTGTAAGGCTAACCATGTCATTGACCACGAGGTAAAAGGCCCATAATAAGATGCAGAGATCACTCAAATGAATGCCATTGTTTTGTCAAAGGGAAATATTCAACAGTGTTTGAATCTACGAAAGATCCAATGCTGATGAAAAAACTAAAATATAATGGACTAGCAGAAGTACCCGCTCTCTGAACGGGTTCTGTAGACGGACATGAAAACACTGATCCTGTAGGTCTCTGTTTCGATTCGCTTATCGCTTAATGTGCTTTGCACCTTGAAGTAAACTGCACTTAGAATGGGCCTGTGTGGCTGACTGACATACCCTGGAGCAGACGGATGGGACCTTCTGTGCTCTCTCCGCACTTGTCGCCTCACCCTGGCGTGGTGTAGTTCGTTGCGGTGCAGTGCAAATATCTTGGAAACCGTGCATCATAGGGCATGGACCTCGACTTTCGTTCCTCGTGTCGGGACCGGTCCTTCTACGACCATATTGATGTTTCACCGATTTCAGGCAACCGTCTCATGTGTGAAGGTGCTGAAATCCAGGGAAAGGGGTGTGTTGTCCAAATGTCATGAAGCTAGTAATGTCCAGGGGGTCCTAACAGGTAACTATGGAAAATGTGCTGCAGATTGGTGAAACAGTGTTGAATTGTATAAGGAAAAACGCTTTACCACAAACCCACAAACCAACAAACACATTTTGACTTTTGCTGCAATCCAGGGAATGGGGTGACGTGTCCAAATGTCATGTAGCCAGCAATGTCCGGAGGGTCCTAACAGACAACTATGCAAAATTTGGTGCACATTGGTGAAACGGTGTGGAATTGTATAAGGAACAATGCTTTATCACAAATCCTGCCACAAACACTTTCACTTTTATATATATAGATATATGACAAACGTGTTACTGTGATGGGTAGGGGGCAGAGGGGCTTGCAAGGAGCCTGCGCCCCGGGCCCCAAAATTCCTTAACATGGTCCTGCTCAGCATTGACTACACTGGCTAAAGATGACTGGAGTTGTACGTTGAAACATGAAGAGAACAGCAGGTTGCCTAGCCCTGTATCAAGCGAAAGCAGTGAGGCCTGTTTCACCTGTTCTGTGCCCTCAGCCACTGGTACTGCTCAGTGTGATGGTGTTGCGAAGGGCACTTTCTCAAATACCCATGTTACAGGAACACACATGGTGCATCACGCAGCATGTTCAAAGCTGTACACACATAAACGACACATTTCCAGACTGCCACCAAGTACCCTCCAGCGCCGACCCGCCACAGTGCCTCTTTTAATAAACTTGCATTGATGTGTGTGCATGATGCATGTTGTTGCATTACAAATTAGGACACTTTAGAGAACATGTTCTATTGTAATAAGCTGCACGTTTACTAGGATCTCGGGATGAGACTGCAGGTTGGCATATGTAGTTTTCATCGCTGTCTAATTCTGAAACAATGGGGGGGTTATTGGTATCAAGAGTGAGCGCATCAGCTGGTTTGTTAATTCCACTGCATATTCTGTTGTCTAGTCTACCTGCCTCCCCTCTGCGTCTCAACAGCTGGCGCGAGCCTCCAGGTGGAGGAACAAGCCTCGGAGCTTGTCTTCTGAACATCCCTCATAATAAAGCTGTCTTTGCCTGCTCATCAAGCAGTTCATTATTCCCCACTCTGCTTGCCTTGAAGTGTGGTGTCGTGTGTGGCAGCCACATCTGTGATGTCGCCGCCCAGAGCACTGTAAGAGCCCGCGGAGGTGCGAATGAGCACGTCAGGGCAACGAGTGAAGATTGTGCATTCAAGCAGAGCGCCTCATCCATCGAGATGAGTAAACAATACACCGGTTGCTCTTCCTGGGCCTCTGCTTGTAGGAAAAGTGTAAACGTGTGTCGATTTCATTCTTGTTTATGAAGAAGAAACGCGCACGTCGACTGGCTCCGATTACAGCCGGGATTAGTAGTCCTCCCACGAATTTTGCAATGCACTTAGACCATCAGGAGCGATTGTACGGCCATTTTATAAGGCTAGAAAATATGGCAGACATCCCTGACTGCGTGCATCTCTGCACTGGGTGGGTGTACTCTGCTGGCAACCCTGTGCACAGATTTCGCCTTTTGCACAAGGCTGGGATCAGCAATGGTGTCCGTCATGCAAAAACATAGGGGAAAATTCGCAAAAAATAGCGCTATGAGAGGTGCGCAGAGAATGCACTCGTTTCATTTGGTCTATTGTTAGAAATCTGCAGGTCACCTTATTCTCAAAGGGCACCTGAGCATTTCAGGAGGACCTGGACAGACCCTGTGCATGCATTTGTGTTGGGAGCGCAACCATGTGGTTGCTGAAAGCGCATTTCCTCTGTGAAATGATCGCAATCAAGCCTTTCTACCCCCGTTTGGGGGATGAACATGCTAGTGTGACATCAGTGGTTGAACCTGTTGCTGTCACACTTGAAAAACAAATCATGCCATGTGCAGAAATGAAATGCCCCCTTCCTTACATGCACAAATGTGCAAAGAGGAAAACATGGCATCTGATGCCCTTTGTGAATTGGGCTGTCACTTTTTTGGGGGCAAATGAGGAGATGCGCTATCTGGCACATCTCCTCACTTACGCCCCAAAAGGTTCCGAGAATCTACCCAGAGGCATTGCTAGGGGGTGCTGAGGGGGCTATAGCCCTGGGTCTTATGGTTGTAGCCCCGGATAGAAGCTCAGGAGGTTACAACTAAAAAGGCTAGCTAGCCCCAAGTCCCGACAGTCCCAAAATTAGCATACCCCGGATCTTTTCCAGATCTAGCACTACCCATTGTGTCCGGAATCCTGCCTCTCCGCCCTCACCCGGCTACTGATGCCACAGAGAGGTATTCGGATAACCTGGGCATTTGTCCATAGTTAAATCAACGTTATTTCTCCTTCTATTCACTACCCCTACCTCCCGCTTTTGGAAAAAGGGCAGATGGAGACATTCTTCTTTTGTTGGCATAAAAGGCAGCAGATTTGTTATCACAACATTACTAAACACTACATGCTAATCATCACTGCAAAAACCAAACTTTGTGAAATTGTTCTCCAAGTGCGGCGACCATCCCACCTCTTCAGGTCCTCCTTTACTTCAGCGCCCAAACGAACACGCTAGAGTGCAGGTAGCAATCCCACTGTTTTAGATCAATGCTCCTGGTGAACATCCTGCAGGCTGGGATCACCTAACCAGCGAAATTCATTTTTCGTGCCAATGATTGAAGTTCCCTCAATGTGGCATTGCTCCTGCCCCTCAAATCCTTGCTAGTGTCCTTTAGGTTCTCCACCGTGTCCTTTGGAAGTCTTGTTATCCCTGCCTCAGAATCCATCTCGATTCCCAAGAATGTTAACTTGCAAGCAGGCCCACTGTCTTTCCTTTCGCTAGGGGAACCCCCAGCTCCTGCATCAATGACTTAAACCTGTCCATTAGTGAGCCACATTCGTCTATACCTTTCCTATTGACGAACAAGAAGTCTTCCAAGTAATGCATCACTACCCTGTCCCCGGCGCTCTGCTTTAGTGCGTATTCCACAAGAAATTGAGAAACCCATGGGCAAGCATTTGTCATAATAATACAAGCCATTGACCTTGAAGCCCAGCAAGTTATAGCTCCCTTCATTGATTGGTAACAACCTGAAGGCTAACTTAAAGGAGAGTTCCGGGACTTTTTTTTTATTGTCCCTACGGTTCGGCCATGTGTTTTTAAGCATAACTCGGTAGATCGTAGAAAACTTTCCTATGGACCTTACCCGACTTTTCGTCCATTAACGCACTCGAAATCAGCCGCCATTTTCTGATAATCCTATCATTTCCCCCCATCGCCCTGGCTCACCTGCTTTTGCGGCACTAAATCAAATCCCCCGCCCCTGAGCCTGACATCAGCAGACGCGTACCGCCCATTTCCCAACGCCAAAGCACGTTTCGTGTCAACAATCGCTGCGCCTCAGCTAATGAACTGTCGCCATGGAAATGGCAGGACGCCTCTTTCCTCAATAAGTATAAACACACCGTTTCACAACACACATCAGCAGATTTTCGATTCCATTACTCTCTGTGTGTTACTTTGAGTATTCTGTGACTCGTTTCTGTGCTCTGGTCAGCTACCTTCGTTGATTGTAGCCCGTGTGAACAGATACCAGTACCACCGCTATAAATTATTTTACTTTCTTTACCACACAATGGCTACAATAATGCCGTATATGTACGAGCCCGAGTACACCGAGGAAGAACTACTGGAAAGGCAAGCACGCGAAAACGATGGGGATTCGGACGGCAGTTGGGAGGACCAGTCAACGGATGAAGAGCCTGGACCATGTCGCATGGACGGCGTCTCCACCTGGTGCACGTGCAATCGGTGCGAGCTAATGCCAACTGAGGAGGAGAACTGCTGCTGCCGTGAAAATTCCGGGTGCTTGGCCTACATTTCGGAAGGCGAGCCAAGTCCGCAATGCATCACCGAGCTGCCAGAGTTCAGGGAAGCCTGCCTCTCACGGACCGTGTTGAGGATGATGATGGTGCTTATGCACGAACTTTGCGGCACTGTTCGTCCGCGTAATCCGAGTAACGAGTAAGTATACTCTGGTTGTGATGTCAGTGATGCCACTACTCGTCTCATCATTCGAATGCATGTAAATTGGTTCCATGTTGTGCATTTTCTAGATAGAATTTTTTTCAAAGCAAAATGACATTTTTTACCTGAATCGACAGTGATAAGAAAGTTGTCATTTTAATACAGTTTGCATCTTTCATTTTCACAGGTGGTACAGGCTGGTGGCCTATCGTTGCTTCACTTGGTGGCTTCACGGGAGGCTCGGACACCGCGTTCGGAGAGTAATACCTGCCTGTGCGGTACTTGCCATTAGACAACATTTCCCCAGCGACAGTGGACAATACCGCGGATTTTCCCTGGATGTGCTGCAACCGCAACTTTACAATGTGTAATGTTTATTATTTATGTTCAATTGAAATTAAGATCTAAAATAAAACCCAACATATATTTTAACAATGGTTGTTTTGATTTTTTAAATTAATCTAGTGTGTCTCCATTGAATAGTCTTCCTGTGCCTTGTCTTGTCACACCACATGTCTCCGGCCAGCATCCTCCCTCACGCTGGCCGCCCACCTTCAATCCACATAACCGTTGAACCCATATGCAGCAGACATACATATGTTATTTTGCGGGTTGGCATCAAGCCTCCCGGCCTTGCCTCCTCCCCCAAAAATACTTACCACACCACTTTGTTCAAGCGTTGGCAATAAAAGGAAGGCCGTTGGATTTTATTGATACAAAACATGGTTATAGGTAAATAATCAATATGGTTGATCATAATAAATCATCCTTTTGGGCACCGGGTACAGAGATGACCCCCTCTGGCCCGTGCCGCCTTGCCACCACAGGCCAGCCTGCTGCTGACTAACTGCCTAGGCATCCAGGGTCTCCAGGGTGAACTGCACCCATATATTCTCCTGGGAGGGTGAGGTATTTATAAACTCACCCCCCTGCCTTCCATGTACTAGATCCTGCAGCCTGCCTCTTACATGCAGTTAGATGTCCTCTCCTTGGTGAGGCCCTGCGGCAAACGAGTCTTGTCTGCACGACCACCGCCCCAATCCACCCCCCGCCCTATCAAAGGCAGTTCGCACCGGGGTACTTGTGCTGGCAAGTGGAGCTGTCAGGGAGCGATAAAGGCCAAGAGGTGCCAAAGACCATGTACACTTCAAAGTGGTCTATAGAGCATGGGTTGTTGTTCCCATGTCTACCGCCAGACCCCGTGTCTCCTGCCAAGCATCCCCCCTCACGCTGGACGGCCCCCTGCAATCCACATAAGTGTGTCTCCATTCACGAGTCTTCCTGTGTCTTGTCTGCACGACCACCGCCCCAATCCACCCCCCGCCCTATCAAAGGCAGTTCGCACCGGGGTACTTGTGCTGGCAAGTGGAGCTGTCAGGGAGCGATAAAGGCCAAGAGGTGCCAAAGACCATGTACACTTCAAAGTGGTCTATAGAGCATGGGTTGTTGTTCCCATGTCTACCGTCAGACCCCGTGTCTCCTGCCAAGCACCCCCCCTCACGCTGGACGGCCCCCTGCAAACCGCATAATGCCACGACATATACACGTCATTCATTCACAAACACACCCCTGTTTCGAATTCTTTATAACCCACTTCATATTTCTAATGAGAACTTCTTTGCACTTTGCTAGTCAACCCGTGAAGGTGCTGGTTATCTGCTCTTCGTCTCTGTGAACTTCCGTGACCACTTCGAGGAAACTCGTCAGTTTGCAACCTGTGAACGACAAGAAACTACTCTGATCCCTGCATCTAACTGTTTGCTCGTCAAGGTAAGGCCATGTACCATACTCATTTTGCGTCCAATTTCTTTTCGTTCAAGACAGTACATGCAAGGAACTAGTCACATGTTCTGAGTTTAGTCAAATTATTTTTCTATTTTTTTAAAGTTATTCAAATACTTATCCGCATGTGAATAACGTGTATAGTTCCAAGAACCAAAACATACCTTGCATTGAACCTTTTATGTGTCATTTAATTTTTTAACACATTGGTATTCATAGAGAATTGTTGATCTTTACTTTTCAGAACTTTCCACAATGCCTGCCTGTTCCATTGGCGGTTGCCCTTCGAAGACCCATAATAAATCTGAAGGTACTATAATGCATGTTTTCCCTAAAACAATAGATCAGATAAGAGAATGGGTCCGATATTGCGGATATCCACCCTCTGAGCTTGAAAGTAGAGTCCTAGAAGTCTTTGCGGACAAGAGGGGTGATCGATACCGCATCTGCAGCAGGCACTTTACCTCTGACATGTACTCCACATCATTGCTAATAAAGAAGAACACACCGCGAGCGAGGCGAAAATTGCTCTCAACCGCTATTCCCACTCTATTCGTCCACATCCCTCCACTGGTGAGTCAAGTTTACGTATTTATCTCTCGGCCTTGCGGTAGTGTGTAGCATTAGCTAACAATAATTTCCCCATTTATGTATCCACTCAATATGAAGGCGGAAGATTCTCCATCCGTGTCGTTATTGCAGTCATCAGCCACTTCAAGCGCCTATCGGGTAATCTTACTTGGCTATTCTGCCACTGACTTGTTTTAGGCATGTAAATCAATAGTTTTAATTTATCGTGTAATTATTTTACCTAATGGTACACCCTTGTACTCGTCCTCTAGTCTTTGTTTTCAGTTATAATTATTGTTATCCAAAATAATTCAAGTACTGTCTTTCAGGGAGATGCTGAGGAGTCCAACGTATTGACGACTACCGTTGATGTCACTCAGATGCTCGAGGTACGTTTCAGGACAGTTCCATCGATGGAGATCATCAGATCTTGCATTCTTGTAGCGTGATTGTTACACACAATGTTTCTTTCGTTTTTAGCCATTGATATGTCCTTCTGTCGTCGCCCTCCTATGTGTCTTCTTTTTTCAATATTGTGTTCATTACTAATGAAAGTCCTATGTTTCAGGGAGTCGATGGAGCATTAGTCCAAGAAGAAGGGGGAGCGTGCAGTTACGGGTCGGCGCAACAGCTTGCAGAAGTGTGCACCGCAGTTACATCGTCCCTTGATGTTCTTATGCATTTCGAGGTATGGATACTGACAGTTCGATGAAGCGAAATCATATGACGTGATTACATCCGCTATACTTCCTTCTTTATTAACGCAAGTACTATGTTTCAGGGAGATGACGGAGCTTCTTCTACAAGAACATCACCCCTAGTAGTTGATGCAGATTTCTGGGTGGTGACACTTCCAACGATCGAGCAAATCGAATCATATTTAGATATCCATTATTTATTTTAGACAACTGATCATTTGTGCAGGTCTATTTAGATGAGCCGTTCACGCCTGCACAAACTTTCTGTTCTTTTTATCAAAATAGAAAACCATACTAATGCAATTACTGTGTTTCAGGGAGTCACTGAAGCATCATCTTCAATAATATCATCAATGGAAGTCTATGAGGAGCACGAGGTATGGATCTTGACAGTTCCATCTAACTAGATCAACAATGCGTGAATAATTGTCGTTTGAATGTTCTACACAAAGCGTTCATTCGTGTTTTGCTATTGAGATGTACGTGGGTATTGGTCCCCAAGTACATTTTGTGTTTTGATATTATTATACATACTAATGAAAGTTCTATGTTTCAGGGAGTCCATGGAGCGTCAGTGCGTGATGGATGTGCTTATCAGGAAAACATAGTCGTTGCAGCGCAAGAGGAAGTGGAGACATGCACACACGAGTCGGAGCAACAGCGTCCTGATGTTGAAGTTCGAGGCAAGAAAGTTTCAAAGAAAAGAAAGCAAAAGAAGGTTAGTGTCCTGGTCACTATATTATGTTGTTTTTCACTGTTAATAGTTCAATACTGTAAGTTGTGTTTAAACTGAACACCCCTTTTCCAATCTGTCCTCTAGTTGCGAGTGGGTGTACGAACTAGATCTACACAGACAGTGAAGCGAACGAGAGATGTTGCTTGTCAAACCTTTTGGCAGGGACTTGAGACTGGAGAAGCATCGTGCCAATGGGAAGAATATGAAGTGATTGACAACGGAGCTATACCACCACCAGCCATTGATAGTGAATGTCCTCCTGGTAGTTCGGATGCAGTCGGAGATCAATTCACAGAATCCACACCCGCAAAACCTAAGACCGCGAGAAAGTTGAAGAAATTGTTTTATTCACCCATCGCCGGAGAAGGAACAGATGTTGCAATGGAAGAGAATGAAGTAGACGACAATGAAACACCATCAATATCACTGAACATAGCGGAAGACGATATCAGAGATTCTACCTTTCATGTGAGTGACATGTCCTCAACGTTACAGGCCGAACCAGCTGGGATGCAGAGTGACAGTATAAGGAAAGAGGCCAAATTCATTGTATTCGATAGTTGTTTGATTGATATTATTATTCGGATTAAATGTGGGCATTTGGTAGGTGGGGAAGTATGTGGGGAGCCATTGATTAATGTGACTCGTGCAATTCGAGGCACTAACCTTAAAATACATGCCACCTGTACAAAATATCATCCTTTCACATGGTCTGCACAACCTATGCTGGGACAACTGCCAGCAGGCAATCTACTTTGTGCAGCGGCTGCACTTTTTAGTGGTTCAAGTTTTAAAAAATTAGAGTCTTTCTTTCAGTTTGTGGGAATCCATTTCATTGCGAAAACTCAGTTCTACAAATACCAAACCGATTATCTATTTCCAGCCATTAGCGAAGCTTGGAGAATGGAAAAAATGTCTATTGATAGTACATTCGCGGGCAAACGGTTCAGGCTAGCCGGTGATGGACAGTGCGACAGCCCAGGATTTTCAGCCAAGTACTGCACCTACCGCTTTCAGGACATGGAAAGTAAGAAAATTGTGAGTTCGGTGGTCGTGCAGGTGTCACAAAGTACATCCTCAGTGGCCATGGAGAAAGTTGGCTTTGTAGCATCATTGCAAGAACTACAATCGCGGGGAATGGTGATCGACCTGATAGCCACGGACAGACACGTTTCAATTGCCAAGACAATGAGAGAACAGTACAAAAATATAAATCACCAATTTGACGTTTGGCATCTTGCAAAATCAATCAATAAAAAATTGTCGGCTGCAGGTAAAAAAAAAGAATTGCAAGGTATTTCACAGTGGTCCAAGTCAATCAGCAACCATCTTTGGTGGAGCTCAAAAACATGTGGAGGGTCGTTGGAAATTCTACTGGAAAAATGGCGGTCAGTAATGCCACACTGTACAAACGTTCACCGATGGAACACGAACCAACATTTCCACAATTGTGAACATGGCCATTTGTCCACAGAGGAGGCACGGAAGAAGAAGTGGTTGATTCCTTCATCACCCACTCACAAAGCCATTGAAAAGATTGTATTTGATAAAACTATAACAAAAGCTTTGAGGGGACTCACGGAATTCTGCCACACAGGAGATTTGGAGGTGTTCCACAATATGTGCCTCAAGTACAGGCCAAAACGATTGCATTTTGGCATGGAGGGCATGATAAATCGGACTCTTTTAGCGGTCTTGGCACATAACCATAATGTTGGCTGTCAACAAAGTAGGACGACCGGAACTTTAGGGACGCTTCGCTACAATAAGGCCTTCACTAAAAGAAGTAAACAATGGGTGATCAAACCAGTGTTTGAGGATATGCAATATGAGTTTATTGAGAAACTTATTGTTGACGTCCTAGATAGGCACATAAATGGAGTTGTGAACGAACCTGTGCAGGGGACAACTGCATTGCCACCCAACATTGCCTCTGTTCCATGTCCACCTAAAGAAGAACTCATTGAGAAATACACATCACGGTTTAAATGATTGTAATTTGATTGTCTGTTCTCTCGAGTCTCCTCATGTCGCAGGCCCATTGAATATGTGTATCTATCCAACCTTGTTCATTTGTGCATTAAATTAAACCAAACAGTAATATAAATCATTTTTCAAAAAATATAGAATGTCTCCGTATTTATGGTTCTTTGGGGCTGCAAAGCATGCAGACAAAATGCAAAGATGGAGTGTAAATTTCAAGTCCTGTGAGAATGCCTTACACTGAATGTAGCTAACTAGGAATGTGTGCTCGTTCAAAGTGAAGGTCAGCTGCTTTGATTTTTTCTCGGGTGCCAGAATGGCCCACGACTCAGTATAAGGTTCTATTGTATTTTGACCTTGACAGGCCGGGACCACGTAAGAAACGATAATGAATATAATTTCAGAAACGAAAGCCATTTCATGTTCGTTCATTAGAAGAAATAACGTCGGCATAGAAGGAGTGGTATTTCGGGGCTGCCCTACGCACAGACACAATGGAAAATGCAAATATAATGTAAGTAACTCTTTAGATGAGTTTATACCGCAATTTAATTACTATACAGTAGCTTTAAAGACGGGTTAAGTTGTACTTGTTCGTTCTATGTGGCATATTGTTTTGTACCGCGCACTATCTTGGGGAGAACCGTCTACTTTTACGGAAGCACCTCAAAACCTTTGCTTCTGCTTTCTCTCTCCCTCTCCCCTGCTACAACTGGTCCACTGTCTGCGATCTCGGTCCTGGGCCCTTCCACTCTCCACCTGCACTCCCTGTCAACCCCTGCACTGAGGGACTGTCTCAGTATCCTACAGCCCCCCCTTGACGTTTAAAACCCAGTTGCACTGTCCTAGCTATGAAATAATTTCCCGACCGAATATATAAAATGAATAATTTTAATAAAGATCTGATGGTGAGACTAATTTCATTGTTTATGTTTTTCAAACAGGTACATCATGCATTACTGCATGTGTCACGAGTACCAGACACCGGCGGACGGCTTTTTTAACCGCCAGTTGCTTCTCCGCGTGAACAACGTTACCACCCTGACCATTTTATGGGACGATCGCCAAGTACAAGTATGCCCTTACGCGGTACTAACGGCTAGATGCAACATACAGACCGTTGTGGTGGCCTAGTGCCTCGTTGTTGGAACAGCCATGCGATTATCAGTGCGACCGAAGAGCTTATTTTATCGTAAACCAACACCCTGTTTACTGCACACGAACATCGCTTGCCTCAAGACGAACTATTTTGGATCGAGAGCAAATAAAAATGAAAATCGCTGAATATTCTCTAAACATTTGATGTCCAATAAATGTACTTTGCCAAATGTACAATCTTGCAGTTTGCTTTTAAACCACAGTTTCATATTCCGAATTGTGGCGCTGTATTGTGAGATGATCTAAGACCCTGTGTACATCAAAGGAACATCGCGTGCCTCAAAACGAACTTTTTGGAACGTGAGCAAATAAAAAAGAAAATCGCTGAATATTCTCTAAACATTTGATGTCAAATAAATGTACTTTACCAAATTTACAATCTTGCGGTTTGATTTAAAAGTACAGTTTCATATTGCGAATTGTGGCGCGCTGTGTTGTGTGAGCTGATCTGTGTTGATTTCCGGGTTCTGTGTGGAGTCGCGTAGAAGACGCCTGGGCGCGTTTGCCTACGCAGCACAGTCACGTCACGGATAGAGGCGGGGAATATGAATGTTTTGATAAAGTCTGTTTCAGGGGCGGGGGATTTGATTTAGTGCCGCAAAAGCAGGTGAGCCAGGGCGATGCGGCAAGTGATAGGATTATCAGAAAATGGCGGCTGATTTCGAGTGCGTTAATGGACGAAAAGTCGGGTAAGGTCCATAGGAAAGTTTTCTACGATCGACCGAGTTATGCTTAAAAACACATGGCCGAACCGTAGGGACAATAAAAAAAAAGTCCCGGAACTCTCCTTTAATGTCTGCTTTCCCCATTAGGGCGCCTCTCCCCATGGCCTTCACCAGTTCAACTGCATCCTCAAAGGAGGCAAAATTCACCCAGCAGTTCTCTTCTGCTATACCATTGTTCACTGATAGACCCTCTGGGAAGGATAGGTGTTGGATGAGGCGAAACTGCCCTGCTTTTTTCTTGGGCACCAAACCCAAGGGCGATACCCTAAAGTTCTTGAAAGGGGGGGGGGGTAGTGAAAGGACCGGCCACCCTATCTAGACTAACTTCTTTAGCAATTTTGTGTTCCACTACCTCAGTCATTTTTAGAGCTGACTTCAAGTTGTCAGCCTCCATGCTCCCTACTGGCCCACTGTAAGGGATTACAAACCCCCACCTAAAACCTTCCCAAATTAGCTTTGCATCTGCGCTACTATGGTAAGAG